>NC_045437.1:2709881-2733228 GCF_002776525.5 Piliocolobus tephrosceles
ATTTTTTTGCAGCTGTCGTCCTCTACTGCAGGAGCTCCCAGAGCTCAGGGCTCAGGCGTCTTTTGTGTCTTTCTCAGGTCAGGCCTGGTTCAGGGTCACCTCCCCGGGGCGCGGCACGTAGCCGTCCTCGATGTGTGTATTCTGAATAATGAGCAAATGGCAGGGACGCTGAAGAACACAAGGAACAGTGAGGTGATCTAAGCTTGGGCTGAGTTTCCTGATGACCCTTGGTGGCTCTCATCTCTTCTACATCTCAGTTTTCCAATCTTCAAATCATGAGTGATGGAACTTGGAACTCAAAGAAGCCATATGTTTTGGTGAAATTTTGCTACTCATGATGTTGAGGGGTAACGGGAACATTCTGCAGGGCAAAATCCTCATGGGAGCACGCCATGTCTGCAAGAGGGCTTTCCAGGATGGCCTCAGAACAGCAGCCGGAAGAACTGGCTCTCTTCGGGGGAGCTTTCGCTCGTCGGTATTGCATCTACCTACTGCCATGTGTTATCAACATGTGTTTCATGGTGGCTCTGCCTGGGAGGTACTTATAGGCATTTTCTATCAAAGGTGATGTTCACAGCTCAGTTGCAAGGGCCGCCTGCAGTGCTTAGAACTTCAGTTCACCGAGGGCGTCGCTGATTTGCAGGAGCCCGTGTCTTGTGCTCAGGTGAGAACACAGTCCAGGAGCCACGTGGAAGCACCTAGCGTGATGGCCGATGTCAGGAAGGGGTTACCGTTCTTCCAGACCTCCATGGTGAATCTGGGGGTCACATGCAGGGAAAGGCTCCAACTGCAGAGAGAGCCCGTCTGAGAAAAGCTGGACATTAGCCACACCCATACACAGAGGAGACGCTTCCAACAACGGACTCAGGGGTCATCAGCCAAACACCGGAATAAAACGGTTTGGTTTCTAATGGAGTTTCCTTTCTCCATCATTGGAAGAACGTGCAAGTCACAGCATACAGATGCTACAAGCACCATGGGGACAGCTCTCACCCAACCATGTTCGTTTAGAGAGAGAATACCTACGCCGGCAAAGCCCATTGTTTTTCAAGATCAGCAGGCAGAGGCAGAAGTGGAACCCAGCTTGGGGCCAGCATGCAGTGCTTCCTCCCACACCGGTCCGAGGGAGCACCCTCCTTCGGGGCCTGCCGTGGTACTGACGAGATTGATGGGATGACTTCACAGAGGGATTCCACCTTTTCTCGCTCTGTCGAACTTTCTCCGTATTCCTCCAAGCACTCCCAGGAGGTCTGTCAGACGTGGGACTGCCACACTTTGGACAGCAAATCCAGGCCTTTCAGGAAAGCACGTTAATGAGAATTGTACGAGTAGGTAAAACGATGACAGCTCTTCATCCCGGCTCCTGCTCCCAATGTGTGTCATGGACTCGGATGTCCTCCTCATGGGTCTCCTCAGCTGGGGAACAGCTGTGATCCTGGCAGAACCCTGGCTTCAGTCTAGAAGGGCTCTCAGTGCCTTCAGTATCCTGCCATCCTGGTGTCCAGTGCAGGCTTTCTGTGCTGGGACATCCTGCCCGAGGGGAGGTGGCAGTGCCTGCGCCACCCTGCCTGGCACTCCTCCATATCAGACCATGCTCTCAACATTTGTTTCCCCCCCACATTTGCTCTCCTTTTTGCCTGATCGAAATTGTGCCAGACTGTTCCTACAGGAAGCTGGCACGTGCCAGAAGGGTCCTGCAGTGCCTGGTACTGGGTGATTCCTCCTTGACTATTGGTTAAGAGAAATCATCAAGGGCTGAGTCCTTGCAGATTCACCCTGCCTGCAAGGGGAATCTTAAATGACCCAATGGGTATAAAATGCAGAGCACAAGTCCTGCTGCTCCAGGGGTGTTTGATAAATGGCAGTGCAGGCTATTACTTGCACTTTTTTTTTTTTTTCACGGAATCTCATTCTTGTTGCCCAAGCTGGAGTGCCATGGCATGATCTTGGCTCACTGCAGCCTCCACCTCCCAGGTTCAAGTGATTCTCCTGCCTCAGCCTCCTGAGTAGCTAGGACTACAGATGCGTGCCACCATGCCTGGCTGATTTTTATATTTTTAGTAGAGACGGGGTATCACCATGTTGGCCAGGCTAGTCTCGAACTCCTGACCTTAAGTGATCCACAGGCCTTGGCCTCCCTAAGTGCTGGGATTACAGGTATGAGCCACTGTACCCTGCCCTTGCACTGTTAACATTATTATTACTCTTCTTTCTTTCTTTCTTTTTTTTTTTCTTTGAGACAGGGTCTTGCTCTGTTGCCTAGGCTGGAGTGCAGTGGCCCAATCAGAGCTCACTGCAGCCTGGACCTCCTGGGCTCAGGTTATCCTCCTGCCTCAGCCACCTGACTAGCTGTGACCACAGGTGTGCACCACCACGCCAGGCTAATTTTTAAAATTTTTTGTAGAGACCGGCTCTCACTATGTTGCCCAGGCTGGTCTCAAGCTCCTGTGCTCAAGTGATCCTCCTGCCTTGGCCTCCCAAAGTGTTGGAATCACAAGTGTGAGCCCGGACTGTGATTGATTCTTCAGTCTATCAACGGCAGAGATCTCCCTCACTCCTTCCATCTGTCAGAGTTGGACCCTCTCCCCACCCACCCCCATCCCCTGAGGAAGGCCGTTTTCAGCCTAGAAGTCCCGAGCGGGCCTTGTTGGAAGTGGGGCCTCTCAGCAGTGCTCAAGGGCCTCTAAACCAGATCTGGGGTGGGCAGTGGGCGAGGTGGGCGAGGGTTTCCTCAGGCCTGTGGTCTGTAGAAAAACATCCAGTTCCTTTTTCTTAAATACACTTTTCAACAATAACCCTGCTGTCCCTGGAAGTCTTACCTTGCGCCTGTCCATTTCATTCCAAGTGATTAATGGATTTTCAGGATGTACTATCTTGTCGGCATTTCCCCCTCCGACACTGACTGTAACTAAGCTGCTCCTGTAGGGGGACTCCAGGTGGACTTTCTGTCACCAAGTGCTAGCTCTGCTCTGGCCAGCCTGTCCTGTACTCACGGCACGGTGGCTTGGCCTCCCCTTGTGGACCAGGGCACAGATCCAGCTCTGGAATGCTTGGCGGTAATGTCAACCCTAGGTAATGATGGCTCTGCATTTGTGTTGAATGGGCAACCCAAGAAACGTGAACTTTAGTTTCTCACCTGAGGCCTCAAGCCTAAATCAAGGCTGTTTCTTCTGGCTGGAATCTGATTCAAGCACCTGATGCTTGAGAGGCATCCCTCAGGGGCACATCAACTGAGCATAGCTCAAGGTTCCGCCAGGCATATTTCTATAAAGGAGAATGTTTTTAAATTATCATTCATCCAAGCTTTTAACCATGGCCGAAAGTATTTTGTTCTCTTTTGCCTTTTTTTTTTTTTTTTTTTTGAGACGGAGTCTGGCTCTGTTGCCCAGGCTGGAGTGCAGTGGCCAGATCTCAGCTCACTGCAAGCTCCGCCTCCCGGGTTTACGCCATTCTCCTGCCTCAGCCTCCCGAGTAGCTGGGACTACAGGCGCCCACCACCTCGCCCGGCTAGTTTTTTGTATTTTTTTTAGTAGAGACGGGGTTTCACTGTGTTAGCCAGGATGGTCTCGATCTCCGGACCTCGTGATCCGCCCGTCTCGGCCTCCCAAAGTGCTGGGATTACAGGCTTGAGCCACCGCGCCCGACCTCTTTTGCCTTTTTAATAATAACTTTGTACTGTGTTTCCAAGGTTGTACTGGAGGTAGTTATATAAACTTTAAGGAACTGACATGAAAAAACACTGCAAACCATAGAAAATAATTAATTTTTACATTTTTTACTTTTTTTTTTTTTTGAGACAGGATCTCACTCTATCACCAGGGCTGGAGGGCAGTGGTGCAATCTCCGCTCCCAGAGTCAAGTGATTCTTGTGCCTCAGCCTCCTGAGTGGCTGGGACTATAAGCACGTGTCACCATGCCTGGCTAAATTTTGCGTTTTTTATAGAGATGGGGTTTTGACATGTTGCCCAGGCTGGTCTAAAACTCCTGAGCTCAGGTGATCTGCCCACCTCGACCTCCCAAAGTACTGGGATTACAGATGTGAACCACTGTACCCAACTTGAAAATGTTTATTTATTTACTTCTTTATTTTTTATTTTTTTGAGACAGAGTCACTCTCTGTCGCCTGGGCCAGAGTGCAGTGCCACAATCTTGGCTCACTGCAATCTCCATCTCCTGGGTTCAAGCGATTCTCGAGCCTCAGCCTCCCGAGTAGCTGGGATTACAGGCACCCACCTCCATGCCCAGCTAATTTTTGTATTCTTAGTAGAGACGGGGTTTCACCATGTTGCCCAGGCTGGTTTTGAACTCCAGGCTTCAAGTGATTCACTTACCTCAGCCTCCCAAAGTTCTGGAATTACAGACATGAGCCACTGCACCCAGCCTGAAAATAATTTATTTAAAAAAAACAAAAATTGGAAAATAACCACAATATTACTTAATGCCAATTACTCACATTTTTTAGAAGTTTTTATTTTTTGTCAAGTTTGATGTACTTTTTCTTCTTGCCAATTGTGACATTTTAAATATTTTTTCCTAGAATTATATTTTCAAACATTTTGGAATTTATTAAAACTATTAAACTTAAAAACAAGTAAGTAGTGACTTTGGATGGCAGGAGAATGCCTGTCAGGATGCAGAGCAGGCAGAAAGCTCCTGGAAGAGTATCTCGAGGGTGTCGAGCAAGACTTGTTGACAGAGACACGGAGACACGGAGACCAACCAGGAGACACGGAGACTGACCAGGTCCCGCTGCAACTCCCTGAGGCATCGAGACTCGATGTTGAGACCTTAGATCACAACCGCAGGACTGATGATGCGATTGGGTATCAATATACAACCGTTACCTGAACGAACGTGAAACTATTCCCAATACCCTATGATAGCAGAACATTTAAAACAAATAGAGGGTGAGCACAGTGGCTCACGCCTGTAATCCCAGCACTTTGGGAGGCTGAGGTCGGCAGATCACCTGAGGTCAGGATTTTGAGACCAACCTGGCCAACATGGTGAAACCCCATCTCTACTAAAAATACAAAAATTAGCCAGGCGTGGTGGCAGGTGCCTATAATCCCAGGTACTCGGGAGGCTGAGGTGGGAGAGTTGGTTGAACCTGGGAGGCGGAGGTTTCAGTGAGCCGAAATTGCGCCATTGCGCTCCAGCCTGGGCAACAAGGGTGAAATTCAGCCTCAAAATAAATAAATATATATATAAATACATAAATAAATAATAAAAAATAAAAAAATAGGGTTCCTCCTTTAAGTTTGTCTAACAGCTCTCAGTATGGAAGCAGAGGAGGAACTGCACCCATACAAGGCCCCAGGTGTTGCCACGTGCGTGGGGCAGACGGGATCCCGGGAGCACGTTGTGAGTGTCCCGCTCCCTAAACACAATGTTAAAAGAAAACCTCAGACAAATTAAAATTGACAGAGTTTAACTGAGCAAAGAACGATTCACTGATCCGGCAGCCTCTGAGCCTGAGGAGACTCAGAGTCCAGCGCAGCCACGTGCTGGAAGATGTATAGACAGAACACGGAAGTGAGGTACGGAAACAGCCAGAGTGGTTCTAGCCCGGCTTGTGCCTATTGGAACACAGTTTGACCAGTCAGCGCCCTTTGATTGGTCAAAACTCTGTGATTGGCACAAGAGCAGGTTAGTCTGTTTCCACCTCCACATAAGGTGCCATTCATATGTACAGAGAACCCTTTAGGCTGAACTTAAAATACATAAGGAGGCAGCTTTAGGCTAAACTTGATTTAACTCCAAGCATCCAGGCACACAATTCATGTTTCCTGGCTGGTCTCTGTCATATTCGATGCCATCGTGCAGAGGTGTCTTCAGAGCTTTAGAGTAACCTTCCAGGCTGCTGTGAGATACCCACGCAAATAATTCCTCAGCCTAGTCCTGTACCAAACAAGCCCATCACAAACAACATGGCAGCCACCAAAATGTCTCCAGCAATCCCACTGCACGGCCCAGCGACTCAAGGCCTGAATCTTTTTAACTATCACTCAGCCTTAATGTTTCTATTTCCAGGAGACTTTTTCCTGATAAAGATTTAGCCATCCTCTTGCCATCCTGACCTGTCTAGGACTGTGTGTGTGGAAAAATCATGCATCAGGCCACCTGCCCCTAGAATCAGAGCTGTTTCCTAGGGATGTCTAACTTTGTGTGACTGTAGTTTTTGGTATTCTTAACCAGTCACTAGCAATTCATTAGTATTTAAATTTATGCTAATTTCATCAAGGTGTGAAAAGATCTTTTTCTTGCATATACATGAAAGAACCATATTACTATTCAATGGCTTTTTTCCTCTCTTTTTAACCCAAGAAAAGCTTGTTGTGACTTAACAAAAGAGAAGGCAGAAATAACACAAAAACACAATCTAGAAAAAGCTTTAGGTTGAACTTTTGCATTCTTGTTTTTTACTTTTAAATTTCATGTTGTAAATATAACGGCCCTCCTAGAAATATGAGTGCACAATGGCGGGAGAAACGCCACTTTACATGTGTGTGCACCCAGATCACCATCAGGCACTTGTCATCCTAGGAGTTCAAGATTGCATCCTAAAATGCCATTTACCATATTATTATCACTGCCATTTACATAATTTAGGTTTTTCTCCAAGACAGGAAAAACATGCTACATAGCATCCAATAGCGTTTCCCAACCCTAGTGCATCTCACCCATTTGTCTACTAAGGAGGTACCAGGACATCTACAAAAGTGGCCCGCCTGTATATATGTTCACAGGACTATCAAAGTGAACTTGCTGTATAGGGGCAAACATAATGTGTCCTGAGTGCAGACAGCCCGAAAGCCATCGTCCTGAAAGTCAGTTGCTGGTTTAGGAAAGGAGAGGCTTCTGATGGGGGGATCGCTGCCCCAGAGAAGTCCTGTGGCCCGGTCCACCGTGTTCCCTGCTTTGCCCTGCACTGCCCGCACCTACGGCAGCCTCAGTCTCCCGCAAGCCCTGGTGATGGCTCCACAAGGCATGCCCTGCTCTCATGATACCATTTAATCGTGTTATAAGGCGGCCTGGCGCGCGCTTGTCGAGAGGGCAGATTGCGCGGCCCATATAGATTTGCTGTCATCTTGCAGGCTCCCCGCACAAGACAGAGGCCTGGGGACGCACAGCGGGAACCCGGGGCTCGCAGGGTTAAGTGCTCCCTGCCTCCTGGCTGGGGGCTCCGCTAGCATCCGCAGGCGGGCGGGGCTGGGCCTCATCCCTCACAGTGCCGATGACACGATGGATCTCGCCTGTCACTGTCATTACAGTCAGCTTCACTCCACCGCTGATAAGAAGGCCACTCCCCTAAGCACGGAGCAGGCAGATATTTTTCTACCTAATTTTAGGGAAAGAGCTCTTACAGGTGTCCTTTCAGCAGCAGGATTTGA
Source organism: Piliocolobus tephrosceles (assembly GCF_002776525.5). NCBI lineage: Eukaryota > Metazoa > Chordata > Mammalia > Primates > Cercopithecidae > Piliocolobus > Piliocolobus tephrosceles. The sequence continues at coordinate 2,717,276 of NC_045437.1, forward strand.
GATGTCTCACTCTGATCGCATATCCGGGAGGGAGAAGGTTCCTACGACTCCATAAATTAACAAATTTCAATCCTTTGCATTGGAAATACAGTATCTGTGCGTTTTCATGGAAAACACCAAGATTTCTAAAAGGCAGCTTTCAAATTTTGAAGCACGGAAGTGAAACGTTTAGAGTGTAGCCTTTTGAAGGTATTTATGAAACCTAAATATGCTCACACACTCATTCTGGGCGGTGTCTTGAAAATTGCTTCGTTTGTTTTGTTTGGTGATCAACACAGCCAGGCATTCTTTTAGAATGAGCAGCAGGGGAAAGCATTGAAGTTATCTCAGCAGGATTGAATCCAGCTTTTATGATGTCGAGACTCATGTGCAAACTACAGTGTTTGTCTCACCTATGAGACTCGGAGTCATGGAGAGGGCAGGGTGATTTTTCCCCCAAAATGTGGAGTGCAATAAGGACTTCTTATTCCCAACATACAAAAGGGAACTTCTTGTGATGGCTGTGTTAACAGGAGCCTGTGCCCTGGCTGAGTGTAGGGATAGTGTGGAAAATGCAGTGGAGGGTCGTCTCCTAGGGCTGGAGATGCCAACATCACACTAGAAGTCCCTGTCATTCTGCATCGTCGATGCTGTCTAAGGGAAGGAGGAATGTTTATTTTCTGCACGCCACTGCACTTCTAAAAGATATATTTTTCAGCATGTGCTTCTGAATGCTTTCTTTAAAAATTCAAATAGCAAGTCAGCTGGGAGTAAGGGTTCGAGATCTGGGCTGTTAGAGCTATCAGGGAGAGGGAGTGAGAAAGAGAGAGAGGAGACCCATTAAACTTCCCCAGAGTTTACTGATTACCCCATCACTTAAAGACAACAACAAAAATTGTTCTACCAATGTTTCCAACAAGCTTTGTTTTGAAGTTTTAATCAGGTCTAAATGGAAAGTGATTGAGGAGAATGGCGTGGTCTGCATTTTAATCCCTGGAACCGCTCCCCGCCCCCAAGTCTTTGGCTGTGTGGCGCGTGGTGTGGCCTTGGGTTTCTGAGTGTTTCTAACATACATAATGAGCTCAATGTCAAGCTGTTGGGTCTTTTGTCTTTAACAATAAGCATTTAGCTCAACTAAATGAATAGAAATTGCTTTAGTGAATTACAAAAGCCAAGGTCTTTTTAATGCACCCATGATGACATTAATTATTTTCGACATTGTCTTATTTTTGCAGATGTATTAACTTAAAATTTGACTTAAAGTGTAATAAATTCGTTTACTGTTCCAATTAAAAATGTGAAACATTCTTAGTAAATCAAAATGTCTGCTGATGGAGATGACAATCCTCCTCTGATAAAAATAACAGTCTAAGTGCATTACCGAATTCATCTGATTACGGATCTAACATAGCATCAGCACTGTCTACTTTTCCCTGTTTGAAAAGCAATGAGGTGGCCAAGTTATACTGGGCCCCCAGCACCACTGTGCTTACAAAGGGAGCTTGCCCACGATGGGACGAGTCTTCCAACACTGCCAAACAAGGGGGCCAATTTCCCTGCAAAGAAAGTGAGACCAGCATTCAAAAAGCTGCAGTGATCTGTCCTCCAGAACCCCCTCCACCCTCCTTCTGCAGTTGCCAAGAGAGATCTGAATGCCTTTTCCTAAATCTCTGTAATCCAATAAGCTTTTGTGTTTAGCAGCTTGTTTTGAAGCCTGTGCAGCACCCCAGCCCGGGTCTCCGAGCGGCCCTCTGCAGGCAGGTGAGCGCCCCAGGGCCTGAGCGCTATGCCGGGCAAGAGGCCCGTGCAGCCCCAACCAGAATGTAATTTGTAATTAACTGTCATTTACTTCTGTCTGCATTGACTTGTTATTCAAAAGACAATGTAACTGGGCTGGTCACTCATTTCCCTTTGTTGTAGATATAATGTCTCCGAGATCTGGTTGTTTTCATAATGTGTAGAAACCCAGGGCTTACTCTCTTGAAACCAGAAGAAGGGGAATTCACTGAAATAAATCCAACACAAATAATTTGTTATGCCGAGGTACATCAAACATTCTATTTGATGAAATGGGATAAACCGTCTTACAGAAGAACCACATACAGTTTAAGCCAGATGATTTAAATGACTGGAGTGAGTGTTCTCCCGGAGCACATCTTTTAAAATGCAGTCTTCAAAAGGCGATCTGTCCTGTAGCTGTAGACTCTAATTTATGCTTGCTTTTCAGTTTAATTATTTGCTTGTCACACTTTTCATTAGGAGAAAAATAAACAGAATGTGTGATAGGCCTTGGATTGGGGGTCTGTGTTTCCAAGATTGGCAAGTAATTCCAAGTTTAACTACTTTGGAAATTAACAAAGCTTAGCGTCCGTTTGAACAGAAAAGACTAGGAAAGTATTAAGAGGTTTTAGAAGCAAAAGCATCAGACATTTTTGCAGTTCGATCCCTAACAAATGTCCTGCTCATTCCTCCATATTTTGAGGGATTATAATAGTCTTGAGGGATAGTATATAGCTCATCTTAAATGTTTAAAATTTTTACTTAAACATCTCAAATCTTACTGCAAACAGGAATGTCTGCAGGTTTAGAGTGCTCTGTAGTATTTTTTCTTTCACTCTCACATTGCTATATAGTGGCGTCCAGTGTCAGGCAAGTAATCCTTTGCAAGTCACTGGGGTGCCAAGCAGGAGATAAAGGCATAGGGAATCACCCTGAGTCCCCTTCCCCTGAAAGCTGGGCTTCTGATCTCACCCAGGTCTCTCATCCTCCCAGGACCCAGAATGCAGAGGAACCTAATTGCCTGTTTATCTTGGAAAGCGTGGAGCCATCTCAACTGAGTTAATAGTCCCCATAACACTGTTTTCAAATGCATCAAACAAATGAAGTCCAGAAAGGAGCTTAGACCAGAGCGATCGGCAGAGGGTTCCGTTAACCTGAGCCTCAAGCCTGGAAAGGTGGGTTGGCTGCCACTCAACTTTTCCCACCATTTTGAACCATTGAGATCTCCACTGATCCCACTTCTCTCTCTATTCATGTGAAATATCTCCACACATAGAGATCTCTGTAGAGATCTCTACAGAGATTGGATTGTGGAGACACACAATCCATCGTGTGTCTGGGTGAAGAGGGAGTGTGGGCAGAGAGGAGTTTTTGTTCAGACCACAAATAATGCAGGCACCAACCCCAAGAAGATCACCTGGGGAGGGGGCCAGGCCCTGCTGGCCCTAGGCAGGGTACCGCCTGCCTTCCAACTTCCAGGGACAGCAGTGGTGGCATCACCGTTGAGCAGCAGCCGCTCAAGAGTGTGAGAATGCATTTTATGCTCGGCTTCCTCAAAACTGCAGAGTTGAAATTTACACCTCAGCTGCGGTGCTTCTCCCTGCTGTTAATTGGTAAAGGGAACACTGACCCTTTTGATCCGGGCGTCAAACTGCTAAATGCTCAACTCTACTAAACTGTTCAGCAGGGTGGTGGCCTTCAATGATGAAGGTTCACTCATTCTCTCTCTCTCTCTCTCTCTGGCTTTCTTGGTGTATATCCAAGTTGCACAGAAATAAGAGATGACAGTTGTTACAGATATGCCGGTTTAATTGCTTGTCAGCTTATGGCTGGTATCTCGGTCAGTTGATGCAGAAGCTTAACTTTCTTCTAGTAGCTTAAATCCTGACCAACTGCTACAGCTTGTGTGTGTAGCCATACAACTCTGGATATGTTTAAGATAAAAAATAAAATTGACAAGCCATCTTCCTGATTTGCTAGCTAAAGTCATCAGCCTCTGGCGCCCCCGATTCCACGTAGACCTCAAGCGATGGGAAATGACGCAGCCACGCTGACATTTAGGGGCTGGGGGTACGTTTTAATTTCATTTTATAATTTCCTCGAGACTACACTAATACGCCCCTTATGCCGGTGCAGTGCAAATGGGAAAGCTCACATTGTATTCATGATAAGGTGGAATTATAGCCAGGAGAATACAAATAGTATAAATAATATAAAGAGATTTCTACTGCTCTAATCCCAACCCTTCCCGGGCCTGAAGAGAGACGCGAACGCACTTGTGATTAAATGTTTTTGTCTGTCTCCGCACTCAACCAGTCCCTCATATTCAATTTCAACCCTTCCATTTAATCTTGGGTTCATTTCTCAGCATCTCTGTCTGAAACTCTGCTCCACACAGCAGCCTCCCTTGACCCTGGCCTTGCGTGCAGGCCCCTTGCGCTCCACAGGTTGGGGGCAGGGCTCAGTGGTGAGGCTGGTTTGACCACAGGCCAGCTCCTGGCTGTGCTGTGCCTCCCTGTGGTCCTACAGCAGGCTTTAGGGTGGTGTGTGTGTGTGTGTCTGTGTGTGTGTGTTTATCCCTGGCTTTGTCATCCTCCAAGATACATAGTTTCCATTGAACTGAAGCAGATTATTGGTTACTATAGTTTCCCTATTGCTCAATTCAGGGCTGTGAAAAGCCGAGCACAGTGGGTTGCAAAGTCCGGTTAGAAGGAAAGAAGAGGAATAAACGCCCTTCTACCTGGTCTTCCCTCTTGGAGATAATCTTGGGTTTGTGAGACCCACAATGAAGGGCTGGGTCATTGTTTGCCACTTAAAAGGGTCTTCCATTAAAGTTTACTTTCGATGTTAAGTGAAGCTCCCAGACGCACCAGGCTTCCCCTACATGGCCGTTTTCAGTGAGCTCGGGGCTGCCGCTAGGCTGGTTGATGCCCTTGTTTGCTGCCCAGGCCTAGGGCTTGAGTGCGCTCTCCAATCTCTGGCACAAAAGGGCACTTTCCACTTTTAGGTTTTGCAAAGACATATTCCAGGCTCTCATGCCCTGACAAAATTGCAGCACCCAGAATTTTGAGGTGAAGACATGGGAAATGTAGATTAAGGGAGCTGGAAATGACCTCTTTCAGTAGGCCACATCCACCCAGAAGCATCTTCTGAGGTGCTAATGTCTTCCAGGAAGTGACAGACACAGGTGACTCGACCTGGCCATGCCCTGGGGATTCGCGAGGGGGCCTTAGGCCTCTGGCGGCGATGTTCACTTTCAACCGAGAGTGGCCAGGAAACAGTTAATTTGATTTGTGAGGTGAAAAGGTTGCCTGTTTTGTTCAGCCCTTTCTCAGCCCCTTCCTCCCTCGCTCGGTCCCAGATCCAGGGCAGCGCGGTTTCTCTTTGCCAAGGTCTTGGCGGTGTCATGGCTGCGTCCCACGTGGGCAACACACAGCGCCCCAGCGCCGGGCAGCAGGGTCAATGGTTGTCCTTGGAATGCGCTTTCTTGCACCTCCTATTTACAAACAAAATAAAACCACACCAAGCTAAAGAGCCAAAAAACTCCCAACCAGCAAAATAAAGCTAGAGTCAAAACTCCAGGAAAGGTTAAATGTTCCGAGTCCCCAGTAAAAGCACAACCTTGTTCTCAGACTGTTATTTGACATTGCTGAAGGTTTTGTCTTGATTACTTTCAATAAAATTCAAAGTAAGGATGACTGTCTTGGCTCACTAAGCAACAAGGTTTTATCACTAATTACAATCCTTTATTACCAGTAGTTTAATAGGTTTATGATAGGTCATAAAACAATTCAGCATGGGAGAACATAAAAAGAAAGGGTTATACAGCTGTGACATCTTAATATCTATTCATTGTAATCATTTTATGATCTTTAATGGCAATATTTTTTATTAAAATATGTACATATGCCTTTACATGGGCTGTGGTGCCACCAAAACCGGGAGGCAGAGCGAAAATCACATAACTATATACTAAAATACTTAATGAGGCATTTCAAAAACTTCTATTGTCAAAAGCATGTCAGCTATATCACATGTGTGGAGTCTCATTATGGGTAATTAAAATAAAATTATAAGTGCTATAATAATTCTAACCTTGAAGGCACAATAAAGGATGGTTATATTTGCCTTCCTAGCCCACACATCTGAGGCATTTTCTTCATTAATTATATTTCACATAAGAATAATGATGTTGTGTAAGACCGAAATTCCAAGGCGTTTGCTAAATTCTGTGAATTTCAGTCTTCCTCTTGTGAGCATTTGGATGCTTCATTATATTAGTACCTAAAGTTATATTCTGAGAGGGACATTATGAAATTTACATGGTTTGAAGGAGGATGTTTGTTGCTGATGTTAATTTTATTTTGTAAACCAATTAGTAAAGTAAATAAATTGGAAGAAGCTGAGCTTATCAGTTGAGAGTGCATCAGGGCTGTGCTACACAGCCTTGATCAAATGGATTCCATTGCTTTTCCCACCTTCCCACTCCAAAATGGTTTTGTTTTCAGAACACGAGGCTTTTCAGCACTCTCTTTGGGGGCAGGGCGGCTGGAGATGGAGTGCAGAGCTACATTCCTATTGTTCTGTGGATACTTGGACAACCTGTTTGTTTTTGCAGATATGACCTCAATATTGGATTCCATTTTTTCTGGCACAGGGAGCATGATGGTCCTGGATTCGGGGGGGGGGGGGGGGGTACCTTTGATTTGTATGTGGATTGTGACCTCTGATAGTAAATGATTTGGAAATGTAAAACGAACACCAGGATTACAAGTTTGTTGTGTTTTTTATATATGTGTATGCGCATATCTACATATACACCCACAGGCACAGACACACATACAGACACACACACACACATACACCCCTAAACTCAAAAAATTCTCATAAAATCTAATTTCAGCTCCAGGCTATGACTGGAGTCTGTGGTCCCCTGCCTCCACCCTGAACCTGGTTTCCTCACCTCTGTTAGGAACTCTGATTTAGAGAAGAATAAATTTCTGTGCATTGTAGGATCACATTAGAAAGCAAGAGAAAAAAGTAAAATGACCCTTAGAAGCTGCAGTGAAATTTTTACTATTTAAAATTAATTAAACAAAATCATTTAAATAAAACTTGTTGGCGGACACACATTTTGTAACTTTGAAGTACGATAGTAACTTAACACAGGTGAAAAAAAAAAACAAAACAAAGCAAAAAAACCCAAAAAGCCCAGTTGAGGTTCTCAAGGGAATTACTCTAGTGAATAGACCAGAGTGATTTGTAATTAGCATATAAATTGTATGCATGTAAATGATGCTTCTAAAAGGTATTTGAGAAGTTTATTTTCTTAAGTATTTTAAATAAGACCCCCTGCAACCTTGTTTACAGTACTGATTTGCACTTTCATGAAAAAGATTTGCAGGGCAAAAAAAAAAAAAGAAAGAAAGAAAAAAAACCCTTTAGTCAGGTCACCCCTTTCTTTCTAATTCTCCTGCCTTTGCTTTATCACAAATTACAAATTAATGGCATACAAATTAATGAGGTTTTTACAGTATTCAGTCAAATCATGCAATAAAAAGCTTTAATTCAAACACTGGCGCTTGATTATTATAATTTATGTAAATGTAATGCTCTGTTTGCTAAATTTCATAGGGTTGGAATCAATATGTAATTTAAAGTTAATTTTGAAATAGAGGAGCAGAAGTGGCCTGGCTCTCAAAGAGGGTGGCAGGCCAGGCGCTGTGGCTCAAGCTTGTAATCCCAGCACTTTGGGAGGCTGAGACAGGTGGATGGAGACCATCCTAGCTAACATGGTGAAACCCCGTCTCTACTAAAAATAAATACAAAAAAACTAGCCAGGCATGGTGGCGGGCACCTGCAGTCCCAGCTACTGGGGAGGCTGAGGCAGGAGAATGGTGTAAACCCGGGAGATGGAGCTTGCAGTGAGCTGAGATCCGGCCACCACTGCACTCCAGCCTGGGCGACAGAGCCAGACTCCGTCTCAAAAAAAAAAGAAAATCACAAACTGGTGCTTCATGGAAGCAAAATGTTTAAAATGATGGAGAAACAGCCAGATCCGAGTGCAGAAAGCACAGCTGTAGGGTCAGACTTGCAAGATCCCCACTCGTGGACTAGACCACTTGGGAGCTTTGGCTCTTGCAGAGGTGTTTGTTTCCGTATAGTCACCAGGCCGGTTCTCCCACATTTAGGTTGGATGGACAGTGCTTTCTGCTCATGACTTCACCTGCTGCATTTTGTGGAAGAATATCTTCCTGCATGTCCTTGGGGCCAGTCTGCCTTGTGGGCACCTGCTGGGAACAATCCTCAGAGGGAATACAACACTTCTTCCTTCAACAAAAGAGGCAGCAGCCTTCCAGTGTGCAGTAGTGGATCCTTTACCTTAGGTTGTAGAGAGGCAAATCATTTCTTTCCTGCAAGACCCTGGTCTTGGGGGTTGATGTACAACACACTTCAAATCCCGATCTTTCCTTGCCTGAACAATGAGTGTTCCGGGTGGAACCCACTTTGGGAAACACTGGGGTAAGGCTTTCTTCCTCCATCAATGAGCCTGTCTTTCCCTTTTGCTATTTAGTTGGTTTGATTTGCATTTTTACTTTAATTCATTTCAAAAATTAAAGAAAGAAATTTGCACAATCATTAAAATAGATCTTGAAAGTCTTCCTTGCCAACTCCCTCTTCACCCAGAGACAATCGCTCTTTAACAATTTCTTTTCAGATAAACAATGTATCCATATCCTTCCTGCAGACCCCTGAGTCTTCTAGGAAGGCAATGGAGTCATGCAGAAACTTCTCTAAGTGGTAATGTTTAATCACCTATAATTGGGAGGTTGTTCCTCTGCCTCCTACAGGGTCCTTGCCTTTCCCGTGGCTCCTCAGCATCCAGGTCCACACCTTAATTTATTCAACTTCCCTCAATGGCCATTTTAGTCAGTTCTGATTTTTTTTTTTTTTTTTTTGAGATGGAGTCTCGCTCTGCCGCCCAGGCTGGAGTGCAGGGGCCGGATCTCGGCTCACTGCAAGTTCTGCCTCCCAGGTTCATGCCATTCTCCTGCCTCAGCCTCCCGAGTAGCTGGGACTACAGGCGCCTGCCACCTCGTCCGGCTCAGTTCTGATTTTTTAAAAATTCATTGTGTAGGCCGGGCGCGGTGGCTCAAGCCTGTAATCCCAGCACTTTGGGAGGCCGAGACGGGCGGATCATGAGGTCAGGAGATCGAGACCATCCTGGCTAACACAGTGAAACCCCGTCTCTACTAAAAAATACAAAAAAAACCGAGCCGGGCGAGGTGGCGGGCGCCTGTAGTCCCAGCTACTCGGGAGGCTGAGGCAGGAGAATGGCGTAAACCCGGGAGGCGGAGCTTGCAGTGAGCTGAGATCCGGCCACTGCACTCCAGCCCGGGCAACAGAGCGAGAGTCCCTCGCAGAAAAAAAATATGCTACCTGGGGAGATTGGGTTAACAGCTAACAAAACTTAATTCTACCAGCTTGCTTTGCTGATGGGATAATTCTACTATTAGAAATGTTCCCTAAAGTCATCCAAAAGCGATAAGAATGAGGAAATACACAATGAATTTTTTTTTTTTTTGTTAAAACGGAGTCTTGCTCTGTCACCCAGGCTGGAGTGCTGTGGCCGGATCTCAGCTCACTGTAAGCTCCGCCTCCCGGGTTCATGCCATTCTCCTGCCTCAGCCTTCCGGGTAGCTGGGACTACAGGTGCCTGCCACCTCGCCTGGCTAGTTTTTTGTAGGTTTTAGTAGAGACAGGGTTTCACTGTGTTAGCCAGGATGGTCTTGATCTCCTGACCTCATGATCCGCCCGTCTCGGCCTCCCAAAGTGCTGGAATTACAGGCTTGAGCCACCGCGCCCGGCCTGGCAATAGGGTTTTAAAAGTTTCTTGGGGTTGTTGTTTGTTTCTTTTTGTTGTTGCTATTGCTGTTTTCAAATGGAAAAGTGTGTACCTGTGTGTTATTTCGATCTGCAATATTTAATTATGAACTAAGTTGTACAGCACAGCCTCTTAGTTATATTCTTATTGATATTTTTGTGCTTCTTTTCTGTGAACTCTGAGTTCATATCTTTTGTCCTTTACTATTCTAGTACATTCTATATTTTCTCATCAATTTATAAAATTTCTTTTTAAGTTCCACAAAACATCTCTTTGTCCATGGTACTGATAAATTGGTAAAATACCATAATAGTGTGGATTTGGGGGTATAAATTAAGTGAGCCGGTGTATAGAATGTTGCCCAGCCCAGAGCTCAGTTTAGCACTGGTGAGTTTTGACAATGGGAGTGGTTAGACAATGGGAGTTCTGATTTTTTTTCTTTTTTTTTTGAGATGGAATCTAGTTCTGTTGCCCAGGTTAGAATGCAGTGGTATGATCTTGGCTCACTGGAACCTTTGCCTTCCGGGTTCAGGCGATTCTCCTGCCTCAGCCTCCTGAGTAGCTGGGATTACAGGTGCCTGCCACCATGCCCAGCTAATTTTTGTATTTTTGGTAGAGATGCGGTTTCCCCACATTGACCAGGCTGGTCTCGAACACCTGACCTTGTGATCTGTCAGCCTTGGCCTCCCAAAGTGCTGGGATTACAAGCGTAAGCCACCGCTCCTGGCCTGACTATGGGAGTTCTTTTGGTCACGGATTCCTCTCCATCTTCACCAAATGGCATCTGGATTGGGTGTTACTTTTTGGATGTCTTACCCTCCATGACACAATACACAGATTCAGTTGTGGACACTTTGAATCTGCTCAGAGATATACATGGGCTACATTCTTTTTCTGAGACTGATGATTGCCTTGAAATGTGCCGCTGAAATGCTCCTATTCTGTAATAATCAGTCCAAAGATGGATTGAGTGAGTGAGTTTAATATTTCCTGGTAGAAAGATGTAAGAAAGGCAAAATTAGACAAATGTTTTCTGTCCTTTAGTTTAACAAAATGGGCAAAGGGCACCTGTTCTACTTCCAACACGGAGCTCGGCAATGGTGCAGGGCTTCACTGCATTAGCTTCGGACTGTCAGGGAGCCCCTCAGGAGAGCTTGGCTGTCTCCAAAGTCCGCCAAAAAGACCCCGTCTCTCCCCAGCCAGCTGGACAGATGAGTGACGATGCCAAAGCACGGGACCCATGTCCTCCTACATCAGTGGCCTTCAGCTGGGAATGACTCTGCTGCCTGTGACATTTGGCAATGCCCGGACACAGTGTTGGTCCTTACACCCGGGGAGGGGAGTGTGCCAACTAGCGGGGAGAGGCCAGGGGTACTGCTAAATGTACCACAAAGCACAGGGCAGCCCCCAACAAAGAAGGTTCGTGGCCCCAGATGTCAGTAGGGCTGAAGTTGATAAATGATGTCCTGGAGGAGACCTTGCCTTGGGACAAAGAGAAGGTGAGACTCCACCCTCAACCAGGAAACGCCCCTGCTGCTTCTGCTGCCATCAGAGTTCAGGCCTCGTCTCAGTCAGGTCCTGCTGGCCACAGACTCTCCTGCCCCGGTCCCCAGCTCTAGGGCTGAACACACCAGAGGGCGCAGTGTGCCACCACCTCCTCCCGGCGTTTCTTAGATCACCCCATTTGGTCTTCCTAGAACCCAATGAGGCACATCAGGATGGCTCCTCAATATTGATGAATTATGCTGACTAACAATTCTCCTAAGGATGTGAACGCCTCAGACAGGCTTCGTGTTTGTCTCTCTTAGGTATTAAAATGGGTTTAAATCTTTTAATTACATTTTAAATATTAATATTTTAAATATATGTGTAAATATGCATTAAGACTCTCAAATAGAAAACATTCAGAACGACAGGGACTGGAGTTGGGTTGTGGGAATGTGAACAGTGCAGGGAGCACCCTGCCTGCCTTCTTTGCAGTGCTGGGTGGGGCAGGGCATACGCTCTGCAGGGCTGAGAGAGACTGACCTCATCAGCCCAGCATGAACTTTACCTTCTTGCTGACTTGCAAGACACACAACCAGCCTGGCCTCAGACTTGGCGGCTCTGAGAGCTGGATCTGCTGCTGAATTTGGAGCAGAGCTGGAAAGGGGCTGCAACCCTGGTTTTATCAGGCAAGAGCCCCAGGGAGGTCTCCTTGGCCTTCTGACTCAAGGACTTTCTTAAATGTGGCTCCCAAGGTCCAGGCGGTCTGAACTCAAGACAGCAAGTTTGTCTTGGCAAAATAAGGGGCACAGCCACATCCCACCTTGTGCTTCTGCCTTCTTTGGGTGCCATTCTATAGAAGGAGGGCCTGTGACTGAGGGGAGAAAATAGTTTCTACCACTCAGAAACAAGGACCCAGCCGTTGGTAGCAGATGGGGCAACAATCACCGAGACTTTATCCTTGAGGTTTTGCTAATAAATCACCTCCTGCTCCTGAGTTTGAAGAAAAGCGTGTCCTGATTCTTCACGTAACGCTTTTGTTTTTGAAATGTTGAAGTGTCACGATGGACAGAGGGTGCCGCTTATCCACACATCAGCCTCTGGGTGTCGCCACCACCCGGGACCACCGTGCACCATGGCTTGGCTTCTGAGCCACGGGGAAAGAGCTCCCAGCACTGCCGCGGGCATTTTTGGTGGAGACGGTCAGTCATTTTCCGTAAATCTACCACTGTAAGCAAGGCCAGTGATTCGGCAACTTGGTGTCCTGTTCATTTCGGAGACTCTGGATTATCTACATGTAGAGCAAGAGCGGACTAAACACAGCAGAAGAGGAGGACGCAACACAAGGACGCGTGATTCAGAGAAACAACGTAAGACTGAGAAACGCGAACAAAGGACGCCAGTGAAACAGATAAACGGTGCTCCTTTAATTCAGGTGTCAACACTGCAGGGCGAAGTCCAGGAGACAGTGTCTCAGCCATACCCAGGTCCCGGGAAAGTGGCAAATCACGCTTAGCTTACGACACCGACAAAGGCAGTATGTATGGCAAAACCTTTAGAAATAGTTCTATCAAAATAGACAAACATTTAAAAATGGTAGTTTCGGAGAACATACTGTAGGTAGGTAGAATACACACTCATTCAGGAGACTGTATTTATCAGGCAGAGTGAAGGGGTGAGGGGAGGCAGCTGGAGTTGGTAGGAAACCATGTGAACGGGTGCCGGTGATGGAGGCCCCACCTGTGCGTGGGGGCTGCCCCTAAGAGGGAGGATGGACCTTGTCGACAGGTGGGGCAGAAAGCCATTGAGTAAAACTTCAGCTGTGGAAAAGACAATTTCTGTTTAAAAAGACACCTGCCAGCCTTCCTTCGGACACCCAACGGGTGCCAAGAAGATGGAGGGAACACCTGTATGCATCTTCCTTTTCTAAGATTCCCAATGGACCTTGTTCTTACATGAGCAGCTGCACTATGTTGAGTAAGTTATTCTGGAAGAGTAAAGAAGTGAAAACCTGACATGGCAGAAGTTGCGTTCGTGGAGACAGAGAGGCAGAAGTGAAGTTTCTGTGGTGCCTTGAAGAATGGCCTTGGTGACACGCTCAAGAATGTAGGTGCCAGTCACATGACTCAGTGTTTCAAACAGTCCCATGCGTAACTATTCTTGTGCAGCCGTCATCTTTTTCGCAAATACTTATTTAGACGGATGTCTCATAAATTAAGGAATAAGAGCAAATCAGCCATTGATACACTTTTATGAAATTTGGTAATAAGTTAATATAGAGGCAACAAAAACTTATTTTAAAAATTATGTCTATTTGAAATAAATTATAAAGCAATAGATTAGCCCTTGGATTAGAACTCAATACATTCTTTCTTTCTATCTTTTTTTTTTTTTTTTTTTTTTTCCTGAAACAGAGTCTCGCTGTCACCCAGGCTGAAAGTGCAGTAGTGCGATCTCAGATCATGGAAACCTCAGCCTCCCAGGCTGAAGCAATAATCTCACCTCAGCCTCCTGAGTTGCTCAGACTACAGGCACACACCACCATGCCCGGTTAATTTTTTGTATTTTTTTGTAGAGTGGGGGTTTTGCCATGTTGCCCAGGTTGGTCTCAAACTCCTGAGCTCAAGTGATCCTCCTGTCTAGAACTCCCAAAGTGCTGGGATTACAGGCATGAGCACTGCACCTGGCCAGACACGTCCTTTTAAAAATACGTGTCAGAATGAGAGATTTTTGTTGTTGTTATCCTCAGTAGAGAAAACTATGAATTGAGCTAGCTCTTGTGGATAATAAGACATAAAACGCAACACAAAATAATTACCAGATATTTTGATTTTGGAGGGGCCCAAGCAAAGTCTCTTTGTATAACTATATGTGTTGGTTATTCTGGTATATCGATAGACATAATTAGTTTTATTTGTTCATATGTTTGTTTTTTGTTACAATCTTCCACATTCATCCATCGTACGACCTTGTTTGAGATATTTCCCGAAGTTGATAAGAACATTAAACCTTGCGCTGTGAGGCGATTTAAACTTTCTGAAGGAGCACGAACACTTCCATCTGGATTAGATGTTGGAGCTGCACTGTGGCCATTTATTTCCTGAGATGAATGTGGATAGCAGTCTAAACAGGAGCTTTAAATCACGGCCAAAGAGCAGCCTGGTTTGCTGACAGCTGCTTTGGGGGCCCGTGGTCCCTACCCTCATATTTGCCATCGATACAGTCTACAGTTTTCCCCAAATCACTTAACTGCCTTTAGTTGCACTTTGTCTCTCTCTAAATAGTGACATTGTGCACAGCTTCGTGACTTCAGAGACTTAGAGGAAGGGGACTCGGAAACATTTGCAGTGGGTCACGGTGGAATATAAGATCCCAATGCTCATTGGGGTCAACGGAGAAGGTTCAGGGTTTACAGGGGAGTCATAACCTGGGGCAGGTAAAGAGTTTGCATTTGGGCTGACTGTGAAGTGAGCTGAGAGCCCCAAGTGCACCTGTGCTTCATCCTGATGGCACCGTTGCTCATGGTAATCTAGCCAGCAATGAACTTGGAATACTCAGTGAATCACATTGTACCAAAACAGGACGCTTCTGTGCTTTCCAATTGCATACTGGATGTGGGAGCCCCCATCCTATGGCAACCCTTGCAAGCAGAAGATGTTAGTGATAAGGAAATTCTAAAATTTCTGTGACACAGCTGTCAGATGCTGGAGATCCTGATGTTATTACTGGACATTGGATGTTGTTACTATTAAATGGCCACATACCGAATCACTCTGTTAGCAGCCTATACCCAACGCTGAACACGTCCCCTCATCCAGTGGGATATGAAAACCAGTCTTGAGAAAGAAACTCAAGGTGTGGTGCACTCTGCACAAGTTTCCAGTTCCTGCTGTTGAGGTTTTCTTGGCTCTCATGTCATGAGATTTCGGATGGTTCTTAAAGCCCATGGAATTTGGTAATCATGAGACAAAACTGGGTTGTGTATTGTTTGATGAGTGGCAGAGTCTGGCTTGCATTTGGGCTGACTATGATTGAAGCTCTCTTTTCTGTGTGTTGACTTTGGTGCAGTTCTCGTAGGCCTAGTGGAAAGGCCGAGTGGCTGCTTGGCTGGCCTGGGGTGCACCGAGCAATAGCTCCCAGGGTTGGCCAGGAGGGGTTCGTGCTGCCTTTCTCTCTACCGTTAGCAGAGGCACTGGGTCAGGAAGAGGCAGCACTGGTGGCACGAGCTTATTCACAAGAGGGTTGGTGAACATCACAGCACCCAGCTCTGGGAAGGGAAGCTCACATTCGGGGCCTCTGCTCCCTTCTCCTGTTTCCTGTCCTCAAAGCATCCTTCACAACCGGCTTGACTCCCCTTCTGCCCTCTGCAGCAAGCCTGGCCCTGGGTTCTTGGCTCTCCCAAACACTTCTCTGTTCTGTTTTGTTTTTCCCCTTGGGTGAGATAGAATGGCTCCCTTCCCCTGGGGTGGGGGTGGTGGTGCTTAGGCTCTGACAAAATCCCAGCAGGCCCGGCGCTGATCAAATAAATAGTTTTGTTTGAGATCTGGCCTTTTCATGACAAACAGAATATTTTGGAGGTATTTTAAGATGGTTCCTTTTTTCGTCCCCCTCTTGGGAGTCCCAGGGGTTTTTCTCTAATCGAGTTTGGGGACCCCTAGGAATAAGGCCCCCGAGACTGATCTCTAAGGCTTGTCCACACTGAACCTCTGGCAGCTCATCAAGTCGGATTACGTCTTCCTACCCTGCACTGGTTTCAGTCTCCACTTTGGCTCATGAGTTCGCCCTCCCGCAGGCTGTGACGCTGTGTGTCTGCCTGTCTGTCTCT
>NC_045437.1:2733238-2768375 GCF_002776525.5 Piliocolobus tephrosceles
TCGCACTCCCGCAGGCTGTGATGCTATGTGTCCGCCTGTCTGTCTCTCCACTTTTGGGAGCAGCAATTTGCCTGTGACTTCACTTCTCTGAGGGATCCAGGAATTGCTAATTTCCAGTTTATAGGTTTTTATTTGAGTACATGGGAGTGAGGATGTCCAACATCTTTAGCTGCTGGACCAGAGGCTGGAAGTGTCCTGCCTTTCTTAAATGTCTCTAAAATCTTACTCTCAGGGGAGGATGCAAAAGTTGTTCATTCACTCCTTCTGCCTATCTGTGTGCCTTTTGTGGGCTCACACCGTTTGGTAGGCCTTAGAGCACACAGGAGGGTGCCGTGTGGTCTTGCTCTTGTCCTGGTTGAGAAGATCAGGACAGACATAGAAGCAAGTCCCATGCCGTGTTGTGTGAAGATTTAGAAGGAAGGCTCTGTGTGGAAGAGAAGACAATGACCTGTATTAATAACCAAGCAAACCCCGGCTGAGCAACAGAAGACAGATGCATAAGTGTGTGTTTACTGGGGGTGCAATTCTCTTCTGGGGTGGATTTTCAAGTGAAATGAGTTAACAGGGACGATGGTTTGAGGATGGGATAGGAGGGGACTCTTTTCCAAGACTTGTAAAGTGCCTTCAGATATGTGACCTCCTCCTGGGGATGTGTTTCAGGAATCCTTTTTGGAAGTGAGTGACCTCCATGTGCAAAAAGCAGAGGTAGAAAATGTTTTGTTGGCAGGACAGCCTAATTTTGGGGTATTTGTGGCCTCTTTACACAGAAATCAAAATACATCCATGTTTCTTGTCTTTTCTACTAAAAATTGAGAAGGGTGTATTTTCAAAATGAGGGTAGGACGGAATGGGCATCCTTGCTGGGTGCAGCCTTCTTTGAATGGTAAGACCAGAGTCTCTAAGTGCACGGCTGGTCCCTTTACTGTTGGTTTAATTTACAGTCGGCCTCTTAAGTTTCCAAATCTCCATTTAATTGACATTTTTGGGTTACCAAGATTGTGCTTTGTATTCCTGTCAACTTTTCTTGAATTTTTTGCCATCATGGCTATGTAGCCACTTTAAAGAGTCGTTTTGGTTATTTTGAGTCACTCATAAGCAGATATAATGGGAACTACAATACATGCCATTAGGCCACTATTTAGTGCTTCTTATATGTTTGCACTTTCTTAATTACATTAAATAATTCTAGCAGTACACAATTTAGTTTAATTAAAATGAGACTGTTTCCTTACATCTAACTTTCACCTCGTGGTACAAGAAGGGAGCTGAAAGACCAGTTGACATTAATGGTACCATCAAGCGTCCACACAGCCAAGCTTGCATGCGAAACCCAATAATGGCTGATCACAGGGACTTTCCTGCTGGCTGTTGGTCCAGAATGGACCACAGTTGTGTGTTTGGGTGTTGGGAACCTGCTTTCACGGCTCCTCTGACTCACAGGAGGTGAGTTTGTGAGAGCGTGAACACAACAACTCAAGTGGGACGGTGGCTCGGCCTCACCATTTTGCTATGATGGCGTTTCCCTTCAATTATGCTGCGAATTGTGTGTATATCGTACATATCTTCTGTATTATGTATAGTGCACCTTATGTCTATTACATATAATAGACATATAATTTTGCCTCGAAAGGCCATCTTCTTTGTATATCATTGGATAAATTGGTAATATATTTATGTAAACCTTCAACTTATCCAATGATATGCAAAGAAGATGGCCCTTCGAAGCAAAATTATATGTCCATTATACATGGACAACTTCAGAAATAATATGAAAAATTACCAACAGGATCTACTATGAGATGATCAATTTTTTATTTCTCAAGTCTAACTTTTTTATGTATTTTAGTTTTTCTGATTGACCTTTTAATCAAAATATGCCACTCCCCATCAGACAGTAACCTGTTTACTTTCCTTGAGGTATTTTTAAAAAGCATTTGTGTAACGTTTAGAAAAAAAGTTAATTTTTAAGATAACAAAGTACATCCCATCAGAATATTAATAACCTGCAATGCCACCATACCTGCCTCATTGAGTTAGCTAGTGCTCAATGAAACTAATCATCTATGCATTCCAGGATATTAGTGCAGTCACATGTCACTCAAATACACGTATAGGTTCCAGGAAATGTGTGGTTCAGTGAGTTCATCATTGTTCGAACATTGCAGAGCATAGTTACACAAACCTAGACAATACAGCCTACTCCAAACCTAGGCTATGTGGCATAGCCTATTGATCCTGGGCTACAAACCCGTACAGGATGCGACTGTCCTAGATGCTGCAGGCAAGTGTAACACAGTGGCTAGTATTTGTCTCTAAATAGGTCTAAACAGGGCCGGGCGTGGTGGCTCACCCCTGTGATCCCAGTATTTTGGGAGTCCAAGGCGGGTGGATCACCCAAGGCCAGGAGTTCAAGACCCGCCTGACTAACATGGTAAAACCCCGTGTCTACTAAACAAACAAACAAACAAATTATCTCGGCGTGGTGGAGGGTGCCTGTAATTTCATAATCTCAGCTACTAGGGAGACTGAGGCTGGAGAATCGCTTGAACCCGAGAGGTAGAGGTTGCAGTGAGCCGAGAGCGCGCCATTGCACTCCAGCCTGGGCAGCAAGAGTGAAACTCCACCTCAAAAAAATAAAAAATAAAAAATAATAGGTCTAAACGTAGAAAAGTTTTAGTAACAACAGACAAAGATTAAAAAATGGTGCCCCTGTACAGGGCACTTGCCATGAATGGAGCTTTCAGGACGAGAACTGGCTCTGAGTGAGTCAATGAGTACAGAGTGAATGTGAATGAAGGTCTAGAACATTCCTGTACATTACACTGGACACTTAGGCTACACTATATTTATGAAAAGAAATAAAGTGACTGCATTACAACCTTACGATGGCTACATGACCACGTCTTACAAGTTTTTCAGTTCTTCTCTAATCTTATGGGACCATTGTGGCATATATGGTAGGTATTATGGGGTGCATGACTATGACAGCAAGGTGGCAAGCTGGGGACACCAGGTGCCCTGTGAGCATCCCCTCAGTGGTGCTAGTTCTAACTGTCATTAGTTGGACCGGGTACCATGGTTCATGCCTGCAATCCAAGGCAGAGGCAGGAGGATCACTTGAGTCCAGGAGTTTGAAATCGGCCTGGGCAACACAGAGAGACTCTTTCTCTCTCTATATATAAAAAAATTAAATTAACTGGGCATGGTATTGCATGCCTGTAGTCCCAGCTACTCTAGAAGCTGAGGTGGGAGGATCACTTGATCCCGGGAGTTCAAGGCTCCAGGGAGCTGTGATCACACCAGCGCTCTCAAGCCTGGATGACACAGTGAGACTCTGTCTGAATGAATAAACAAACAAACAAACACATAATAAAATTGCAACCAAACTTCTAAAGTGCAACTTACATTGTGTTAAAAAAGGTACTAAACAGAGCCTACAAGCTATAGCCATGAGACTTTTAATAACACTTTTATATTTGTGTTTTTAAAGTCTATTTAATGCAGCAGAAATCCAGTCAGTGGTTATGGGGTGAGGGCAGGGGCTGGCTGAAATGGGGCACAAAGAACTTTTTAGGGGATGGGAATGTTCCACATTTCAGTTGCGGTGCTGATTTCTGCAGTGTATAAATTTGTCCCAGGTGTGTTCTTAACAATTTTTGTTAACATAATTTGCATATAACAAAATATAACATTTTGTTTTGCTATATGAAAATTATGCCTCAATGATGTTGACTTTTTAAGAATCTCAGTATATAACTGACTTTCAAGGTTTGCTGAAAGTTTTTTTAGAAAAGACTTCCAAAACCGTCCAAAACTAAGCATAATCGAAACCCAAGTAAGAGAAAGCTTTCTTTAGAATTGAGGAGACTGTCAATGAGGCCTGGTAGTTATACAAATGACATTTAGCATTTTCTGCACTGGCTGCATGCCCCAAAACAAGACAAGCCCCAGCCCCAGCCCCAAGGAAAAGAAGAATTGCAGAAAGTGAACTATGATGAGACTATCTTCTGCCAAGCCTGCAAAGACCTACATTGTAGGGACCCCACAGATGTTAGAAAAATGTATCTCCCTCCTCAGATGCAGAAAATCAACTCGTAAGCAGATGAGTCCTAGGAGAAGGGCCTGTTGTGAGGCTAAGGCCAGCAGCCGTGGGGCACTCGGTGGGGAGTGCAGCAGCCCCCACAGAGGAGGATGTGAGGCTCTGGGAAGTGGAGTCCCTGAATTCAGCGCCGCAGAAGAGCTCTTTGGCGATCCCACGGGTACTGCCTCTATTCAAGTCCTCCCTACCCTGTAGGCCAAGAGAAGCCCGGCCCCTCCATCTTGGGCCTCGCCTTCTGTTCCAAAGCTGCTTTTCTGACATTGACACCCAGCACCAACTCAATCCCTCCTGGCTCCAGTCCTGCTTGACCTTGATTGATCCCTAAACCAACCATGTTCCCCAATCCACACCTCACTTAACTCAGCTGTGTCTATTCCTCATGTCTATTCATCACACACTGGCTAAGAGCTCAAGGCCCTGAAAGATCTGTAGGTGTTTGTGGTGATCCACACACTGGAAGGAGCAGTGCATCGAGACAGTGAAAGCATCATCCATCAGGTGTATCCAGAAGGATGGGGAAGGCGCTGCCTCCTCCCACCCAAGCTTCCAAGGAAGCAGAATGAACCCTGGACCACACCACCCTCTTCCTCCATGGACTTCATGGTGGCAGGCCAGGGCAAATCCTTCCAGAACTTGGAGCAACATCAGGTTTTAGAAGCTTTCCTGTGTAGACCCACATTTTGTTTGAAATTAACACCAAAGAGCTTTCTGACCGAACATATTGAGTTCATTTCTAAGTCTTTCCTGTCATCCTGTTGGCTATTAGCTCCATGCAGACAGGATCCTACCATTTTGCTCACTGCAAAACCCTACAATTTTGCTCACTACAAAACCTCATGATTTTGTCCCTAAAACATTGTGCACACATAGTAGGTACTGAATAATTATCTGTTACATGAATAAATTGCATACACACACACACACACACACATACACACACATATCTCTGTCAATTAAACTGCAGTCTGTAGATAGTATCTTTGTAACAGGTTCAATCCTCAGGGCGTCATTTTTCCATACCTTGATTATTGACTCATATAACTCAGTTCTGCTGTTATGACATCCAGATGGAATTTCTCTGCTGAAGGCTTATGTCGAAGTCGCCCTGAGAGGCCAGGAGCCTACCCGGAAGGCCAGTGTCAGTGGATAATGCGCATGGGCTGCCAGCTCTTCCCGTGTGATACTAGTTGGGGCAGGCTTCCAAGCCACATATGGGTAAGTGTTTTCCTGTGTCTTCCTCTCTGTGGTCTTCCTCCGGACTCCCAGCCTGTGCACCTCCCTGTTGACTGAGGTCCTCGTCCTCACTGTCACAGGTTTGCTCTCTGTGACTCTGTTGACCAGAGGGAGGTGCTGTGGTTTCCATCGACCCATCCTGTGATGGGAATTCTCAGAGCCCAGACAACCCGTTCTGCGTGGGTCTGTCTGTGCCTGAGTCAGTGTGCTGAGATCCACACTTAAAGTAGTAGGCCAGGCACAGTGACTCAGATCTGCAATTCCAGCACTGTGGGAGGCTGAGGCAGGAAGATTGCTTGAGGCCAGGATTTTGAGATCAGCCTGGAAAACACAATGAGAGCTCATCTCTACTCAAAACAGAAAATTAGCCAGACATGGTGGTGCACACTTGTGGTTCCAGTTGCTCAGGAGGCTGAGGCAGGAGGATCACTTGAGGCCTGGGGTTCGAGGCTATAGTGAGCTGTGATTGAGCCACTGCACTCCAGCCTGGCCAATAGAGTGAGACCACGTCTTAAAAAAAAAAAAAAAATAGGGTCGGGCGCGGTTGCTCAAGCCTGTAATCCCAGCACTTTGGGAGGCCGAGACGGGTGGATCACAAGGTCAGGAGATCGAGACCATCCTGGCTAACCCAGTGAAACCCCGTCTCTACTGAAAAATACAAAAAAGTAGCTGGGCGAGGTGGCAGGTGCCTGTAGTCCCAGCTACTCGGGAGGCTGAGGCAGGAGAATGGTGTGAACCCGAAAGGCGGAGTTTGCAGTGAGCTGAGATCCGGCCACTGCACTCCAGCCTGGGCGACAGAGCGAGACTTCGTCTCAAAAAAAAAAAAAAAAAAAAAAGTAGTAAAAGTAAAATGCACACTGTCTGGGTGACAACCACTCTGTTGAATGCAGTTTGGCAAGTCCTCTGTAGACTGCAGGAATATCTTTTATTCCAGAAACCTGTGGGTGAACACCTGAGAGGGGACACTGCGAGCACGTGTGGTTCACGATTTCAGAAGCAGGGACTTCCGAGAGCTCGCAGTCCCAGGACTCAGAAGCCCGCATGTCCACATGTGTGACTCACACCTCCTGCCCTCTCCATGGCCCGAGTGACCATCTTCTCAGGCTTGAACTAAACAGGTTTCTAACGGGACTAAACAGGTTTTTTCTCCAGGTCCAGACCAGGGGCAGAGGGGAATTCCAGAATGGGACTCTGAGCATTTCTTTCCTTTGCCTAAAACCCTCTCATGGGTCACTACTGCCCTTTTTTCTGGAGAAAATCCAGAATTCTGGCTTGATCTTCAAGTGGTGCTGCGTGATCCAGTCTTTCTCAACTCTCTTGCCTCATCTCCCATCCCTCCCCCCTTAACTGATGGTTTAGTGTGGGGGTCTCCGCTCTGGGATGCACCTAGGCCAGGGTCCCTCTTGCCTTGGGGCCTTGCACATGCTCTCCTCCCTCCCTGGAGGGGCCACCACTTCCCCACCTCACCCAGGGCTGCTTTCTCATTCTTTAAGTCTCAGTTTGGATATCAGTCGTCCCAGAAGCCTTCTTGTCTCCCACACCAGGGGAAATCCCCTCTTGCTACGCCTTCCCCGAGGTGCTTTGCACCCTTGCACTTTATTCGCTGTTTCTGTGATTGCTTCACTTCTGTCTTTCCTGTGTAGATTCCACAGCAGGTGTCCTTTGTCTCAAGCCCAGGGGTGAGAATGAGCTCGCTTAGAATCTATCGAATTTTAAGTCTATGACACCTCATTTGCAAGACTTAAAATCTGGCTAGCCTATTAGAAGATTTTCAGAAGTTCTAATGAGTGCTTTGCAACTGTTTAAGAATGTTGTCATGTTTCTGGAAAGGAAATATTTAAAGCTTTGCTCTAATTGGTGGTTGAATGCAAAGAAAAAGACATCATAGTCAGTCTCCTTGTGCTTAAAACTAAAATCTCTCTCTGTTCCTTTGGAGCAGATCTCTCCACCTCAGCCGCTGTTGACACTGGGGCTGCACTGTCTTCGTCCTGGGGCCGTCCTGTTGGGTTGTAGGCTGTTTGGTGCCATCACTGGCCTCTCCCATGAGAGGCCAGCAACACTGGTATGCAGTATGGCAATAAAAAATGTCTGGAAGGACATGGCAGTGGTCCCTGGAGGGCAAAATGGCCCTAGGATGAGAACCCCCGACGTGGAATTTTAACCGTAAGCAGCCAGGTCCATGCTGTAAGCATCAGACTCCTCTCACCTGCGTGACATTTGCTCATCCTTGAGTGCACACACAGGCTTCATACATTCTTTAAAGGGCCATCCGTTTGGGCTTTTCTTTGCTATAGACTCCAATTAAATATTAGGGCTTCAGGCTTCCTTTTTCTTTTGCCTGTTCGAACGCTGCTAAATCTATCCCGTGCGGAAGCTCACCTCCTGAGTGAGCCGTAACTTTTCCCCGAGGCAGTTGGTATTGTTTTACCTAGAATGACACATTCTCTCCGTGTTAGAGATGCTACTGTGACTCAGGGTCTCAAGGACCCTGGAACTCTTCTATCATTCCTGTTTTCACTCCAATTTCTCAAAATGACTTTTCGAACATTGGGGAATACTTCACATGTTTGGAAAGGAAGGCATTTGAGGAGATACTTTAAAATAATAAAAGGGAGGAGTTGGAAAGGAGACGCAGTGACCGTCTGGGTAGGCCCTAGGTGGGGGCCGTGTCAGGACTGCGTGATGAATGGAGGCTCCAGGGGCCCCCTATTTGTTCAGTGCTCTTGTTCTGATACAACTGCGCACAAAACCGGCATTGAAGTGTCTGCCATTAAAACATAACATCACCTGACAACGGTCAGCCCACAGGGCATTGCCCTGAGAAGGCCATATTGTTCTGCAGGGGCCGGGCCCTGGCCACGGGGTCCTGAGACGTGAAGTCGAGCGAGGCATGCGGAAGACTTTCCAGTACATTAGGAAGGACCTGGCCGCCTCCCATCAATACTCCTCCAGCCCGAGCCTGACAGATGAGAAAACACGGAACACCCTCTCCGCTGACTGCCAAGTCCTCCTTTCTCTCCTTAAAACCCAGAGAAATATGGCCCAGAGCTTAGTGGATTTAAAGCAATGGGTCTGAAAATACTTGGGGCAGACAGCTGTGGCTGCCTCATTTTAATTTCTGCCTGTGGCTGGGCATTTTAGATTTCCACCTTTCCCCGGTTTGAGACTAATCACGACCCCCCCGGAATGTTTACCTTGCAAACCGCAAGGCCGTTACGCATTCAGGGCCACACCCAGGCCACCAAAGCCTCCACCACATTCTGCTAATGGTTTTAAAGTGCTCCTTCCGACATGAGTACAGCCTACAGACACATGAAAAAATGCTCTTCATCACTGGCCATCAGAGAAATGCAAATCAAAACCACAATGAGATACCATCTCACACCAGTTAGAATGGCAATCATTCAAAAGTCAGGAAACAACAGGTGCTGGAGAGGATGTGGAGAAATAGGAATGTTTTTACACTGTTGGTGGGATTGTAAACTAGTTCAACCATTATGGAAAACAGTATGGCGATTCCTCAAGGAGCTAGAACTAGAAGTACCATATGACCCAGCCATCCCAATACTGGGTATATACCCAAAGGATTATAAATTATGCTACTACAAAGACACATGCACACGTATGTTTATTGCGGCACTATTCACAATAGCAAAGACTTGGAATCAACCCAAATGTCCATCAGTGACAGACTGGATTAAGAAAATGTGGCACATATACACCATGGAATACTATGCAACCATAAAAAAGGATGAGTTTGTGTCCTTTGTAGGGACATGGATGCAGCTGGAAACCATCATTCTCAGCAAACTATCACAAGAACAGAAAACCAAACACCACATGTTCTCACTTATAGGTGGGAACTGAACAATGAGATCACTTGGACTCGAGAAGGGGAACATCACACACCGGGGCCTATTATGGGGAGTGGGGACGGGGGAGGGATGGCATTGGGAGTTATACCTGATGTAAATGATGAGTTGATGGGTGCTGACGAGTTGATGGGTGCAGCACACCAACGTGGCACAAGTATACATACGTAACAAACCTGCACGTTATGCATATGTACCCTAGAACTTAAAGTATAATAATAAAAATAAAAAATAAAAAAATAAAATGCTCCTTCCACTCCTAAAGAGAAAGAATATTTCATGTCAATGCTCATACTTAATTAATTTATATTTTATTTTAAATACAGACAAATAGGAAAATCAACATTAAGTTATCACATAAAACACTCATGAAAGGATTTTTGTGTGTGTGTGGATAAATAACGCATAAAGACCATCGTGGATTTTTGGCACATTTTACTCTACAAACATCTTGTGTTTGGGATTGTAGCTGGATTGTTTGAATATACCATGAGTTCATTTTCCCCTACTTTTAACACCAATTCCACCCCTCCAAGTTCTTGTCAATGACCCTTTTGCTTTTATTATTATTTATTTTTAATTTTACATTATTGTGCAACCATCACCATCGTTCCTCTGCACATTTTTGTTTCTTGCAAAATTGAAACCTCTGCCCAATAAACAATGTTTTTCCATTCCGCTTCTCCTCACTGGCTGGAAACCACCATTCTGCTTTCTGTCACTATGAATTTGACCACCCTTGGCACCTTAAATAAGTGGACTCTTACAACATGTGTCCTTCCGTGACCAGCTGATTTTACTTGGCATCATGTCCTCAAGGTACATCCATGTTGTAGCATGTGTCAGAACTGTCTTCATTTCTGCGACGGAATCACATTCCCTATGGAGACACCCCAATTGGCTTATATCCGTTCGTCCATCGATGGACAGTGAGTTGCTTTCCTGTCTTGGCTACGGTGAATCTTGCTGCTATGAATATGGGTGTACAAATACCTCTTTGAGACCTTGCTTTCAGTTTCCTTAGATATTTACCCAGAAGTGAAATTGCTGGGGTATGTGGAATTCTGTGTTGTTTCTCTCTTTTTTCAGATAGGTTCCCACTCTGTTGACCAGGCTGGAGTGCAGTGGCACAACCATAGCTCACTGCAGCCTCAATCTCTCAGGCTCCAGCGATCCTCCCACCTCAGCCTCTTGAGTAGCTGGAACTACAGCCATGTGCCACCATGTTTGGCTAATTATTATTATTATTATTGTTTTAGACAGAGTCTCACAACTGTCGCCTAGGCTGGAGTGCAGTGGCACGATCTCAGCTCACTGCAACCTCCATCTCCTAGGCTCAAGCGATTCTCCTGCTTCAGCCTCCAGAGTAGCTGGGATTACAGGCACCCACCACTGCGCCCAGTTAACTTTTGTACTTTTAGTAGAGATGGGATTTCACCATGTTGGCTAGGCTGTTCTCGAACTCCTGACCTCAGTTGATCTGCCCCCCTCTCTCTCCCAAAGTGCTGGGATTACAGGCATGAACCACCATGCCCGGACTAATTTTTTATTATGTGTAGAGACAGGATCTCACTGTTGCCTTGGCTTGTCTCGAACTCCTGGGCTCAACTGATCCTCTCGGCTTGGCCTCCTAAAGTGCTGAGATTACAGGCGTGAGCCACTGCACCCAGCTGTAATTCTGTTTTTAATTTTTGGGAATCACCATATTGTTTTCCACTGTGGCTGCGTTATTTTACGTTCTCACCACAGTGTGTGAGGGTTCCAGACGTTCCACATCCTTGCCAACACAATTGTTTTTGTTTTTATATTTTTTGTTTTTGATAGTAGCCATCCTAATGGATGTAAAGTGTAATGGTTCTTTTTATACAATTTGAAATTGCAGAGTTGTTATCAGTGAAAATTACAGTTTCAATAGTGTTTTGATGTTTTCTCAGAAAATGCATATTTATTTAATTTGTTTTATTTTAGCCTTCAAATGTTCTAAAATACGTTTGTAATTTATAAAATTTGTAAAACCAAGGCCCCAAGAAACACACAGTTATTGAACACATTTGACCACAGGGAGGCTCTTCGCTTTCCGGCTCTAGGATGAGCCCAGGTGCTGATGGCAAGCCTGTGCTTAGCACGGAACAGATACCGCGCCCCCCTGTCATGTCAGCCTGAGCTCACCAGTGCAGTTTTGGTACTGAGAACTGAAAGACTGCTGTCACAAATGTCTAACAATGTGGAAGTGGCTTTGGAATTGGGCATTGGGTAGCGTGTGGAGGAGAATCGATGTGCATGTTAGAAAGATCTCAGGTCACTCTGAAGAGATCGTTGGTAGAAATGTAGATTTTTTGTTTCTTTGTTTGTTTTGTTTTTTTGAGACGGAGTCTCGCTGTATGGCCCAGGCTGGAGTGCAGTGGCGAGATCTCTGCTTACCGCAAGCTCCGCCTCCCGGGTTCATGCCATTCTCCTGCCTCAGCCTCCTGAGTACCTGGGACCACAGGCACCCGCCACCACTCCCAGCTAATGTTTTTTTTATATGTTTAGTAGAGACGGGGTTTCACCGGGTTAGCCAGGATGGTCTCGATCTCCTGACCTCGTGATCCGCCCCCCCTTGGCCTCCCAGAGTGCTGGGATTACAGGCGTGAGCCCCCGTGCCCGGCAGAGATATAGATGTTTAAGGCCATTTTGGTGAATGCTCAGAAAGAAAGGAACTGTAGAGAAAGCTTCCATCACCTTAAAGAGCACAAATATCATCACGAACGTAATATGGGGAGAAATACGAACATAAAAGGCTCTTATGGTGAGATGTCCAATGAAAATAAACAGCATATTATTGGAAAATGGAAACACGGCAATCTTTGTCATAAAGTGGCAAAGACTTTGGCTGAGTTTTGCTCAAGTGTTTTCTAGAAATTAGACTTTGAAAAATTAGACTTTGAAAATACTCCACTGAGGAGATTTCTAGGCAAAGTGTTGAAGGCTCAGCCTGTTTCTCTTTACTTGTTTATAGTAAAATGTTGGGGAGGAGAGAAATGGAAGAAGGAATGACTCATGGCCACTGAGCGTTGGGTTCATGGAAGCTGTGATGGCCAGAAGGCAAGGATGTGGAGTCAGAAAGGCCTGTACTCATCTCTCTTCCTCTTTATTTTTTCATGTGGTTGACACACTCTTGTGCAGATTGTCCCTGATGCCAAAATGCAACTTCTGTTTTGCCCAAGAATGACTTTGAGTCTCCCTGAGACAAGGTCTCCACCACAGGCAGTTTACTTGGGAGGTGGTCCCAGGAAGGGGAAGTAAAGGAGTGGAACGGTCGGTAGGGAAGGGAAACCTCATGAAGTATGTGTAAATAAGCTGGTTTACTGCCCTGGGCCACTGGGGTCATGTGGCAGGGGGACTCCCCTGAGGACTTGATTGCTCACATCTTAAAATAGTCCCACTGGAGTCAGTGGTTCTGCTCTGGCCCCATCCCACTGATTGAGCGTTGCACCTTTAATAAAAATAAAACACATTTATTTATTTATGTTTTTAAAAGAGATGGGGTCTCACTGTGTTACCCAGCCCAGTCCCAAACTCCTGGCCTCAATCCTTCTACCGGGCCTCCCAAAGGGCTGAGATTACGAGCATGAGCCACCGCGCCTGGCCGAGGGTCACTCTTGACCATCAATTTCACTTCTCGGATGCTCTCTGAGTAGAATCATACAGGATGTAACCTTTGGGATTGGGTTTTCTTCATTTGGTACTCTTCTTTGCTGATTCTTTCAGGCTGAGGTGTGTATTAATAGTTCATTCTTATTATTGTTGAGTAGTATTTCATGATATAAATGAGTCTTTTTTTTTTTTTTCTGTAGAGATAGGGTCTCACTTTGTTGCCCAGGCTGGTCTCAAACTCCTGGCCTCAAGAGATCCTTTCACCTCAGCCCCTCAAAATGCTGAGATTACATGCGTGAGCCACCATGCCTGGCCACATATTTTGAAATTATTACTTATTGAAAAACATATGGATTATTTCTAGTTTTTTACTATAACAATTAAAGCTGCTATGAACATTTCGTAACAGGTTTTTGTGTGAACACAAGTTTTCATTTCTCTGGAATAAGTAACCAGGAGTGCTGGTTTACATGGTATTTACATGCACAGTTCTTAAAGAAACTGCCAAGCTATTTTGCCCTCTTTTCTAATATAAACATTCAATGCTATAAATTTCTCTGTTAACACTATTTTACCAGTGTCCTGCAAAATTTGATATATTGTATTTTTCTTTTCATTCAGTTCAATGTACATTTTATTTTCTATGAGGCTTCTTTTTTGACTCATAGATTATCTAGACTTAGGTGGTTTAGATTCCAAGTTTGAGAGAATTTCTTCTTATGTTTCTGTAATTGATTATAGTTTGACTCCATTGTAATTAAAGAATGTATGCTGCGTGACTAAAATTGTTTTAAATGTGTTCAGGTTTGTTTTATGACTAGGATATCATTCATGTTGGTTTGTGTTTTGTGGGTGCTTAAAAATAATGTGTGTTCTGCTGTTGCTGGGTAGAGTATTCAATAAATGTTGACTAAATCTTGTTGATTCAGTTGTTGTGCTCCTCTACATCCTTGTTGATTTTCTGTATCACTTGTTTATTCATTTGGTTTTTTAAGTTATTTTATTAATACCTTCTTTACTTCTCCTTCCTGGGACCACTCCTACATAAACTACCTATAGTTGAGACCTTGTCTCAGGGAAACCCAAATAATAAAGACAAATAATTGTAAATTTGTCTACGGGTCCTTTCAGTTCTATAAATTTTGGTTCACATATTTTTCTGCTGTGTTGTTTCATGCATACACATTTAGAATTGCTATGTCTTCTTGACAGATTTACTCTCTATCATTGTGTAAGTTACCATTCTGTCCCTGTTAACTTTTTTGCTCTGAAGTCTACTTTATCTGATATTAATATTGCCATTCATACTTGTTTTTCTTTGATTATTGTTTGCATGATACATCTGGGTTTTTTTCTTTTTTTTTTTTTAATCTATTTATATTGTTAGGATTGAAGTGAGTTTCATTTTTTTTCTTTTTCATTTTTTTTTTAGACAGTCTCGTTCTGTTGCCCAGTGTGGTGTGCAGTGGTGTGATCTCAGCTCACCACAACCTCTACCTCCCGGGTTAAAGTGATTCTTCTGCCTTAGCCTCCTGAGTAGCTGGGATTACTGGCACCCGCCACCATGCCTGGCTAATTTTTGAAAAAAATTTTTTTTTTTTTTTATAGGGATGGGGTTTCATCATATTGGCCAGGCTGGTCTAGAACTCCTGAGCTCAAGCGATCCACCTACCTCGGCCTCCCAAAGGGCTGGGATGACAGGCATGATCTACCATGCCTAGCTGATAGTGAGTTTCTTACAGATCATATACTATACAATTTGATCATGTGTGTGAAGTTTTGGTTTGTTTGTTTGTTTTAAATCCACTCTGAAATCTCTATCCTTTAGTTGGTATGTCTAGAACATTTACATTTAATGATATTATAAATCTGTTAGCACTTTTCAGCAATTTTACCTTTTGTTTTGTTTTTTTTTTTCTGTTTGTTCTCTTTGGTTTAATGTTCTGTCTTTTCTTTTTCCTGCCTTTCAATGGGTTACTTGAACACTGAACACTTTTTAGAGTATCATTTTAATTCATCTATAGTATTTTTGAGTCTATTTCTTTATATAGCTTGCTTACAGGTTGCTCTAAATATTTTATTAAATATGCATAACTTATAAGCCTAATGGTGTTATAATATTACCAGTTCAAATGAGGTGTGGAAATTTAACCTTCTATCTGTTCTGATACCTTTTCCCATTTATTAATAAAATTATTTTACGTTTCTGCTATATACATTTAAAACCATGTTCAGTGTTAAAATATTTTGCTTCAGTTCTCAAACATGATTTGGAAGACTCTAGAGGAGAAGGAAGATGTGTTGCATTATTCATATATCTACTTTTCTCCATTGTTCTTTCTTTCTTCTTGAGGCTCCAAGATTCTTACTTTTATTATTTTCTGGTAGTAAACTTTCCTTAGCTGTTCTTTTAAAGTGTAGATGCTGGTAACAAACTTTCTTAATTTTATTCAACTGAGAAAGCTTTGATTTCCTTCCTTCATTCCCAAAATATATCTTAACTGGATATGATAGTTCTTTTCTTTTCAGCACTTGAAAAATGCACTCCTTTTTTTCTGGCCTCTGTAGTTTCTTCTGAGACATTCTCTATCATTCAAGTTTTTCTTCTGTAGGTAAAGTATCATTTTTGACTACTGCTTTACAAATTTTTTGTCTTTAATTTTCAGAAGTTTGACTATGATGTGTGTCTTGGTCAGTTGGGCTACAGTAACAAAAAAGAAACAAAACACTGGGTGGCTTAAATATTGGAAATTGATTTCTCACAGTTCTGGAGGCTGGGAAGTGTAAGATCAAAGTGCCAGTTAATTCAGTTCCTGATGAGGGTCATCTTTGTGGTTTCTCTGGTTAGGTCCTCAAATGTCTTTTCCTTGCTATAAACAGACAGAAAGAAAGAGAGATCTTGTGTCTCTTCCTCTCTTAATAAATGCATTAATCCTATCATGGGGCTCAACCCTTGCGACCTCATCTAAACCTAATTATCTCCCAAAGGCTCCACCTTCGAATACCATCAAATCGAGAATTAGGACTTCAACATATGCATTTTGAGAGGACACAAACATTCAGTCATAGCAGTGTGTCTTGGTGTGTATTTCTTTGGATTTATTCTGATTGAGATTACTTAGTCTCTTGAAATTGTGTATTTATGTGCTTTGCCAGATTTGAGAAGTGTTCAGTCATATATTTTTTAGGTTGTGTTTTTATCCCTGCTCTCTTTCTCCTCTCCTTCCTACACTCCAGTGACAGAAAACTTAGGTATTTTGACATAGCCCAACATGTCTGAGGGACTTTTTATATTTATTTTTTAGTCTCTCTGCTTTCTGTTTTTCAGATTGGGTATTTTGCATTTTTAAACCTTTGAGTTCATGGATTAATTCTATCCTCTCTCTTCTGATGTTTAGCCTATCCATTGTTATTTTTAAAATTTCACTCACTGTATTTTTTCCATTCTGAAATTTCCATATGGTTCTTCTCTATGTATATTATTTTACCTCCTGAGACTTTCTATTTTTCCAATTTGTTTGTTTCCATTTGTTTCACAAATGTTTATAGTTGATTGTTGAAGCAACCTTATAATGACAGTTTAAAAATCTTCATCAGATTAACTCCAACATCTCGTCATCTGGATATATATATATATACACCTCAGTGTCTACTTTCTATTTATTTTTGCACAACTACAGGACAATTTTTAAAATCAGGAAATGATCATTGATGCAATGCTAAAAGTTGTTTCTAATTCATATTAAAAATTCATCAATTATCATAATGTTCTTTACAGCATATATACACTCTTACATATATGTTATGTTACAGCATAAACAGGACACTCTTGAGAACAAAAGGGGGTACTCATGGAAACAGACATAAACCTGAAACATCTGTGCAAATCGGGACATAGCATCACCCCAGAATCAGAGCACGTAAGGGAGTTGCGCTTAGTTAGGAGGAAGGAGCTCACCCACGGGAGTGGGGGGAGGCTGGGAGCTGCGGAGAGGGGCCTGCAGAGCTGGTGGCAGGGAGACAAAGGTTCTCTCTTCTGCCTGCTCTCCTTTGCTTAGAGACGTCAGAAGCAGGCCATTCACCTAGGCGGAGGAGAACTAGTCAGGAGGAGTGAGGGGCAGGGAAGAGGCAGAAATGGTTGACTCTAGAATGGAAGCTGGAATTATCCAGGATGACAGGGAAGGGTGCCAGCACACCTGCCTGCTGGCTCTGGTGTCACACCTCTCTGGCTTTTCTTCCTGAAATAATTATACAGTTTAAAGTAGAATTAGCATCATAAAATAATTTCCACTAATTTGACTTGTCAGACTACACATCAAACTACTGACTTGAATTCATTTAGATTTAAAGCATCTTTTCGTCCTCAGTGATCCTGAGAGCCTTGAATGGGAGACAAACTGTGTACAGGAATCACACACAATCAACAGTGTAGATTCGCCAGAATGCAGTGAATTCAGTGGGAAAACAGTATTAAGGGGGTAAGAGGTGGGGGAGCACTGATTAACACTTTAATCAGGCCAGGCAGACTGAAAAGACAGCATTTGAAATGAGTTCAGAAGGAGAGGAGAGGAGCTGTGGGGAGGAGGCATATGCGGGGAGAGCACTCCAGGCTGGAGGACTGGCCACGGCAAGACCTCCAGGTAGGAACGTGGCTGCGACTGAGCCTATTAGAGACTCTAGGGAGGTGTGTGACGGCGAGGGAAGGAGCAGATGAAGTCAGAAAGGCCGCTGTGGGCCCTGGACGTTTGCTGAGTTTGGTGGGGAACCTGGCGCCACGCAGGCCAGGGTCTGGCTCCTGTTTTATGAGAATCACACTGGTTGCTGGGTAACAGGAGGCTACATGAGGCCTCAGCCCCACAGGGAGGCCAGGGCAGGTCATCAGTGGTGGCTCAATCCCCGTGGCAGCCATGGAGATTGAAGGGAAATGGTCAAATTTAGGATATCTCAGAAATAAAGCTGAGAGAATGTGCTTAAGAGTTGGGTGGAGGTTTGTGGTTTGGCCTGAACCACCATCAGCTGAGATGGGGAAGGCTGGGCACCAGGCTGGGCCAGACAGGGAAAGCAGACCTTCATTTGCAGGCAGGAAGTTTTGAGGGACTGATGAGATATCCAGGTGGACCTATTAATCTAGTTGCTGGCGTAGAGGAGAATGATCGGGGCTCCAGACACACCTTTGAGAGTCGTTAGCATAAAGACGACACTTAAAATCAGGATGAGAGGGAGAGGTTCTCTCATCCTTGCTACTTAAAATGTGCACATCCCCACTCTCAACACCTCCAGCAGCCCCAGCAGCCTTACTCATATTTGTTAAAAACACAGAATCTCTTGTGTCCATGAGTTCTCATCATTTAGCTCCCACTTATAAGTGAGAATGTGTGGCATTTGGGTTCCTGTTCCTGAGATAGTTTGCTAAGAATAATGGCCTCCAGCTTCATCCATCTTCCTGCAAAGGATATGATCTGGTTCTTTTTTATGGCTGCATAGTATTCCACGATGTATATGGTACCACGTTTTCAGTCTATCATTGAAACAACACACACTGTGGTCTACCAGAAGGTGGAGGGTAGGAGGAGGGAAGAGGACCAGGAAAAATCATTAATGGGTGCCAGGCTTAATACCTGGGTGACAAAATACCCTGTACAACAAATCCCTGGGATACAAGTTTACCTATACAACAAACCTGCACACGAGCCCTGAACTTAAAACTTAAAAAACATGCAGCATCTCAGGTCCCACCCCGACCTAGGACTCAGTCTCCATTTTAACAAACTCAGTCTCCATATTAACAAACTCCCCACAGGATCTGTAGTTGTCTTAGGATGTGAGGAGCCCTGCGCTAGAGATTTTGTGTGGACAGTGAAGTGAAGAAGTGAGTGCTGGAGGCCTCAAATGTTCCAAGATCAGGGAGAAGAACAGGCACTCATGTAGCAGATAGTGAAGGAATGCTTCCTGGATAAACCCAAGCCAGGCTGTGACAGTGCAGAGCCCTGGAAGCAATAGAGGTGTACGTAGGGAGGGAAGGACCAGCATCAGGGATCCTCTCACAGAAGGCTGAGGACAGCAAGATTTGCCTTTATGGAGCATATGGCTAGATGGAGGGTCTTTTACAGACAGCGTGAGGAGAAGAAAAACTGGAGTCAGGATGAGGTATGAGATGTATGTGTGTGAGGTATTGGAGACAGCCCTGTGAGGTCAAAGAACTTTCTTTATTTCCTTTTGTTGTTGCTGTTGTTGAGATAGGGTCTGGCTCTGTCTCCCAGGCTGGAGTGCAATGATGCAATCATAGTTGGCTGCAGCCTCAAAATCCCCGGCTCAGGCTATCTTTCCACCTTAGCTTCCCAAGTAGCTGGGACTACAGGGCTGCACTGCCTTGCCTGGCTAATTTTGTAACTATTTGTAGAGAAGGGGTCCGGTTCTGCTGCTCAGGCTGATCTAGAACTCCTGGCGTCAGGCGATCCTCACACCTTGACCTCCCAAAGTGCTGGGAGCCACCCAGGCTTGAGTCACTATGCCCAGCCAAGGGAAGTTTCTTTTAAAACATCGTGTGTTTTTTTGTTTGTTTGTTTGTTTGTTTTTTAATCTTACAATGACAAAAGCAGTGTGTTTTTAGGCTGAGGGGAATGATCCTGTAGAGAGAGAAGAAAAGGGTGGCGTGCATTTCTGTACGATTCGTCCTTCTATGACTGCCATTTTAGGACCCATGGAGCATGCCCACATTCCATGGGGAGCACTTTGCTTTACTGAGCCTGGAATTCCTTGAAGAACTGCATGTAAAACATTCAATAAATATTTGCAGAATTAAGCTCAATTAAAACAGCACTGCTCTTCGAGTTTGGGCATCTGAACAAGAGTATCCATTACAGATGGCATTTGTTGGTGAGAGGACAACAGCATTAGTGGAGTACAGGCCAATAGCAGTTAGAGGCAGAGCTCACAGCCAGGAACACCACGCACGGGACACTTGGCCCGGCCGTGCTTATGAGGGTCTGCAGTCCCACGGGAGTGTGTGAAATAGGACCAATTCCACTGAGCTGTGTAATAGGTAAATTTGGTCTCTTTGGCTTGCAATGTGATCTAAGCACACACCCAGCAATACAACGTGGGGATGGCAAAGAGTGTTAGAAAAATCCACGGTGTTTCTGAATCAAGTTGGCATGAGGTTTGTTGAAGATTGGCTCCCTGTGCTGGCTGAGAATCTGCTGAACTTCATTGTTGCTGTGGGACAGACCCACCCATTCCCAGTGGAACAGAGGTGGTGTTTCTTTGCCTTTGGAAGATACTTTTTCTTCATCTTCACTGGCCGTGTTTACAATAGGAGCACTGTTTCCCGTGGCCGACGTGCACTGCCAGGGAGTTCACGAGAAAGTCATCAGCCTCCCCTCCCCTCACGCTGTCCGGCAGAATCAAGTCATAAATAGAGTCACTTGTCTAGCAGGACATCAATCTATCCCGGTAGCCTCCACTTTCTGTCTCGGGCCATATGTGCCTGTTATTTATGTCAAGAAAATGGCATTTGCACAACCACTCTGGCTGTTTACAGAAGTTTGGTTCCCCTGGTCGAGCTGTGCATGCTGCCTGCTCTTAGCTCACAGATAAGCCATGAGGCTGTGCAGTTTAAAATGTGCTTCCACATCCCTGATAAAATAAACAGGGCAGAGCCCACAGCACCATCTGCCCAGCCCAGCCAACGTGAGGGGAGTGGCAGGGGCTCCAACAGCACTCTCTGGGTCGCTGGGAGGTTGATGCGTTTTTGCTGAGAGAGTGCTGTGGTAAGTGGTATTCCTTCTGACCATGTACATTTCAAGTATTGGTTGTAGGCGGGGCATCAGGAAACCTTAGTGCTTGGCCCAGGAAAGTTCTCCGTTCAGAAGCACCTGGGCCAGTGCGTTTCTTTGCAGATTTGCATTCTCCATTCGTCTGCTGTTGGAGTCTGTATTTGGCAATGCCAACCACGAATCAGCGGGAGCCTTTTTTGGTCAGAGGTTGTTCCTCAAATTCAAAATCAGTGACTCAAAGAGAACTTGGCCTTGACCCAGCTGTGATTGTTGCCCTCTCGATTAAACTAACATTCCTGCTTCCCCGTTTATACAACTACAAGTACACAAAGAGGGCAAGACACATAGAAGGATAAATTTGTTGATCTAAGATTGTTGAATAAGATTAGGATATCAAGAGTTATTTTCCAATTAATGGAGCATGACAAAAGGCAGGGATTTCGTGTACTTTTATGTTATTAAATGCACTCATCACATGCACACACTTGCACGTGCCCACATATACAGCCAGCATTATCCTTTTCCTGGTCACCACACAGCTCTTCCATGGTGATTTCACACGAATGCCTCAATTTCATTTGGTGGCTCAGAAATTACTTTGATCTCTTTGAAAATAAAATAACTTAATTCTTAAGCATCAGTACTGTTCTTGATTTCTCTACATAGTGAAGGTTTAGGCAATTTAACTACGCCATTATAAAATAGAAAAAAGTAGCCATCTGATTTTTTTAAATGGAGATTCAAAAAGCTTATATAATTTTAGTTAGTGGCATTTATCTTGGTTTGACAATGTAGTATAGCTTCAGTTTAATGTCTACCGCAAGTTGGACCAAAATTGAATATAGATCAGATCTTGAACGGATTGGAACGAATCCGTGGAACGAATTGGTGTGATTATGTGGTATTGCATGGTGCATGAATTTTAAATTAAATAGTTTCTTGCCCCATTAAATGTTGTCAACAGTATTGTTGTGGTGAATTATTTTCATTTCTTGTATATTTTCATATATACTTTTTTCTTTTATTAATCAATATTTCTTTATTTAGATGGGATAATAGTTCAGGATCTCATTTCTCTCTCTCTTCTCTCTCTCTCTCTGAAGGGCCTACTTACGTCTATTTCAGAGTAATTCTGTATTTTCCCTTTAAGTGTGTTTCATCACATCATACTCTGTAACTCTCTTTGGTTTTGTTAGAAAGACAAATTATGTCTTTTTACTGGAGAAAATCAACGCGGAGACTTTCTTTTTTGAAGCCCACATTAATACTTACTGTTTCTGCTTTGCTTCTGCGATCCAGCTTCAGACCATTTCCTGTTTGCCATGGTATTCCCAACGCCAATATCCATTCAGGAATTTGAGATTCTGAGAAAACCGGGGAGAGGCCAGTGGAGCAGACGGGGCTGGAAAGGAGACTGTGGGAGGCCACTGTCCCAGGAGTGTGGTTGAGCCCTGCTCCCCCTGGGTGGCCACCCACAGTCTCAGACGCCCCATGCTTGTGCTTCTTGAGACCCTCACTGGGCAGTGTTGTCTTATGTTTCCACACAGGAAACACAGTTTGGCAAAATTATATACGGTTTTGAAGTCTAACCATGGAAAGTGAAAACAGCATAGCTAGAGTCAGTCTCCTTTCAAAAACATGCTTTTTGCTGTCATCTTGCCTGGTTTTCACTCTTTGACTTGTGCACGTGTTTAAGTAGTAAGGCCTTCAGTTCATAAAAGTGGCCAAAGCCGTCACAACACCTGAGCGCAGCGGTGTGTCTTTGAGCCCACGTGCTTGGGTGGGAAGGCCCCTGAGAAGCACTGCTTGGGGCTGCTCTGTCAGACCCTGGCACACTCTCAGGGCCGCCTTGCGGGGACCAGCCGCTGCCCCCACAGGGAGGAGGATCGGAAAAGCCGAGGTAAGCGCAGGGTCCAGTGGATCAGTGCCGTTGCCCATCAGGCACTGGCTCTGCCCATCATGAGGCTCTGGACTCAGCATCTCAGGCATCCACACTTCAGCCAGGAAGGGTGGATGGGGCACTTGAGGCTATGTGGGGCTTGAAGACCGTGACAGAGGCGCTGGCCCAGAGCGGGCACAGCCATGGTGCAGCATCCTGCCCTGCCATCTTCACCGTAGCCTCTGGGTTCCTCATGGCTAGATGCCACCTTGTTGATGAGACCTCTGTCTGCTCCCTCCAGCCTCCACTTTAGCAGAATTTTGGCTGCGATCTTGGTTTTGCTGGGTAAAAACAATAATGATGACAATGTGAGACTGCTGTGCCTGGCACATCCGAAGTCCCCTCATATAGTTGCCATGTAATTCTCCTTCAAGGTGCTGTTCCGTTCACTCTTACAACCCCTGGAGACCCTTGGTGAGGTCACAGAGAAAGCCACCAGGGGCTTCCAAAAGACGGAAGGACTTTCCGTTTTTGCTTTATCCCTTCTGTGTCATGTCAGGCATATGACAGGAACTTAATGAGTATTCATTACATTAGCATGGCGATCAAATGAGTGCTGTATGTGGAGAGTGTAGGGGTTTCAGGAAGAGCAGATTCCAGAATTTCTACACAGGCGTGGCTTAGTGCATGTGACGCACACCTCAATCAAGAAAAGGAGCATTTCCATCACCCAGAAATGTCTCTCATGCCCTTTCCAGTCAATCCCTGGCTCCTGAGGACCCCGCTGCTCTGATATTCTCACACCATATTAGCCTTTCTGTTCTTGGACTTCATATAAATGGACTTCTACAGAATTGCTCTGTTGGACCCATTCTCTTTAGGTTAACATAATGTCTGTGAGATCCATCAATGTTGTTGTGCATTCAGCATCCTTTTCCTTGTTATTGACTGATGATTGTACCACAGTGGGTGTATTAGTCCATTCTCACACTGCTAATAGTCAGGTCTGAGACTGGGTAATTTATAAAGGAAAGAGGTTTAATTGACTCACAGTTCAGCACGGCTGAGGAGGCCTCAGGAAACTTACAATCATGACGGAAGAGGAAACAAAATAGTCCTTCCTCATATGGCTACAACAAGGAGAAGTGCAGAGCAGAGAGGGTGGGGAAACCTCTTTAAAACTATGAGATCTCCTGAGAACTCACTCACTGTCACGAGAGCAGCGTGGAGGTAACTGTCCCCATCTTCAGTTACCTCCCACCTGGTCCCTCCCACGACATTTGGGGATGATGGGAAATACAATTCAAGATGAGATTTGGATGAGGATGTAGTCAAATCATATCAGTAGGGTTATTCTTTTGCTAATGAATCCACAGTTGGAGTGTTTCCAGTGTAGAGCCATTGTAAGTAAAGGTCTGGGGACATTTTTATACAAGGTTTTTGTGTACATAAAAACCTTTTTGTGTTCATTTATCTGGAAAATTGCTAAGAGTGTAATTGCTCATTCTTAGAGTAAGTATATGCTTGACTTTATTTTTAAAATGCCAAAAGTTTTCAAAATGAAAAACATGAGAATTTCAACAATATTGAAACTTGAATTGCTCCACACACTCACCAACATTTGGTATTCTAAGTATTCTTTGTTTTAGTTATTGTTGGATCTTAGTAGTTTCTCCTTGTGGTTTTAATTTGCACTTTCCTATTGACTAATGATGTGGAACACCTTTTCATATTCTTATTGGCTACTCACATATTTTTTGTTTTTGACTTATTGTTCAAATAGTTTGCTGGCTTTTATTAGGTTGCGTGTGTTTTCATTCTGAAATTGTACAGTTTGAAGCCAGGTTTGGTAGCCTGCACCTGTAATCATATCTACCAGGAAGTTGAGGTGTGAGGATCTCTTGAGCTTAGGAGTGTGAGGCTGCAGTGAGCTATGATTGCACCACTGCACTCCAGCAGGGCCAACAGAGCAAGACCTCATCTCTGAAAAAATTGGACAGTTTGTTTAGATATTCCAGATACAGGTTCTTCATCAGATGTAGATATTGTAAACATATTTTTTCTGCTCTGTGGCTTGTATTTTTATTTTCTTAATGGTGTTTTCAATAGCATAATTTTTTAACTTTGGTAAAGATCAATTTGTTCATTCTTTTTACACAGA
The DNA here is from genome assembly GCF_002776525.5 of Piliocolobus tephrosceles. Taxonomy (NCBI): domain Eukaryota; kingdom Metazoa; phylum Chordata; class Mammalia; order Primates; family Cercopithecidae; genus Piliocolobus; species Piliocolobus tephrosceles. The sequence goes on from NC_045437.1 coordinate 2,757,894, forward strand.
AAGAAATATATTACAGAAATATACAGAAAAATATACAGAAAATTTATTACACAGAAATATATTACAGTTAATATATTTTGTGTCATATATAAGAAATCTTTATCAATCCCACATTTGTGAAGATTTTTTTCCTGTAGTTTCTTCCGAAGGCTGTATGGATTTAGTAATTATATTGAACTCTATGATCCATCTCAAATTAATTTTTGAGCGTGGTGTGAGGTAAGGGATGGATTTTTCCCCCATCAATAGGCAACTGTTTCAACAACATTTGTTGAAAAGATCTTTCTTCATCCACTGAATTCCCTCAACATCATTGTTGAAGTCAATTTTCACGATAGATGTGTGAGTTTATTTCTAGGCTCTTTCTATTTCATTGATCTGTTAGTCTGCCATCACTCCTATACCACACTCCTTTGATCACTACAGATTCATAGCTAATTCTGAAACCAGAAAGTATAAACCCTACAATTCTGCTCTATTTCCCATTTTTTTTGGCTATTTTAGGTCCTTTACATTTCCATACATATTTTACAATCTGCTTATAATTTCTGCATAAAACCTATTAAGTTTTGCATTCTGTATATACATTAACCTTCATGTTGCAAATATTACATAATGTTATTCTTATGTAACAGAAAAAAATATATATAGCATCACCTTATGTATGAGGCAGTCCAAGACTAGATTTCAGTATCCTTCATAATTTGTAACCTCAAGTTTGTTGTTTTAGAAAGGTCATTCTACTACTTTCCAAACATGCTAGTATTTTCTAATTTCTGTGTTTCTTCTTCCTGTCCTTTATCATCATATCTCAAACTAAAGAGTGTTTCCTCTCAAGGGTAGCATCTAACCTCAGTCCCATTTTGCATGGCCTCCTGGCTGAAAGTGGTCTGCCTTGCATGGACCGACTCTTCTCTCTGTGACTGGAACATCTGTTTGGCACTTGGCAGCTTAATGCCTCCCACTTTGCCTACCTGGGCACGCATATCCCTCTGCAATGACATTTGAAATGACTTGGATGAAGCCACCTTGTTTTGCCTTTGTAGACCACCGAGCAGTGCTTCTCAAACCTGTAAACGACATATCGCCGGTAGAGATGTTAAACTGTACAGAGTAAACTAAAGGAGGCTTTAGAAGAATGTGTGTAGAGTTTAGTGAAAATTTTACCATTTAAAAATTGTATAAAATAAAAAATAAACTTATTAGATAGTATATTGCATTTCGGACTTGTGTATAACTTCCAGTGAAAGTGTTTTCTATTATTGGTAATAATAATTTGTTATTACTACTTTTAGCCATCAAATACTTCGCATGAAATGACTATGCACAACTTATTTTTATGCCCTGGTGATTTTTTTTTTGGATTATAGACAGTTATTAAGTTGAAAGTTGATTTGCACATATAGGTACAAAACTTTGAACACTGTTCTTTAAAGCAACAATTGAAAAATTCACAATTGTATTCAAAGTGTCTGGCAGCTGTTCTTTATCCTTCATGGATGCATGTAAGGGGCTCTCTTTTGAGATCATGTGAACAGAGTCAGTATTAGATGGAACTCGCTTACATGCAGGTCTCCAGTTGCAGAGTCTGCCTGTGGCTCTCAGTCCACTACCAAAAGGGCACCTGTGCACTCCGAACAGAGGAGCATTCAATGTGGACCAACTGCGTGAAGTGATGCTGCCCACAGGTCCTTGTCTTTCTACCTGGGTTGGCCACAGCTTTCCTGGACCCATGGGCAGAAGCTCTGCTGGCCGCCAGCTATCTTCCATGATCAGCAGTGTGCTCCTTGCAGAGGCATCAAGAGGGTAAGACCACCTGGGAGGATAGGTACAGAGTGCTGGGCGGTTCTTCTCTCCTTCACTCACCATTGTGGGAGCACAGTTAAGCCCTGATAGGATCGGCTTCCCTTGAAGAGATGCACAGGAGGTTACTCTGGGAGAGAAGCATCTGTCCTGAGGTTGCAGCCACACCAGGGCTTGCCGGCTGCCTGGGGAACCTGCAGCTCCTTAGTAGCTCATCCATCCACCCAGGAGCCCTACCAAGTAACGTGTGGCCCACAGACTCATGACGCACGCTTCCCCTGGGAGCTGGCCAGAAAAGTAGACCCAGCTTCGACTTGCCAATTCACAGTCTGCATTTTAACAGCTGCTTTGGGGATTGGGGGATCCATGCCAGGGTCTGAAAAGCCCAGCCCCTGGTAAATCAAGGAAAAGCTCTGTCCAGGAGCCCCACACCAAGTCTCCCTGTAAGAAATAGCTGCTGATGAATGAATGCACATTTTACAGGTTAGTAAGAGGAAGAGGAGGCTTCTTTTTGTATCATTTGGAGAGTGATGAGTTTCAAACAGTGAGTCCTGAAAACGCCGTGGAATTCAAGGCTGACTGCGGATTGTTCACTGGTCACAGCCTCAAGACATCTGGGGTGAGAAAGACCTGCAAACTGTGCATAGCCAGGCAGCAAGAGTGACTGCAGATGTGAGGATACCCATCACATAAATAGGCAAGTCAGGGGTGTGGATCTTTATTTGGGTGGTGGCATTGGGCAGGGTGTAAAATTGATTTTAGATATTCTGAGTTTGAGAAACTCATGGCACTTCCAAGTTGCAATGCTGATTGTTCCATCATTCATGAAATAGCATGTGACCCTGGGCACATGTCTTAACTCTTCAGGATCTCTCGTCCTCATCTGTGCAATGTGAACATCCACATCAGAAGGTACCTACAACTACTAACTGAGACAAAGTACAGGCATTTTTCAAGCCTGGCACAAAACAAGAACTTGACAAATATTACCCACAATAAAAGTAAAAACATGAATAATAAAATGTAATGATGGGAAAAATTTTGTGTGTGTGTGTGTTTGTGTGTGTATCTCTGTGTGTTTGTATGTGCATATATTTGTGTGTTTGTGTGTATGTATTTCTCTCTCCGTGTGTCTGTGTGTGTGTGTGTATGTGTGTGTCTCTCTCTCTGTGTCTGTGCGTGTGTCTCTGTGTGTGTGTTTGTATGTGTGTGTGTGTGTGTCTCTCTCTATGTGTCTCTCTCTGTGTATGTGTGTTCTACACATGGAACGAGTGTATTAATACTGAATTGATGGGGTATATTTTCCAAAGGTAAGAAAAGCTAAGCTTTTGATGATATGTGTGTTCTTTTATATTTTTAAAGATTTGTCTATAGAGTACAACCTTGCCTTCACTCACTGTATACTGAGAACTACAGACATGGTGATGAATAGAGTCCTTATCTTTTATAGATGTCACTGAACATGTGACTTCCGTCTCCTGAGCACCAGGCAGCAGCTATAGAGATGAAAGCAGAAGCCATTCAATCCACAGTTATGGCCTTGGTCTGAGTCAATCGCCTGCCATTTGCCAGAGAAAGAATGAATGAAGATAACTTTGGATACAGGAATACTCATGACAGTGATTTTCTCCCATCAACCATGCCAGCACTGAGGGACATTCTCCATATAATGTGAGGATATGCCCTCTCCTTTTGACCTGTTTCCCCCCAAAATATAGAAATATCACAGTAACGTTTTACTTGTCAGAAACCCAAGCTGCTAACAAACTCACTAAATTAGTTAATTTTCCCATTGCTATAAAAAACTTCCCTGAGACTGGGTAATTTTAAAGGAAAGAAGTTTAACTGACTCACAGTTCCACATGGCCGGGGAGACCTCAGGAAACTTACAATCATGGCGGAAGGTGAAGCAGGCACCTTCTTAACAAGGCAGCAGGAGAGAGAGGAACGAAGGAGGAACTTCTAAACACGTGTAAAACCATCAGATCTTGTGAAACTTACTCACTGTCATGAGAACAGCACGGGGGAACCACCCCCCCGCCTTGATCCAATCCCCTCCAATCCTTGACACATGGGGATTACAATTTGAGATGAGATTTGGGTGGAGATACAGAGTCAAACCGTATCACTCCCCTATAAAGAAGCTTCCCTGAAACGGAAAGCAAATGTAAGCATTTTCCAACGCACACTTGAGGGAGATCTCAGCTCTTGTGGGCCATCCCCTGTGCCTGGCTACGTGCATCTTCTTAGGCTGCTACTCTTGAAGAACACTTACACTTATACTCCCTGCAGAGTCTTCAGAGCCCATTAAACTACCTTCTAACCTCCTGCAGGGTAGAGGATGTGGGAAAGAAGAGGTAGCCCTTCTGCAGGTTGGGGAGCCACCGGGGTCTGGTGTGTGCAGTATGAGGCCGCTGCGTGCGAAGTTGGAAGGTCTATTCAGGCTCCCTCATTCCCAGACTACCCCCATGATCTGACCTTTCTTCTTGGAGTCAGACTCCACCCACACCCCAAGGATCCCAGGGCTTCTACCAGTGCTGCTGTTTCGTTGGAGCTCCAAACTTGCAGAGCCAGCTGTCTCTCAGCCACCTCTTTTCAGATGTCACACCAGTATCGTAGATTTGAAGTATCCAAACCTTCACTCAGTATCCACACATTCTCTCACCCCTAACATGCTATTTCTCTTCCACTGCCTATCTGGCCATCCAAACCGTAAACCTCTTCCCCACAGCACAGCAATCAGCAAGTCATGGTGACCTCATGGGGAGTGTTCCCCCAAGTTGTCCATTTTCCTCCATCCCCACCTTGGTCTGGGGCCCACCCAGTTGACCTGGGTCCCTGAACCAGCCTCCGAGTTCCCTCTCCTTCTGCTGTTTTACTGCTTCTAATCCTTTCTCCATGACAGCCAGGGTGATTGTGCTCAGTGGCACATGTGATCCTGTTGCAGCTCTCTCTGGGTTACCTTTTGTTCTTTGCACAGAATCCCAATCCTAATGGGTCACCCAACCCTCTTCAGGCATTGCCTCTGGCTGACCCTGAAGCCTAACGTCCTGTCCCATATCCTCCCAGTCCAGTGTCTGAGCATGCTCACTTCATCTTGTTCCTTGGGGTTCAACCTCCCCCACACCTCTGGGTTTGTCTGGACATTTGGCCTTCTTGTCACAAGCCCCATTCTGGGCCTACCCAGCCCAGCGTCTGAGTGTGCTCATTTCATCCTGTTCCCCAGAGTTCAGCCTCCTCCACAGCTTTTGGTTTGTCTGGACATTTGGACGTCTTGCCCCCTGTCCTCCACTCCCCAGCCCAGCATCTGAGCATGATGACTTCATCCTCTTCCTCAGGGTTTAGCCCTCCCCACATCTCTGGGTTCGCCTGGCAGCAGCAGCTTTTCTCCTCGCCACACTTTCTCTCCACTAAGAGCCACATCATCTTTTGGTTCCAAAGATGGTTGACACTTCTTTCATGAAGCTTTCTGGGATCACTGAAATATGGGACAGATGCACCACGACACAAGCTTTCTTGGTGGCAATGATAAGCCCGCTGCCCTTGTTCTTATGGTGCAATATTGCGGTTGCTTGTTCAATGACTTTCTTCCCCCTTAGACTGCAGGAAAGGAAAGAGAAGTGACAGTAACCAGGCATCCTGCTAAGGACATTGCACATACTATGTCATTTAATCCTCAAAGCCTTTGTGGATGAGAAACTGAGATTAAGAAAGAGTAACTGATTTTCCCCAAGTGATCTGGTGTGAAGGAGCTAAGAGTCAAGCTCAGGCAATGCAAGTGATGCCCATCCCCACTTTACACAGCAGCGGGACCAGGCCTTCCCCTCTCCTGTGCTTCCAGGGTCTCCAGAGCTTAGAAAGTGCACAACAAAATCCATGCTCAAATTTCATGGGGTGCAAGCAAAATGAACAGGCTACAACCAAAAAACAGGGAGAATATATTACTGTAGGGGATAAATGGATGCCCCATGGAGGAACGGGGTTTAGAAGGGCAGGAGTCAGGGTGGCGATTGGTTTTCAGGGAGCTCAAGAAGAGCAGAGCAGAGTGCTGCTTTCTGGAGGGCTATTCTTGAACACTCTGCCCAGAGTGCAAGTCCTTGTGAAGCGAGTGCCTGGAGGTCTCACTCAATTCCTGTGCCACTCGTCTATGGCTGGGCATATTGACCGACAGTGTCCCCAGGACTACGTGGCCTGGAGAAGATGCCACAATGACAACACCCTCAGGTCTTCAGTGGCAGACAGTACAGACACCGGCCTATTCCTGAGTCTGACGGGCCTGGATGAGCACATCTGGGTTGGGTTTGACTGATCTCACTGGCGCATCTGTGGTTGCTGCATGTAGGTTAGGTGGCTCTGCCGATTTTGGCTGGGCTTGCCCACCAGCTGGATGACCTAGAACCACCTGGGTGGGACCCTGGGTGACCTCTCTGGGGCCTGTGCCATCCTCCAGTAGACCATCTTGGGGAATGCCAGCAGGGAGACCATCTCTTCCGCAAATGGTTGAGGAAACTGCACCATGCAAAATAATGTAATTAAGCCCTTATCCCAGACACCAAAATCTACTCCAGATGGATTAAAGGTTTAAACCTAAGACCCAAACTGCAAAAGTCACAGAAGCAACCTCTAGGGGAGCGTCTTCTAAACATTGGTCTTGAAGTGATTTCTTTGATATGACCCCAAAGCGCATAAAACAAAAGCAAAAACAGGCAAGTGAGACTAAGCTTGCTCAAACTAAAAAAGCTCCTGCAAGCGAAGGGCAGAATCAACAGAATGAAAAGGCAGCATGTAGGATGGGGAAAATATTTGCAAGTTATAAATCTGATGGAGTTAATATCCTAAATATATTAGGAACTGCTATAACTCCGCAGCCAAATAAATAAATAAATAAATATAAATAAATAACATGACTAAAACATGGGTGAATTTTCACTTGTCCATTTTCTATGAATGCACTTCACTGTACATACATACTTTGAGAATCAGATTTATGAAACAAATCCACTGGTTTATAAAATGCATGATTAATTTATAAGAAGAAGTACTTACATAGTATCCCTTTAAATATATATATATATATAGAACTATGACAGGCACTTTGCTGTTATGTAAACTAAGCTAGTTTGAGCAACTTCTGTGAAAATCTTGTTCACTGCTAATACAGATTTAATTTTTTATAGCTAAATAGAAATTTTATTTTGCTCCCAAGGCCAGTAGTCAACGTTCCTCAGTAGAAGCCTCCACAAGGCTCTACTTTACCATAAGATGGGGTCTGCCTGTCCAAGGGAAAGTTAAACAAAGAAGATTAAATGAGAGTTCAGCATTTTTAAGGTAAAATTAAAATGTACCAGAGCTTCTGCTGGGGTAATGGGCTCTCACTGCATGCTCTGTGTTATTGCGGGGACACCAGGTTCTCAGCAGGCCTCTGCAGCTGAACAGTGGGCTTCAAGTGGGAAGATGTTTTCATGTGTACCAACACAGAGCTCCAAATTGTCAGAAATACAAAACATTTGCATACATAGATGTGATCTATGAACCCTTAAAAAAAAAAAAGCAAAACCAACAAAACACAGTGTGTATGATCTAGCATCACAGACATATTTCTGATTCTCAGGACACACATAGAAGACAATCTGTCCTCTTATTTTGCAAGGGCCAACATTGGTCAACTGTGTTTTGGAGAGACCACAGGTGGCCTTGGCCAGTGCATGGCCAAAAACGTAAACAGCCTATGAGTGGGGGTGCTGAGGAGTGAAGGGAGGAAAGGTGGTTTTTCTGAACTCCTGGGTTACAACAGGAAATGCAGTTCTCAAAGGCTGCAAGACCCTAGACTAGAACAGTTCATCTGGGTGTTAGAAATAATTTTATTTTTATTGGTTATTTCCTTTAGTAAGAAATAAAATTAAGATAGCTACCTGAAAAAGGTTGGATTGGGATGTTAATTTTTTTTCCAGAAGTGTTTTATTGCTGTTAAGAATAAAATTAAGAAAATACTGATTTAAATAGACACTTAACTATCAGAGCCTAATATTTTCTTTTCTACTATGCAAGTAAAATAAGCAAGATGGTGCATAAGAAGAAAGAGTTAATAAAGGAAAAACAACACTAGGAATTAGAACAGATCCCAATTCAGGCCATGAGAGGCCCTGAGAAGTGCATTAGAAAACGTGCATATCAATCTACATTCTTGGTTTAGATGTGAAGTGTGGCATCTGCCCACCTCCAGGTGGATACGAAGGGGTCTAGTGTGCACCAGGCCCTCTGTAGTGCACAGACACCAGGCTGCAGCCTACCCATCCATACCCAAAGGAAAATAAACCCAATAAGAGATAAACATGTGTGCCCCAAGCTCAACTCCATTGCACAGTGGATTTGTATTATTATCTTGAAAATGGAGAAGAAGAGCCTACTTTAAGATCACTCATCAAAGAAAGCAGAAAGACACTTTAGAAAGTGTCCCTTTTCCCTATTTTTCTATTTCCCTTCAGAGTGGGCAAAATGTTGCAATTGATTTTGGGGATTTTTTTTTTCTTTTATGACAAAATTCACTCAAATAATTTACAAGAAGATACGCCATTTCTGTCTTTAGATACAAATTATTACATGTTCCAGAGTCTTACAAGTTAAGCTTCTGGAATCTGTGGAATATGTAAGTCTGGTGCATTTAAAGCCCATCAGGAGGGACTTGCTCAGTGTTGTGCCTGGTCGCAGCGTGTCGATCCAGAAACAGTAACAGGGATCAGGAGTGCAGGACGACACAGCCCATCTCCACAGAAAGAGCACACTGAGAAGACACCTTCATGGCTTTGGATTCACCGCCAAGATCTGTATGTGTTTCGCATAAAATCTTGATGACTGTGGAATAAACTGCTTTGGCCAACATCCCCATATTTCGGAAAATGATTTGCTGAAACTAGATGAGAGGAATGGGTTCAAAAATGTCTTGGTAGACACTTTTTAATGTCTCAACCTTATGAACTTTGATGGTTTGAATGTGTTCCTCCAAATTTCATGTTGAACTGAATCTCCATTATGGTGGAATTAACAGATAGGGCCTGGCCAGGCGTGGTGACTCACGCCTGTAATCTCAGCACTTTGGGAGGCAGAGGTGGGTGGATCACCTGAGGTCGGGAGTTTGAGACCAGCCTGACAAACATGGAGAAACCCTGTCTCTACTGAAAATACAAAATTAGCCAGGAGTGGTGGCACACTCCTGTAATCCCAGCTACTTGGGAAGCTGAGGCAGGAGAATTGCTTGAACCTGGGAGGCAGAGGTTGTGGTGAGAGTGATGATTGTGTCATTGCACTTCAGCCTGGGTGGAGAGCAAGACTCCATCTCAAAAAAAAAAAAAGAGGTAGGGCCTTTGGGGAACTGACTGAGTCATGAAGGCCCATCAAGTATCAAGTTGGTTGATATCATGGTTGATGACATCTTTGCCTCTTTGTTCTATTAGTTATTACAAGATGACTATTAAAATCTACAAAGTTACAGAGTTTTGTTTGTTTCTCCCTTCAGTTCTCTAAGTCAGGGCTTCTTGTATTTTGCTGCATATGTGTTTATGGTTGCTTTGTCTTCCTGATAATTTGTCCTCTTTATCATTGCCAAATGTCCTTTTAAATCCCTGTTAATATTTAGTTTTCTACATCTATTTTGTTACTTATATTGTCACTATAGCTTTTTGCTCAGTGTTAGCACGATACATATGATACATATATTTCTACCCTTTTACTCTGAAATTATGTATTTCATTTTTAAAGGGGATTTTTTTCTTTATTGTTTCCTTTTTTTGTTTGTTTGTTTGTTGTTTTTTGAGAGAGGGTCTCACTCTTTTACCCAGGCTGAAGTAAAGTGGATTTTTTATAGACAACATGTATTTGAGTATCGTTCTTTTCTTTGCAATCTTATAATCCCTGTCATTTAACTAAAGATTTAGGCCACTTATATTTAACATAGTTTTCTATATGCCTACATTTAAATACATGATCTTGCCATTTATTTTCTATTTATTCTATTCATTGTTACTGTTTTCTGCTTTTTTTCTTCTCTTCTACAGCTTTCTCTTCTCAAGTAAAGGTATATATTTTTCTCATTCTCAATCTTACTACAATGAATTTTTCTGCAATGTGAAGTTCTCTAGGAAAACAAACAAAGGGGCACTTTGAAATACTATGTCTTTCACCCAGTTACACTAAAAATAAAATTATAAAAGAGGTGTGTTTGAATATGTTTGGCTTCCTGAAGTAGCAAGGAACAACAGACATGATCAACATCATTTTATAATCTTGTTTATTCTATGTCCATACTATTGTCAAGGATACAATGCTCCTGAGGTGCTTGCTATAGAATGAATGTCTGTGTCTTCAAATTTTATACATTGAAGTATTAATCTCCAATGTAATGGTATTAAAATGTGGGGATTTGCAAGGTGATTAGCTTTAGATAAGGTTGGGAGGGTGGAGGCTCCAAGATGGAATTTGTACCCTTACAACAAGAGGAAGAAGCTGGGTTCAGTGGCTCACACCTGCAATCCCAGCACTTTGTGAGGACAAGGTGGGAGAATCACTTGAAGCTAGGGGTTCCAAACCAGCCTGGGCAGCATAATGAGACCCTATCTCTGAAAAAAAAAAAAAAAAAAAAGAAAGAAAGAAAGAAAGAAAGAAAGAAAGAAAGAAAGAAAGAAA
>NC_045437.1:2768385-2772082 GCF_002776525.5 Piliocolobus tephrosceles
AAAGAAAGAAAGAAAGAAAGAAAGAAAGAAAGAAAGAAAGAAAGAAAGAAAGAAAGAAAGAGAGGAAGTTTCTATACTCTCTTCTGACATGTCAATGCCAGAATCACATATCAGAGATAAGTTAGCATTTTCTATTTATTTGAACATTGTCATTAATTCTGCTAAATGATTATTGAATAATGTAAATTTATCACCGAGCACAAAATAGATCACTACGAGCACAAATATTTAAAATTTCTAATTTGTTTTTATATTTTGTAGGAATGTATGATTGGGTGACCAATTTCCACAAAGTAAATAATTAGCATACATTTCTTTCTTTTTTTTATTTCGAGAAAGAGTCTCACTCTGTTGCCCAGGCTGGAGTGCAGTGGCATGATCTTGGCTCACTGCAACCTCTGTCTCCCTGGTTCAAGCAGTTCACCTGCCTCAGTATCCTGAGTACCTGGGACTGCAGGTGCTCGCCACCACACTGGCTAATTTTGTTGTATTTTTAGTAAAGATGGGTTTCACCATGTCAGTCAGGCTGGTCTTGAACTCCTGACCCCAAGTGATCCTCCCCACTTGGCCACCAAACTGCTGAGATCATAGGCACGAGCCACTGCACCCAGCCAGCATACATTTCTTTACAAATGAAATAGAAATATGAATTCAAGAATTAAGAAACAATATAATATTTATGAGATTTAGAGAGCTTATTCATATATTTTATCATTGATCATGATATTCATTATATATTTTTATTTCATTAAACATTTAAAAATGAGTGTGACAATTTATTTTCTAATACATATTTATAATGCAACAGAAATGACTTATTTATAATTGCGTAAACATATCATATGATTAGAAATCTGTATCTGTGGCCGGGCGCGGTGGCTCAAGCCTGTAATCCCAGCACTTTGGGAGGCCGAGACGGGCGGATCACGAGGTCAGGAGATCGAGACCATCCTGGCTAACATGGTGAAACCCCGTCTCTACTAAAAAATACAAAAATCTAGCCGGGCGAGGTGGCGGGCGCCTGTAGTCCCAGCTACTCTGGAGGCTGAGGCAGGAGAATGGCGTAAACCCGGGAGGCGGAGCTTGCAGTGAGCTGAGATCCGGCCACTGCACTCCAGCCCGGGCGACAGAGCGAGACTCCGTCTCAAAAAAAAAAAAAAAAAAAAAAAAGAAATCTGTATCTGTAAATCTGTAATGTGGTTCCACAATTCTTTCAATGGACAATTGCAAAAACCCATATTCTTAAAAAGAATTTCTGGGTCATAGGTTATACATTTTATGGTCATAATCATTTTATTAACAGTAGCTAAACCCTGGAAACCACCCAAATGTCTGTCAAAAGGCAGTGGACAAATGAGTTGATATATTCACTCAATAGAATATCACTGAGTAATAAGGAGGAATTAACTATTCTTGCAATAAACAACTTGGAAAAATTTCACTTTCATAAGGTTGAGTGGAAGAAGTTGAATTAAAAATTACATATAATATACATCAATTTACACAAAATTGTAGAACAGTCAAAATTAGTCTAAAGTGAAAACATTCAGAACAATTTATTTAGAAGAAAAGAAATAATGAAATGAAAAATTCTACCTTTGGAAATATAAAAACCCACATTTGGTAACTTATGGGTTAAAGAAATGATGATGGAATTTTTTAAAAAACTAAAACTAAATAATAAAAATAAAGTGTATCAAAACTCATGAAATGCAGCAAAACACTATTTGAGAAGAAACGTTTCGCTTTAAATGCTTATATTTAAAAAACAGAAAGACCGAAATTTCTAAAGTATGAATTCTCCATTTTAAAGGTAGAACAAGATTAATAAACACCTCACAAGTAGAAGGAAGAAGGTAATTTACATTTTAAAAATATTTTTCACAAATTTATAGGCTACATGTGCAATTTTGTCACATACTTAGGTCGTGTAATGGTCAAATCGGGGCTCCTAGGGTGCCTAGTACCTAAACAGTATGTATTGTACCCATTAATCAATTCTTCTTCATCCTCCCTTTTCCCACCCCCTCCTTCTCCTAAGTCTCCATTATCTATCATTCCATTGTCTATGTCAACATGAATACATTTTTCAGCACCCAGTTATGAGTGAAACATGCATTATTTGTCTTTCTGTGCCTGGCTTGTTCTTCTTAAGATAATGGCCTCCAGTTTCATCTAAGTTGCTGCAGAAGACATGATTTCATTCTTTTTTATGACTGACTAGTATTCCAGGTATGGTTGTTTTTCACTTTACTGTGTATTGCACAGTTCTCCAAAGCACTGTCCTTATCTCCATTCCTACTAGCATTGACTGAAGCTCCACCCTTCAGCGAATTTGTGAAGAAAATATTATTCATTGTTATTTTAGTTTACATTACTGTACATTACATACATTGTTAATTCTCATTGGCTAGCAAGATTGATCATCTGTTTATGTTTGTATGCATAAGATTTTCTCATCTGTCAATTGCTTACATGTGTCCATTATATATTTGAAAGACTTTTCATATTTTCTAGATACAATTCTATTTTTTGGTAAAAAAATTTTTTTTTAGTATATTACTTGTATTTTAATGTTGATTATACTATGTTTTATTATATAAGAGTTATAAATGATAATGTGGCCATATTTATCAAGTATTTCCTTCATTATTCATACAAATTTTGTCTTGTGAAATAAATTATTCTCCATCCCAAGGTTTAGGATGCTAGGTTTTGTTTGCATAAATTTTATTAAGGATTATATACATACATATGTATAAAAATATTACAGATACATATATGTACGAATACACATACATTTCATACATATATCAATGAAGACATGTATATGTATTATACATATAAAATATTGGCAAATATTACAATAATTATATAATAGGTCATTTAACTCAAATAACTAAAAAACTGACAAATTATTCTAAATTCTTTGTCTTGCTGTTGTCTTCCATATAAAATGGAGATCATTTATTTTACTGTATTTTGTCAGTGAAGTAAAAGTGAAGTGCTTAGAACAATGCCTGGTATCTTAAAACTCTTAATAAAAACTCCGTATCATTTTGTTATCATTATTATATTTTATACTGTTTGTTTTCTAGCCTTGGTATAAAGCTAGGCTAACATAATAAAATGGCATGAAATTCATTTTGTATGATTTTAAAAAATATCTACTCTATCTTACAATCCATTTCATTAAAAAAATTATGTGAATATGAATTGTTTTCCTTATCAACCATTTAGGTTGTTTGTACGTTTTATGAGTCTTTAACTAAAATGCTTTTTATATATGCTCTCTCTCTTTTATATTTAATTTATATTGATTTTATTTTTTGTGCTATTTTAAAATTTGTTTCCACTCTATTTTTCTAAATTTTGGATTTGATTAATAATGTTCATTCCCTATCCCTTTGTAAATTTTGAATATAAAGTAGTAAGTTTTCCCCGAAATATTATGTTGGTGTATCCTACCAGTGCTTTGGTTTTATTCAGTTTGAAATATCTTCTAATTTCCCCTAGAATTTTTTCTTTCAGTAATAAATTACTTGGATCTTAATTTTTAATTTCTAAATGCTTTAGTATCGGTGAAGATTTTGTATTACTTTCTCCTGGGGTTTTTTTGTTAATAGAAAATAATATAAACTGTTTTGGCTTTTCAAAACTTTTCGGAATCCCACTGCATGTTAAATTTATAAAAGTT
>NC_045437.1:2772092-2788010 GCF_002776525.5 Piliocolobus tephrosceles
GTTTATGGACTCTATGTTATTATGTACATGTAGGATAAGTGCTTTTATCATTTCTTTGTTTCCCCAGCTGTTTCTGTTTGCTAAAATGTCTATTTCATTTGTTATTGACAGTTATACCATCTTGTTTTACTGGTTAGGTTTTTAAAATAACTCTTATTTTCACTATTTTTGCCTCTTTATATGTTTCGAGTTATTCTTTTAAAATGCACATAGATTTTCACTTGCTTCTTTCTGATAATCTACAACTTTGAATAACATAGTTTATTATTTCTATCTTTAACTGATAACATATTCGGGGTTATTTCTGTCACTATATGTTAAGTTTTGAATTTACCATGTATTCTCATTTCTTCTTTTTTTCTTAGTCTACATTTTAAAAAATTGCATTAAATTAGGCTCATCTACTCATTTTCCCCTTATTATCAATTTGATACTTTTATGTCCTGTTTACATAAAAACATCAAAATGTTTACTGATATGATCTGGAGGTCTGTCCCTTCCAAATCTCGTGTTGAACTATCATGCCCAGTGTTGGATGTGGGGCCTAGTAGGACATGAATGGATCATGGGGGCGGATCGCTCAAGAATGTTTCGGCACCATCCCCTGGGTACTGTCCTGGTGATAGTGAGTGAGCTCTCGTTAGACCTGGTCATTTAAGCATGTGGCGCCTCTCCCAACCCTCTTACTCCCTTTCTTGCCATATGAGACGTTGGCTCCCACTTTGCCTTCTGTCATGATTGGAAGCTTCCTGAGGCCTCTCCAGAGGCTGAGGCTGTACCATACTTCTTGTACTGTGAGCCAACTGAATCTCTTTTCTTTATACATTGCCCTGTCTCCGTTATTCCTTTATAGAGATGCAAATGGACTAATGCATTTGTTTATTGTATAAAACCAATCAATAGCTTTATGTGAAGATTTTATTAACTTTTTTCACCAATAAAATTTTAATGTTTAGCCAACATTAAAATTTTATTGGTGAAAAAATGTTTAACTCTCAACCACTTGTTCATATTCATTGGTATTTTGTTCAGTCTATTATTTTCATATCATTTTTCAACTCACACGTCACTATTTTTAGTAACAAAGTTTTTCAAGTTTATCTGTGTTTACCAATATTTTTGCTTAACATTTTTCCTATCATACTCTTTATTTCTGTATTTGTGCTTTTAAAATGGAAGCATAACCTTTACTATTCTCCTGGCTATGATGGGATAATATAAATATTCTGTCTTGATTAAATAAAAAAACCTCTTGTGTTTTATGTTTGAATGACTATTCTTACTAACTAAAAAGGAAAGGTCAAAACGTAGTTATTTCATATAAAATAACAAAAATTGTCTTAAGAAAGAGCTCTTAATAGACCTAGGCTTAGAAAGATAATCATTTAAAATGGAAACAATATTCATAGAAGCACCAGATATGTACATTTTTGCTTATGACATTTGCCAAATCCTCAAGTAGATGTTGAATGATACTTTAGTTGGGCAAGCATTTTAGGTTTAAAATTATTCCCACAGTATATATCGCACTACACAATGCTTTCCAGATTTTATAGTTGCTGAAAAACTAGTTATTGTCATTTTGAAAGTCTTATGTCTTTTATTTGTGTTACAGCTTTCCTCTTGGTGTCTTCTGTTTTTGAAGTGTAGCCTTTTTAAAAATTGTATTTCTAAGTGTTTATGTGCTTTCAAATTGGGGATTTATGTATTCCTTTAATTCCTGCATTTTTTAAAATGCAGACTCTCTTTAAAAATCTTCTTTCTCATTTAAAAATTTTTATTACTTCTACTTTTTGTCTTTTTCATTATATTCTTCAATCTCTCAAACTTTATTTCATATACTCATCTATTTCTTTTTCTGGGCTAGCTTATGAGTAATTTTCTTCCCTGTCTTCCAGTTTAGTAATTCTTACTTATCTATATCTAATTGCCTATTTAATTCTTTGAGAACAGTTTTGAAATTCACCAACAGTTTTTGTGGATGCTCTAGGCATTTTGCTTGTTGACTTTCTGAAGGGTCAGAGAGAGATAAGAGGCGCTTATTAGGAGAGTGTTTTGAGAAAGCCAAGCGTTAGCAGGAAGATGCCAGTGGAAGCGTCACCAGAGCCCTTCATCACAACAAGGTTCCTGCTCATTCCTCTCACAAGCAAGGGCACTTTTGTGAGAGTTTTGATGGGAAATCTTCAGCATCCTCCTTACGCTTCTGAATTGGCTCCTTCCAATTTCTTTCTGTTTCCTAATTTTAAAATATCTGTAAAGGGCATCCATTTTTCTTCAGTTAATAATAATAATAATAATAATAATAATAAAAGACTGCATTGCCAGGGTTAAATTCCCAGGACCCTCAGTTCTTTAGGGATGGACTAAATGGGGGCGTCATCACTTGCAAAAATGTCTTGAATTTGATGGTGCTTATGTTGAGAAATAAAGTTTCTATTTTTTATTTTTATCTTTTACTTCTATTTCTATGAACTTTTAAAAGTCTCCTATATTATAGTATATCTATATTCTAGACGTTATCTATTTATCAATCATCTGCCTATTATCTGTCAACCAATCTATCTGTTCTATGTATGTACATATGTATGTATCTATCTGCCCATCTATCATCTATCTATCAACCTATTTACATAATATGTAATTTATCAATCTATTTGTCTATCTATTTATCTATCTATCATCTGTCTATATCTATTTATCTATCTGCCTATCTATCTAGTTATCTGTCTCTCTCCATCTGTCTTCTATCTATCTACCTATTTATCTATCTACCTGTCTGTATTTTATTGTCTATCTATCTATCTATCTATCTATCTATCTATCTATCTACCTATCTATCATCTGTCTTCTACCTATCTACGCCTATCTCTCTGTCTGCCTGTCTGTCTATTTGTCTGTCCCTTTGTCTATCTCTTTATATCTCACTTATGCTACCCTAGCCTGCTGTGTGTGCTTTGCCTATCTATCATTTTACTGCCATCAAATCAGCAATAACTCACATATTTAGTGTCACTGACTTGAAGCCATACTTCAAGAGGAAGAAACTGACAATACCCACCAATTACCTTGCAATTATTTAGTCTAATTTATGCTAAAACTCTTAAAATATACAGAAGTATTGAAATAACAATTAGCCTTAAGTGTAAAGTATTACTTTTTAAGGCTGTTCAACCAATGTTGATGTGTTAAATCCATTTCATGTAAGCAGTAACCACCCATTTAAACATAAAAAATTATGCTTTAAGAATGAAGTGTGAACCCAGAAGTAGTTTATTATTTCAATGACACCTAAGAGATATTACTAAGTTACTATCACTTGTCCATATTTTACTAGCTATGCAGTATCAATCCCCAATTTTTAAGTGTACAGGGCCCTTTTCTGTATTACAATATTTTACGAATTCCATATGATAGTGCTGTAATTCAGATCAACTTTAGTGGCATGTGATCTCCTGACACTTTCTCAAATACGTGAACTCCAGATTTCAAACGTGGAAGGGAGTATGTTAAATTGTAATGAAACTAACCCAGCGATATGCTTGCCATAGAAAACTTACTTGTGGATGACAGAGATTGAAATGATAATGGATACATAAAAACCACAGACATACCCTCTGTTAAAAGGAGACATATATGAGTATA
The DNA here is from genome assembly GCF_002776525.5 of Piliocolobus tephrosceles. Taxonomy (NCBI): domain Eukaryota; kingdom Metazoa; phylum Chordata; class Mammalia; order Primates; family Cercopithecidae; genus Piliocolobus; species Piliocolobus tephrosceles. The sequence goes on from NC_045437.1 coordinate 2,775,735, forward strand.
ACATATTTAATAATAAATATACAGAATTTTAAATAAAGATGATCAGACTCCAGGTAATTCCTTGGCCTTTCCCACTCAATTACCTGTCCAGACGCCTCTAAAAATTCCTCTAAGTCTCTCTCTAAGAGATGACTGAATAAAACCAAAAGTTTCTACTGGTGGCAACTAAAGACATGTGAACCTAATTTAGGAAATAAATTTTGATTGAAAGATAAATGGCCTGCCATGTTCTTTGTATTAATTTGAAAATAGATTGAAGCTTCAAGAGGAATACAATTGATTTTCTCTGTTCCATTTTATTGGCAGCAACTTTTCTAAACTTAAAATCGGTAGACATTTAAAAATCTGTTTCGTGCTTTTAAAATATGGTTTTACTTTTAAAAACTAAAAATTCTTAAGAAATTAAACTCAAAACTCACCTGCACTTGAAATTGCTGAACTCTGGGGTCATGGCCATTAGGGGCAGCCTTGTGAAGGGCCTGGCATGAATTCTGCATGCAAATCAAACTACTGGGGAAGGTGAAAGTGTGATCCACATTCAGTCCAAACAAGAGACAAGAAAGTCACCAAGCAGTCTTGCTGGGGCCAGTGTGTGAACCACACTGGAACTGCAGTGAGGATAAACACGATGTAGGGGATGCTTAGAGGTTCAAGAAACTGTGGGGGAAACCGAGAACTAGAACCAGGAGAAGCCCGGGGCTCAGCTGGTCCACAGCATGTATCATGCAAAGGGCACTGGAAGGAGAGGAGGGGTGGGGTGAGGACCGTGGCTAAGGCTGATGAGGCCAGTGTCTCAAGGGGAAAGGGAAGGTCTCTGAGCCGTGGGGTTGGTGACCAGGGTTCCACTGGAGGAATCTGAGTGCCGTGTTGTGAAGAGGCAAGAGGGATCTCCCATGAGAGCCCACCATTTGTTAAATACGTGCTCTACACAATGCCTGATTCCCTCAGAAACCCTGAGCAATAAGTCTTACTATCTTCATCTTCAAGGTGATGAAACAGGGAAGCAAAGCTGCCTTAATCCAGGCAAGACCAAAACCTAAAGGTGTCTGGCTCAAACCTCAGGACTGTCTCGCCACCCCATGCACCTCCCCAGAGACTGGGCATGATTTGGTTCTGTTGGTTACTCCGAGAGAGAAAGGGCAGGGAAAACGGGAAGGTTAAGACCCCAGCAGGAAGGGACACGAGATAGAGCGGGTTCCTATGGTCGCGGAGTTCTTCCTGGCAACGTACTCGGAGATGGGAAAGAGCTGTCAGGTCGCAGAGCCACGCCCCTGTGGGTGAGAGGCCTAGAAGTCGCAGAAGGCAAGAGCCAGCTGTGGCTTCCATACGATATGGCTTCCATAGTGACACATGCGCTTCCGTTTCTTCTTGTCTTATCCGGGCGTCACCGCGTTTCCTTCAGAGCTTAGCACAGGAGATCACAATCGACAATGCAGTGAGAAGCGCCCGCAATGAGCTGCAGATATTAGGCAGTGAAGACAGTGAGTTACTCAGCTGATTTGTTCCCTGGAGAGTCAGGCTACCTGGTTATCCTACTCAATATCCAGGACTGCCCGAACCTCGAGACTGGGTGGGCACCGTTCAGAGGCCCCCAGCCCCTGCACTTCTCCTCGAGGGCCGAGCTCACCATCACATCCCCGGAACTTGGAACTAAGTAACCACTTCATAAACACATGGATTTCGGGGTGCTCAGGCCCTCATAAAGAGATCAAATTATGTCTCCTGCATTCTGCTGTAATGAAATGAATCATAAAATATGTTTCAGAAGAAAAGTACTATTAAAAAAGTTTCAAAATTGTTGCTTAAAAAGGTAAGTTATAGACACCTGTAAGATAATTTCTGGTGGAAAAGTTGATTGCCTGCTGACTCTGGGTACTGGGAACAGCCAATATTTAGCACTCCTCGCTCCTTATTCAGCCTCCAGCACCTCTGTGTGGTGCTATTACTGTTTGCACGGACAGCTGGCAGGCTCAGGAAAGTTAAATACCTGCCTGGGTTATGGGCGCAGTACCTGGGTGGAAGCTTTCCTATGAATTGAAATGCTTACACCTTTTTGTTAGTGAAATGAGATGTACACAGGTAAAGTCATGTTAATTGACAGAGGTGGTAGATTAGAAGTCTGCTCAGTGAAGTCCTGAATTATCCAAAACACACAGCCTAGTTTTGTGTGATTAACACAAATTCCTTCTTCATAAAGAGTCACCCATAGATCTCATTTTGCCAATTATCTAAAGACTGTGGTTCTTTGAACAAGCCAACTCTCAGTTCCAGAGTGTTTGCTTTGTAGGAATCTTCAGTTTTTATTCCAAGTCACAAAGAACCACTTGTTCTTCACATGAAAATAAATATGCAGAGAGAGAGAGTGAGAAAGAGAGAGAGAGAAGGAATAATTATGCCCAAAGGATAAATCAGCTAAACAAAAGTGATTTGGAACTTAAAAAGCAAAAAGGGGAAGAGAGCATGGAGACATTTCTGTGCACAAGAGGAAAGGAAAGAAGTAGTTTAAGGAAAGATGTGATTTTTTTTTTCAGCTATCTTCTGTCTAAAATTAAAAACTACAAGACAGTGTCTATCTTTGCCTTTATTTTTTCCTTGAAGTGTTTAAACTTTCGCCATGGGTGAATCACAAACATCTTAACCGAGGCCTAGTATCCTGACGGTGAAGCCTCCTGGATAACCAACAAAATGCTTTTCCAAAGCAGGTGCTACTGGAGACTCTTCTGTCGGGACAGCCCTGGCCTGGGTCTGCCCTGCTTGCTCAGCAACTTAGGAGTTAAGAATAAACTTCATCTTTGTCTTGCTTTGTGGACCTGCTTTAGGCAAGTGGAACTGGTTTGATTCTTAGTTGGAGGAAGCAAAACACAGAGAATAAGTCAGGGACAGATGTCCTTGGGGCCAGTGACAATTTAGGTTCCCAGTCAGGAGTGGGAACTTCTGCAAAGCACAAAGGTTTCTAGTGCAGGAAGCCACCCAGGAGTTGAACCAAATCAGCCCCTGGCTGACACAGCTCTCCACCAGGAGGCGGTCCTGACCCAAGCTGAGTTCCAACACTGTCCCCTTGTGAGGGTCAGAAGGACCTTCCTGCTCTCCTCCCTAAGGTGAGCTGCGGGAGACTTGCAACGCGTCCTCACCCACAGCTTCTGTTGGAATCTGCAGGCCCAAAACTTCCATTACAGACTCAGGGTAATGTTGATGGGGTTTCCCGAGTAATCCTGTGAGATTTGTTTAATAACTATGCTGTTTCAAAACAGAGAAGGGACGGGTGTTCTGATTTAATTAGAAACTCCTATAATCAGTGCCTTTCCCTCCAACTGCAGAGTGTCTGGTGCTCCACCACCAGTGGCTAGGAAGACTTTCTTACATTTGCTGGCAAGCCATGTGGCCGACACATTGGGGGGTGTCAGCTTTTAATTGTAACTGTCTTGCAGAGCGGTGTTGTTTTAATATCCTGTATAGATTTTTATGTAATACACTTACTTGCAGGCAGCCCGAAGCAAGAATCAATTCTGTGAAGGGCTCTTCTTTTGTTAAAAGCCAATCTTGTTTTAATGATGCATGAAGAAATATTCGAGCATTGACATTTTTCTGTCAGGTTTCTTTTGAAAAATCAATTAAGATAATACTGCTTTGACCTAGTTATCTAGTTAATGCTTATTAGGAATGTAATATGATTTACTGTCAGCATAATAATTTTTGTATCTTATCCCATTAGCTTGTGCATATTTCAAAGTGTATTACACAATGGTCACTTCTTAAAATGTAATGTAGCAGAATGCATTAATTAGATTGACTAGGATCATTAGACAGAAACTATCTCATTGGCTCCTTGTATCAAATTTGTATACAATCTTTATCAAGATAGTGCATTATTTACATGCCTAGAAACCTGCTTCTTAACCAGAGAGTGGACTTAGCCACTTTCTGCATGCCCAACTATTCTTTTACGAATTACAAATACTTGATACTTTTGCTTAAAACTGATTAATTTGGGGTTTGTCATTATGCATGAAATGTAAGCAAAATAAGTCTCCAACAAATTAAAAATTGTCCTCCCAGATTCAATCCTTAGCAACTTGCAATGCTGCGAACATTCAGATAGTATAAGGTGTGCTGGGAAACCACATAAATATGCAAAACTGGGCATTATTTCAAACTGGTCCTCGCCTTTCTTTGTTGCCTTTGTGTTAACAACTGTCGATGACACTGTCAAGAAGGGAGCACTAGCCAAGACCCTTCCAGGGAAATTATTGATTTCTGCCCATTCGAGATTCTGAAGTAACCAGCGGCACTGCAAGCTTAACCTTGTTAAGTGGAACCTAAGTTAAATCTCTCACTGCTTCCAGCGTGAGGCGGGACCAGCAGTGCAAGTTCGGCTCTCTCAGTTAGGACTCACCCTTGTCCTGGGAATCTGCCGGAATGTGACAGGTGGCCAGGCCACGTGCTGTGCTTCTGAGAGGATGCCGGTGAAGTGAGGAGTGATGCACCTTTGCAAGTCAGGGCTTTCGGCAGCCTCCCCCAGCTAATCATCATTTACTTCTGTTTCTCTGATAGGATGCCGCCAACGTGCATATTGACCCAAGGAATCTTCGGGATGGACTCTGCTTCTGATCACATCTTCACCTGCTCGAGGATCACCTGTGGCACGTCGGGCTCTGAATGCAATCCCCAGGTCACCCCATTTCATGCATCTGCATTTTTAACCTCACTGCCCATTAACATGCATCTCAACGCATCCAAAATACTCCCTCCCATCACATGAGAGAGCGTTAAAAATAAGCCAGCTCAATGCACAAATATGAGGGTGACAATCGGAAAGACATCGATGTTTCCAACCTTAACTGTAGCTTTTCAGTTTCCAAATTCTCTCTTCTTTATGTCATCACTTCCCTGAATCACTGGGGCCCAGCAGTACCGTTCTCAGTCAGATGTCTGCCTGAGACACATCGTTTCAAATTCACCAGTAAAATGTTTGCACTTCACAGAAGTGACCTTGTTTTACGCACGAACATGATGAATATATGTGGGTGGCTTACCGGAGCTGTTTATTTCCAGCCTGGTAACATTTTAATTAATTAAAAGGGAAAAATCAATGAGCAAAGATTCTATTTCCTATGATATTTTATATTTTCTACGTTTATTCAGAATTAAGGGTTTTAACACTTTTTTTTTTTTCAATTACTCACAATTTTCCTCTCCCTCCCTCTCCCTGGTTCTCTCTCTTTCTCTCTATTCCCCCACCCTGCCCCACCTCCGATTCTCTCTCCATCTTAAAATGTATTTCTCCAGGGGCATTTAGGGTGCAAAAGGTTGCCACTTGTTCTTAATGCAGAGAGCATCTGAATCCTGTAGTGTGTTGATTTGAATAAAGCAAGGAACGCTCTCCCTAACGTGATGGCCTCTTGCAGGGCTGAACGGGAAAGGGACGTGGCACAGTCTGGCAGTGCGTGGGAGCAAAGGAAGCCTGCACAAAGGGAGGCGGAAGAAAACAGGGAGGGATCTGAACACACACTCAGTAGGGATCCATTGTGGAGGAAGCCACGCTAAGGGAGAGGGGCTGCGATGCTCTCGGGCGTGTACACATTTGCATACGGGCTCGCAGACCCCGACGCTGCGTCGGGCTTGTCACTTTTAAGCACCCAATTAATTGACTTGACGGTGCGGTGAGCTTCCTCCTTTCAGAGAGATGCTACTGCGGACTGCGGTTTTAATTATATGAAATATTAACCGCGATTGAAATTGGAAACCTGAAGTTATTATTTAATGATCACTGATCAGATGCCTAGCCCAAATAAAGCAAATGAGGATGGTGGACCTGGGCATTTGGATTTGGGTTTTACGTTATTATCTCTTTCCTAACTAGGCACTTTTCCTGCGTATCTGAACTCTTTTGCCTTTTAACTGTGCCTGCAGTTGCTATAGTGATGGCATAATTTTGTAATGGTCTAAAAATGACACTGGCATAGATACTGACAGATAGGAATTAATTCACTAACAAGTAATTATGTAGCGAAATGTTGACTGCCATGCAGAAGGTGCACGGTGACACATTTTCTGTTTTTCAGGGATGGCAGTAACATTAGCGTTGGTCATTAGTGGTAGACATCTCAGTACAGTGTTGGATACAGACTTATATGCAGACCTATTTAGTTACCTGTGTGACAGCCTTGTTCAGGACACCAGAAACAGCTGTCCCAGCCTGTATGAGCCAAAATAATTAGGCCTGTCATCTTCTCTCTCTGATTTCCCCTTCAACCTGCTCCACAAAATGCAAATATTTGGCTTTCATTGTCACATTCACCTTGACATGGATATTGCTTTGGTGCATAACTGGATGAGATGACTCAGAATTTGCATTGTTCATTCTAATAAATTTGCTTCCCCTCCATTGCATGGCAGGACCCATCAGATAAAGTCTCCCGGAGTGTCATCAATCACCAGCCTTGACAGACGGCTTTTGCCTTCATTTGTTACATACGAGAACATGCTTAATTATTTGTCCTGTAATTAGTTGGGAAAATGTCAGGAAATGTCAACTCTCTGTTCGCTGCGGAAGGACTCGGCTTGAAAGCCGGGATGACTGAAGTGTCATTAATGCAGCCTAACTAGACGAGGATCAGCTGGGGAGAAGGGAGAGCTTCTAAAAAAGTAATCACGGTGAGTTAGGGGAAACGGAAAATCAGCCCCCATAACAGAATGTGAGTCCTATTAGCAAACAGTTGTGTTTTTTATCTGCTAGGCTTCACAATCAAATGTAGGAGAGCAAACTGAAGAACAAATATGTTGGATTGATATAATTTCTGTCACATCCTCCTTGTCATCTCCTAAGCCAATCATGCTTAATATATTACTATAGGGAGCACCTAATATTTAATTTGCAGATTTAAAGCTCATCTTACCATTCGATCGCACAGTGCAAAATTCAGTGAATATGCAAAGGTGAACGGTTTTGCATTCATCTAATGATGTGATGAATTGGATATGTAAAATTAAAATTGTCATTGTGCTGTTAGACCCCTTTACTAATAAGAGCAAATTGCCATTAATCGTTCCTTGGCAACAGAAAACAAAAACAAAAATATATATATGTAAAAGGATGCACTGAGGATGAGAAACAGGCAGGTCGACTTCAGGCATAGAGTAAGTTGGCTTCCATAGATGTCTTACCCATGCCGGGAATGCTGAGAAGAGCTCATTGTTAATTTCAGCAATGGGCTGGAAGACCTTCAGGGTATTTCCTGGCTAACTAAGAGGGAAACAAACTCATGGGGAAGCAGAACACTTTTATCACATGACAGGCAACTTCATTGTGAAATGGATTCACCTGAGTTTTTAATTGCTGTGCCGCCAGTGCTCCAATATCCAAGTGGTGTGTACACGGCGCATTTTGTGAACGATGCTCCTTCGTCATTGTGTTCAGGACGCCACATTTGTTCATAAAATGCCCTTCGCAAATTCTGCATCACAGGTATCAGCTACTTTCTGTAATGTTGTCAAAAGAATGTGTTCACATGAGATCTTTCTTAGCTTAATGACTTAGACTATTTTGTGTCTCAAGAACAAGGAAATTATTGTTAGGCCTCTTAACAAAGAGTAATTAGGGGTGACATGCTGTAGTTTAACAATTCACAACTTGTCACAGGTGTAGCTGAGCTAATTATCAGATAAATGCAATAAAGTAAACAATTTATTCTACGAGGAGTATTGCAGTGGTTCCATGCACAAAAACTACATTTGAGGCTGAGGCCGTCCCAACTCACAGCACCTTTAGAAGACATGAAAATTTCAATTTGCCTGCAGGCCTTGGAAACTAAGTTTACGTTGTCCCTCCTGGTAGATCAGACTTCAGGAAATCAGTTATTTTATCTTTCAAAATGCGCTAAGTGAATGAAGCAAGCTGTTGGAAGCTGGGTGATGCAGACATTTAATGACCATTCATAGTCAATATTTAGATTTTTGAGAAAGATAAAAATGTAGCCACAATTATTTTGACAAGGCAGTCTTTCAAAGCTTATTCTGATTTAATCTTTGTCCCTAAAATGCATCCATGTAACATACTATTATTAGTTTTCCTAAGGGGGTGAAGTCGTTCATGTCCACAGTGTGCTAGCACTTTCACTCTCTTTCCCTTTAAGAATGATCTCTGCTGGGTTTGAAAGACTCAGGCATCAGAGCGGATGTTGCAACTTCTAGCAATCAGCCACACAGAAGAACAACATTTTATTTCCAACATCCTGGGACTGTCTTTAGTTCTGTACAGGTTGAATGTCTTTAATGAATGCCAAGGGGACAGTTAAAAAAACCTTTCTATCCTGCCTCAGCCTCCTGAGTAGTTGAGACAACAGGCGCATGCCACCACACCCAGCTAAGTTTTGTAATTTTAGTAGAATGGGGTTTCATCATGTTGGCCAGGACGATCTCAATCTCTTGACCTCATGATCTGCCTGCCTCTGCCTCCCAAAGTACTGGGATTATAGGCATGAGCCACCGCTTGTACCCGGGAGGCAGAGGTTGCAGTGAACCAAGATCACACCACTGCACTCCAGCCTGGTGACAGAGCAAGACGTCATCTCAAACAAAAACAAACAAACAAAAACCAAACCTTTTTGTCAATTAAGTCTTTCGGTGTTACCATCTTGTAGAGCGGAAATGGGGCAAGCGTTAGAGACATTCTAAAAACCCTCCTTTTAGATAATGGTTGGAGTGGAATGGAAGGGAGGCCCTCCTCATAAATAACCACAAAGAGGTGAAGAATTAAGATGTGATTTCTCATTGCCCACATTTCCCCTGGTCCGTTCCACTTGCCAGAATAAATGGAGATGGTTCTCTCTGCACATGGCATGCAAAGGCGAGAGCATCCCACCGACCTGTGCAGTTTGCAAAGTTGCTTCAACTTCCAGGAGGTTTAAATACGCTTAGCCTCAGCTCGTGATACACGATAAGCCACTAATAACAAGGTGAGGTGGAGCATGTCCCCCGATTACTCTGGCCATGATTCTAACGCAGCCTGGGCAACTCCTCATTAGTAAGCTTCTGTTCTGATTCACACCTTTATGGAGGTTGTATATAAACGCAGAGCCCTCCTAGGAAATCTTAATAAGAACTACAAATTAAAACAAAACAAAACAAAACAAGATGAGTTCTGATTTAATAGAAGACTCTGAGGATAAATGTATTCTAATACTCCAAGGAATACTGGGCTCAGCCTCCTTCTCCGTGCAGCTTGGGGGTAAGTACACAGTTCCTGCCATGGTTCCCCAAACGGGCCAGGGGGATCAGGCACAGAGTGAAGGAATGCAGCTGTCTTCCGTGCTCTGCCGGGGTGTGGCCTCGCCCTGTGACTGCCCAGCACCAAGCCTGCTGATGCTGGGGTGCAGGCTGTCCCCCCACAAGGGTGCTGGGGGAAGAAACGGGCCCTGGGGAGTCGAGAGGCCACCCAGAAACCCTTTGCTGCGTCTCCCTCGGCGGCTGCTTGTTATTCAGAAGCAGCTGTTTCAGGCAGTTCCAAGAAGACAAATGTCTTTTCTGGGGATTTTGATAAAATAAATCGTAATCATCTGGATAAGGCACATCTTATTAGTGACAAACACTCAGGGGTGACTTTGTTTCATGTTTTATTAAATGAAATGTAGAGATTCAGGTTGTCACAGGCAAAGTTTAAAAATAGGACTTCCAGCCCAATGCATTTACCTATATTTATATATATACACATACACATATATGTGTATTTGTTTTATATCCTCCTCTAAAATGAATTTCTACAGGGTGGTGGAAGGATAAATGGCTTCTTTTTTTTAGGGGGATGGTGTGGCCTTTCCTTTTTCTGGAGAAAAAGCAAGGGCCAGAAAATTGGTCAAGACCATTTGCTGCTTCAGAGGCGGAAAGAAACAGATTCTTTCTCTTGAGTAAAGGTATTTTGAATGCACGCGAAGCAAGATTCCTGTGGGGCCGAGCCTGTAGCATGGTTAGGATGGGAAAAATAAGCCCAGACGCCTCCCTGTCTCCAGGTTTGCAGGTTCCAGGGACACAGTGCATATTTCATGAAATGATTAATGCCGAAAGGAGCTCACATTTTTACATTAACATATTTAAGCATACATAATAAATTGGGAATTCTTACAAATAGATAAGACGGGTTTAATGGCATTATGGACAAATAACAATACAATAAGCTTGAAACAATACATTTAAGAGGAATAAAAACAAAGATGTAAGGTCAGACAATATCTCACATAACATTTGGAAAAGGCTGCCAATTGTTTGGATAACGGTACAATGGCAAAGCCTCTTAGAACGTTGTTAAGTCTTTATTCAGTAATACATTATCATGCATATTTCATAGCAGGGATTACTAAGACAGAATTGTGTGTCATTTTTGTTGTATGTCTTTATAATTACACCTTGAAGCCACAACTAGATTTTTTTTTAAACTACATATTCATGAAAAGCGGACTTGTAATTTGATAAAGGGGAGCTTGTGTTCCCGTCTCCATTCAAACGGCATCATGAAGCAGAATTAAAGTAGGCATCTGTGTTCTCCGGCATTAATCTCCTCAAGCACATTCCAGCTGCTATGATGTGCAGGAGGGAGATAAGTCCTGAACGGACTGAAGCTGAGCGGGCCAGACAACTCTATTATTGGCTTCATAATTGCTTAATTAAACTTTTGTCACTAATCATTATGAGGGCAATAGAGCTGTTATACTGGCTTCTGTTAAGCAAAAATCAATAAACTGTTGGAGTTAATTTCGCCGTATTTTTTGTCCTGCAAATGAAATTCATTGCTGCCGGTTAGTGATCTGTGTGGCTGGCGACCGACTGATATGAACAGCCATCACCATTTGAATTGAGGGTATTCAGTAGCACATGAATATGAACAAATGGCAAACATAAATCTCTTGCATGAAGTACACCTTCTATCCCTTTATTATGGAACAATTGACCCATCTAAAATGAATTCTAATGCCAGGAAAGCGTTTAGATTTAAATTACACCATGGTCTTCTGGATCTGAAAGATGGCGGCATAAAAAAGATTAATATGCTAATTATTTTTCTCCTTATTTTTTTCCTTCGACATCCATGGTGGGGTATTGTGAAGCGTGTAAATAAGATGACTGTTTTGTCAAGAAATGGCTCTGAGGCACACTATATTCCATTGCAATTTAATTTGTTTATTCAAAACCTCACTCCAGATTTTAACTGTGTTTGCAATAACACTTTATTTTTCACATAATGTTTTCCTTTCACAAAGAATTCCTGGAATAAGTAAAGCATGTTTTTGTTTATTGAAATAGATTTAATGGTATTATGAATGATGATATACTTAACCAAGGCTGTATTTATAAATTCCTGTCAAACTTTTATTTTCTTCCCCTCTTCTCAGGCTTCTAGGATTGATCCTGGGTGGTGCTGTCTCCTTCTGTCTTTTGTACTGGGCAGGAAAATGGAGGAGGTGTGCAGGACGTTTTGTTATTTATGCGCTATCCATCCGGCAAGTTACTCCGGAGCCTCCGATGGCACCTCCTGACATTCTTCAAATGAAAAATTAAAAAACAAAACAAATAAACGCTCGGGCTCTCCGGGTGCATCAGCCTGATGTGCAGTCAGCACTGAAAGCCGCGTCTGTCTGAGCGTCGCAGGAGCAGTCGAAAGTGTTTACTCTGTTTCTTCTCAGAAATGGCTTTGATATCGCCAATAACCACTACAACCGGAAGCGAAATGAAAGGGAGCAGGGGGACTTTTTTGAAACGATGTTTCGGTGCCGCCATGCACTTTTCAGGCGTCCTGGCAGCCTCGCACTGCGTTCCCAGGCTGCAGCTGGCTCACTGCGGCCGGAGCCTGCCAGGCGGGTTCCCGAGGGCGCAGCCGAGGGTGCAGCTTGGCTCCGGGTGGCCCGTGCTGCCCCAGGGCGGTGGAAAGGCCCTGGACATTCTTCTGAAACGAAAAAGTCAAGTCCGACTGTAGAAAGAAAATGTTTATTCTATGAAGATAAAGAGAAGAGAAAAACTCCATTCTGAATGCTTTATTGCTCTGTGCCAAAAAATAAAGGACAATTTTAAAAAATAATAAAAAATTAAGCACCAGATAAAAATCCTTTTTATTATTATTTTTTAATTTCTGCAAATGTAGGCAGTTCTCTACATCATCATACCATAGTATTATTCCTAATGACTTGGTCTTTCTTTCTTTCGTCCGTCCTTCCTTTCCTTCTTTCCTTCTTTCCTTCTTTCCTTCTTTCCTTCTTTCCTTCTTTCCTTCTTTCCTTCTTTCCTTCTTTC
>NC_045437.1:2788020-2875174 GCF_002776525.5 Piliocolobus tephrosceles
TTCTTTCCTTCTTTCCTTCTTTCCTTCTTTCCTTCTTTCCTTCTTTCTTTCTTTCTTTCTTTCTTTCTTTCTTTCTTTCTTTCTTTCTTTCTTTCTTTCTTTCTTTCTTTCTTTCTTTCTTTCTTTCGACAGAGTCTCCTTTTTGTTGCCCAGCCTGGAATGCGGTGGCATGATCTCAGCTCACTGCAACCTCTGCCTCCCGGGTTCAAGCTACTGTCTCGTGCCTCAGCCTCCCTAGTAGCTGGGATTACAGGCGCCCGCCACCACGCCTGGCTAATTTTTAAATATTTTTAGTGGAGACGGGATTTCACCATGTTGGCCAGGCTGGTCTCTAACTCCTGACCTCAGGTGATCCACCCACCTTGGCCTCCCAAAGTGTTGGCATTACAGGCATGAGCCACCGCACCCTGACGACTTGGATTTCTTTGTGAAAAAGGATATTGAAGGTTTGGGTTCATCTGGAGGCAGCAGGTGCAGCTTACTGCACACTGGTGGAAGGGGAGCTGCTCCCAGAATGCCTGTCCAAGTGGCTGGCACGTAATAGGTGCTCAGTTAATGCTGCATTAGGACAAATGGATAAATATGCCTCTATGCGCCTTGCATTTCAGGAGCGGTGTAGAGTGACAAGACCCTCCAGCTCCCAAATCCTTGCTGGTGTTTCCTTTTTTGGGTCTAGTGATAAACCCTGGCTTTTCAGGTTGGGGGTGACTAGGATGGTGGCACTAAGAAACCAGGTGAGGAGGAGAAGGCCACACTGCCCCATTCCAAACTAATAGACATACACATTCCAAACTAATAGACATACATTTCCATCTCAATTTGGTCTGAGCTTCTGTATTTGCCACAATAATTTTAAATTATTCTCTTTCTCAGTCCCCAGTCCTGACAATCAGTGTTTTATGTGGGGAGAGAAACATTGCACCTTCTAGGAACATGATTTGTGCCATTGTTGAAATTATTATTATATCTATACGGTCTCAAGAAGGGAGGGACAGGATGCTGATAAATCCTCTTCTAATAAAAAAAGTCTGACATCATAAAAGTGGCTCCTACAGGATGTATATTCTTAAATCCCAGAACAACTTCCCACAAATAAAAGAACAGCATCGTAGGAAATACTATTTAAAATCACATGTAGATTAAAACAGGGACAGCCATGCATATTGGGATTTTAATTTTCATTATTGCATTCATCATATGATTTAAATGAGATTACAGCCTAACACACACTGTATCTTGTGATTAAATAACAATATTTAAGCCCCTGTAAGTCTTTCAGGTTATTCTTTTCTAAAATTGCAACTTACTCATTTTGACATGCATTATGTATTGAGTTTCAAAGCTATATAAAGCTTGTATAAATATGTGATTTTCCTCCAAGAACACCTAGAAGTAAAAGGGATTAGAAACCTTTTGGCTGGATTGAAAATGATGTAGGTGGTGAGGCTGAGTAAAGCCACGGGGCGGCCAAATTAAGCAAGCTGGTCCTCTGGAATTTTCCTGACAGACTTACTACATAGGTCAGGTCCTGGAGGAGATTTTTACAGAGATCTCAAAAGTACCTTGCATTTCTACTTGAGAAACAGTAATCCCTCCCTCCGTAGCCGACTGAGAACTGATCTCGAACCTTAGGTGCACTGTAGACTCCCTTTAAATAAAAAACCATGTGAATTTTTATTTTTATAAAGTTTAATATTTGAAAGCATTTAATGGCACCCTGGTCCAGGCACGTGCTCACTTCCTTTATAAAATGTGCTTTGTGTTCCCTGGGTGCAGCGCAGCCCTGGACAGGTGAAGTTGATCTCACAATGTTTTTATGGGTATACTGAAATTTAGTCATGAAGTTAGCACTGGAGGGAAGGGCACTACTAGGTTGGGTATGTCATCCCCATTCGTTATGTATAAGTGAGTTTCCAAGATAATCATTTGACCCATTTCATGCACAGATATGTTCAGAGTTGACTAGGTTACAGTGAACTGTGGCTGGTGGTCAGCGTTTACTGAGGGTTCACGGTGTGCTTAGGAATGTAAAATATGGATCCTTCATGTCCAACAGCCTATTTTTCCTTCCAGAGTCAAAGTAGGAAGAGAGAGGGAAGAAGAAAGAGAAAGAGTGGTATTGACAGAGAAATAAATATGAGAAAGAAAATAAAATGTAATTGTAGTAAGATATTAAAATGCATTTAAATATAATAAAATAAATTTGTTCAGGTCATTTCTGGTGACTATTATAATTTGGTTTTAAAATGTTTTAATGTTTAATTTAATTTTGTTTTATTTTGTAAGCATCATGTCGTCTATGACTTAATACCTGAAGGAAAATTTCAGAGTCGAATTTAAAACAAACAAACACACAAAAACAAACCCTCAATGCACTTGGAGATAATGGAGGGAAAATATAATTCTGAGAAGGGAATTACCCAACTAGATAATTCTACTCACCAGCTCAGTGACCATCCTTAGGGCCCTAGGCCTTCCATAGGCCAGCCCCCATCTCCCTGGTTCCTTGTACAACTTCTCAACAGGCCCTGGGTTTGGGAGGCAACTTCCTGCAACCCCAGCAGATCCCTGCAGACACCACACTCTTCCTTCCTCAGTTCTTCCTCCTGCCCACAGGACCCTCAGCCTGAGTCCAGCCGCGTCTCAACTCCGGCCTCTCCACGGCATTACACGGACTGTGCAGCCCAGACCGAGCCCTTCCTGCTCTCACTCCACCGTTTCCTGCACAGAACCATACTTTTAAAAGTAGGACTCGGCCAGGCGCGGTGGCTCAAGCCTGTAATCCCAGCACTTTGGGAGGCCGAGACGGGCGGATCACGAGGTCAGGAGATCGAGACCAACCTGGTTAACCCGGTGAAACCCCGTCTCTACTAAAAATACAAAAAACTAGCCGGGCGAGGTGGCGGGCGCCTGTAGCCCCAGCTACTCGGGAGGCTGAGGCAGGAGAATGGCGTAAACCCGGGAGGCGGAGCTTGCAGTGAGCTGAGATCCGGCCACAGCACTCCAGCCCGGGCTACAGAGCGAGCCTCCGTCTCAAAAAAAAAAAAAAAAAAAAAAAGTAGGACTCATCGTGCCGTTTTCTTCTGGTAGAGAAGACATGAACTAGTCTTCATAGAAAGTAAAAAACAACGAAAAACCAAAAGAAGAAACTTAAAATCACCCATAATACTCAGCTCAGAAATAACCAGTGCTAGCATTTTCATGTACAGCTTGCCGCAACCCAGGCACAGGGGCCTGGTGTGTGTTTGCTCAAATAGTCTAATTTCTTGTGGAAGAAGAGGCATAGCTTGTCTATACTTGTGTACCACCTACAACCTAGCACAGTAGGATGAAGTCAAGAAAGCGCATTTTGCCGTTAAAATCTGCACACCGAATGTTGCGAAGCCTTCATAAGCTCACTTCCTGAATATGCTTTTATCACTTAAAATGAGGAAAACCCTGGTCTTGGGCAGCATTTTCCCCAGGCATGGCAGTCTTCGTGTTTACCATTTGTTCTCAGATATTTGTTAATTAAATGAATTTTTTAAAAGCACACTTACTGTTTCCCTTTTTCTCCGCCTACACAGTGACTTCTTAATTTTCTGAACAATAAAATGTGCAGTGCTTTTGTGGATGCAATGGCAAGGTACCGGTTGGATGGGTGCTGCTGAGGCTGCGTCCGCCTCCACTGGGTGCGCTGGCCCCGGCTTTGCATCCAGGCTCTTGCTACAGTGCTGGCCTTGCACACGTGCCTGGTAAGGAGAAATGACATTTCAGAGTCAAAGATTTCACTTCTTCAGCTATTCATCACAAGCGAAATGCTCCACATGTTTTCATATAGGTTGCTATGACTGAACACAATTGTTTAGGAAATTATACTCACATGAATTTTCTAACCAGGTCTTTGACTCCCATCAGTAATTGTTTCCTCAGGAACTGGGCTAAAGCAAGGAAGTGCCTTTTGCTTTAAAATTTGCGCATTGAATATTGCTAAGCCCTCATAAGGTCAATTCTTGAATATGTTTTCATAATTTTAAATGGGGAAAGCTCTGGTCTTTAGCAAAATTGTCACCTTAGACACACGGCAACCTTACATGCCCCCTCCTGATGACACTGGCACGGCACTTGGCCAGTGCAATTCACCATAGAAATTATTGACATAGTAATTTGGAAATGAGAGACACGAACTTTCCTTTTCCTTGCCAATGTCTTCTCTTCCTCACACAGTGAGGATACAGAGCAGTTAATTTTATTATTATTCTATGTACTGATGAGATATTAGAAACAAATTTAAAAGTAATTGAATGTGGACATTTTAGTGTTTTCAACCCAGGAGCAAACTTGGAGAGAGATTGTAAATGTGAGCGTAAAATGGGGAAAACGTTCCTGGACAGCTCCTGGGAGGCTCTAGGCAAATAGCTGCATTCCTAAAATCATTGTGCATTTTCTGTTCGTTTAAAAAAAAAAAAATCAGTCCCACACTGAGCTTCATTTTCTTTCTCCAGACCATCTTCACTGTGGTGCAGCCTTCCTAGCCTGCCTGCAAAAATGTTTGCAGTAAAATGAAGAAGACGCTCCACTCTTTGAATGTAAACTGTTAGATAGTGTGGTTTTCCTTTAATCACATACAAAACTTATGTAGCCTTAACAAGGAAGAAAATGGCTTTAAAGTAGGTTTGGTTTAATAACATAATTATGAGGACTATATTCCTTCTAACTTCAAAGTGGGGACACGTGAGGTGTGATTTTGTTCCACTTCAAGCACAACACATTTTACACCAAAGCATCTCTATTTCGTGGGACCCAAAGCCAGAGCAGGAGCTGAGCTTTTCCAGAAAATCATGATGAATTTACAGGGTGTTTGTGGGAACTCTGGGTTAGAGCTTTTCTTCAGTGAAAGCCAGATTATTAATAGACCGAACACAGTTCCAGCAAAAGGCAATGTTCTCTTGGAAGAGAAGTCGATTTGGGCTGTAACCAGTGATGGTCTGTGGGTCACTCTGGGTTTTTTTTCAGAATACGGAGGGCTGTGAGGAGACCACTCCCCCAATGTCCAGCCACCTCTTTCGCTCCCACTTCCAGAGACAGGCAGCATGGGAGCTTTGTAAACAAATTCCATGGCCTTTTCAGGAAGCCTTTTCTGGCGGCCCATTGATACCACTGTTTATTCACGAAAACTCCTGAAGCGTGGCGAGCATGAAAACATGGTATTAAATGTGGAAACTTTAATTTTCATCTCATTAAGAGTGCATGAGTTGAATACTAATTATAAAAAATGAAGTAAAATAAAAATGCCTGCTTGAGGGAGTCCAATTAAACTAACTTTTCCTTGGCTGCATTCATAAAAGTAGCAGGTATTCAATACAATGCATTCAATAACTAATCTGTTTTAGTTACTGGCTTAAAGAACATTGTGAGGCTGGGCGTGGTGGCTCACACCTTGTAATCTCAGCACTTTGGGAGGCCGAGGCGGGTGAATCATTTGAGGTCAGGAGTTCGAGACCAGCCTGGTCAACATGGTGAAACCTCCATCTGTACTAAAAATATAAGAATTAGCATGGTGTGGTGGTGGGTGCCTGTAATCCCAGCTTCTCAGAAGCCTGAGGCAGGAGAATCCTTTGAACTCAGGAGGCAGGTTGCTGTGAGCCAAGATCACGCCACTGCACCCCAGGCTGGGTGACAGAGTGAGATTTCATCTCAAAAAAAGAATAAAAAAAAAAAAAAAAAAAAAAGAACATTATGAAAAACCTGAGATGACTCCTACGAGATATGCATCATCAGAATACTTCATATATGAGACTTTATTGCCATACAAGTTTTAGTAAAACATTTGCCAGTTTTTAAATACTTGCATTCTCAAATCCCTGGTTCTGAAAACAGACCTACTAAAACATGTAATGGGTTGTTTCCCATGACTTTCAAAGTCAAGGCATGTGACAGGTACCCTAAGAGACTGTGTCCTCCTGGCCACAAATTGCAGCCCAGGGTCCAGACATTTCTGTGTAGAGGGAGGGATGGTTGCCGAGGCCCTTAGGGGAATCTCTGCTGTCCCTGGGGTGGGATCTTCCTGTTCAAGCTTTTAGGAGCTGTCAGAGGTCACAGCAGGGGCTCAGCCCCTGGTCCTGCGGCAGCGCTGGGGGCCCCTACAGGCCCAGCTCCTCTGCCACTGCCGTGGTCTCACACAGTGCCCTCTGCCGAGCGAGCCGCAGCTTCTCCCACCTCTCCCTGCTCTGGGAGGCAGGTTCCTTTCCCCTCTGTTGCCAGTATCTTGTCATCCTTAAAGTGCAAACAAAAGATCAAAAGCTTACGTACAATGTTAGTGAACAGTACTCTCAAGTACAGGAACCTCTGTTTATTATTGTAAGAAAACTGAGCTAATTTCTTTAAAGCGAGGCAGACAGGCGTCGCCGCCCTGCTCCGGATACCCAGTGTGGTTTTGTGTGACCTGCTGGGGCTTGTTGTTTGGAAATCGGAGCGTCGCATTTTAGCCACACTGATGTCTTTGTAAAGGTGATACATGCGGTCTGTCTGTCAGACAAATACCCCAACAAGTACAGGTATTTATCAAATTACCTTTAAACGCGCAGGTTGGAGGGGACTTTTCAGCCAGACGTGGGAAGGCGAGCTCAGCTCATTCACACAGAAATCACTTAATGATAGTTAATATCGCCCTATAATCTCTGCAGCTCCCATTTAATTGCAACGTTTTGAAGTCTGTCTGCACCCCCAGAGGACGGCGGATCCTTCAGTCTTAAGGCAATTCAGGTGGTCCTGGCGCTCACGCCCAGGCAGAAAGGTCGGTGAGAGCAGTGACCTGCAGCACCAGCAGCCAGGCTCCTCCGCCTGGATTTTCTTCTCTCCTTTGGAGAGGCCGCTCCCGTTCAGCCCCTGCAGAAGGTGCCTGGGGAAGTGCAGGGAATGGGCGTGGGCTGCTTTGAAAAGGAAAGGCCAACACTGTGTGTGTGTGTGTGTGTGTGTGTGTGTGCGCGCGCGCGCGCGCGCGCGCGCTTTAAAACCAATTCCTCGGATTTTGAAAAGCCACACATTTCAGCATGAACTTGTTTGGAAATAGAAACAAAGTAGCATGAAAATATTTAGTGACCTTCATTGTGTGGAGGGAAAATTGGAAAATGGGACGTCAACGGTAGCATGGAGAGAAGGATTTTATAAATGTTTTAACTGTAAAAGTTTCTCTCAAATCACTTCTTTCCCCAATAGAGCCTGATATGTCCTCAGTTCCTGATGAAGTAGGATTCAAGTTAATGTTCTCCAATATCTTCCTCTCTCCCACCTCGTTCACACTGACTTTACCCTTGGAGCTATATGAATAAAGAATTAAATAAAAACTATGATTTAAACATTTTTTATTATGTCTTCTTTCTTTCGATTACATAGAAACAGACTCAATAATCATTGTTCACCTTTTCCAGCCAAATTAATAAACCATCAACAAATTAAGAGGCTCAACACTATCACTTTTCCTTGCTCTAAAATTCACAGATCTATTTGATATTTGTGTGTAATAATTGATTTTTCAGTGTAATCAAAAAGACACTAAAGTGTGCTCTATGCATGTCTGTTAGGAATATCAAAGTGCTAACGAAAAGCTGGCAGCGATTTGACCTGTAAAGCCTTTGAATACTATGGCCCAGAAAAGTTGCAAGTAAAATTCCAGCCACATACGTAAAAGGGTGGTAGACTAGGATTGCGATAGAATCCTTCATGTATTAAATATTTCATTTGCTTTTTGAAGCAAGACAGTATGTACTTTTTAAAAGTGTGAACATATTTTCCTCAGCAGACATATGGCTTAAGGGTTGCATTGGATTGGGAATTATCTTAATTAAAATTATTCATATGAGCTGCCACAAATTTCCAATTCTTTGCCTTTTTTTTTTTTTTTTTTTTTTTTTTTTTTTTGCACGATGGGTGAAGCATTTCTGTTTCCTTCTTCAGCTGGAGTTAGCTAGCCATCATGCATATAAAACTGCATTAATTCCTCACTGCTCTCATTGGGAGCTTGCCTTGGGCCAAGGAGGGCCCACGTTTTGCTCTCCTGAGTTGGGGAGTGGGCAGCAGAGGACAGGAGGGACTGGACTGCTTGAATTCCAGCTCCTGAGCATCGTGGCTCAAGACTGCCTCCTCTGGAGGGTGTCCCAAGCACCCTCCTTGCCAGGGAAGCCAGCTCAGGACTGACAGTATCTCTAAAAGTACATCTTCATCTGCGGTTCATCCACCTTTTATTATAAAACTGGCACTCAAAGTGGGTTACGCCGCCAGAAAGGTTCACCGTTGCTTCAGGTAGACACAGGGCTACCTTGCGATCCCCTCCAAGGATGAGTACACTAATTGATTAAATAACCCCATGTCTACTGCCCATTGAGCAGGGGCTGCGGTGGAACAATGGCTATACATGGGAGGCCTCCCTGAAGCGGATTTGGGCATTAATTACACCCATGCTATGGGCTGATTTTTGTCTTATTTCCTTTTGTCTTGGAGATGACTGCCTGGACTTCAAAGGATGCTTTAAATTTGAATCTCTTCTCCATGGCAAAAGCCAGTGTTAAAAGACTGGGATTACAATAAAAGTTCTGTAGTTAAATGCCTGAGCTCATCATTGCACAAACTTCACAACAGTTAATGACATACATCAACCTATCATCGTTTTCGAGACAGAATGGTTTTAGAGTTTAGCATGGGAAATTCACACCCATTTATTTAAAGACCAGAAAGCACGCTTTTTATTTTCTTACCATAAAAGGCTTAAGTGACATAGGCTTCCTTGGTCCTAAGAAATATGTTGTCTCTGAATACATAGTAAATATCCCCAAAGCTAGTAGAGACTGAGGTCGGTGGTGACCATTGAACAGTGTATGTATTTGTTAATCCTGTGTTCAAATCTACTTTGGATCCGCACATTTACCCTGAATCAGATGAAAGCATTTTATTAATTTCTAAACAAAAATTTTAAGGGTGAGTGGTTTTACCCTGTCTGGCTGGTACATAGGCAAATAGATGAAATCTAAGCATGAAGAGGTTTTGTGGTTTGTGCATTAGCCTAACTTGTCCTGCAGACACAGCCTCTGCGATCCTGTCTGCTAGTACTGAGTGAAGGGAGTCTTCATCCTACCAGACAGATGCCCGGTTAGCATCCTCAGGCTCCCTAAGAGTTCATTTCTACGTATATTTGCATCTTTCTTTGGTGAGAATCCTTTTTCGAAGCTTCCCCGACTGTTTTCCCTTCTTCCCTGATACCCAGGCTCATACGTTGTTTTCTGACAACCCCTTTGCTAATTTTGCTAACAGGTTCCCGTCTCTTGTAAAACATTACGTCACAGCATTCCTATGCCATTATTCTATACATGAATTAGCACTGATTTTGCCTGAGTGAATGGCGTTTGGAACTTTTTGTTTTGTTTTGCTGTGCTGTGTGTGCATGTGTGTGAGTGTGTGTGCGCGTGTGTGCGCATGTGTGCATGCGTGTGAGTGTGCATGTGTGTGCATGCGTGTGTGTTTGCATGTGTGTGCGTGTGTGCATGTGTGTGCATGTGTCACTGTGTGCATGTGTGCATGTATGTGCGTGTGTGCATGTGTGTGCGTGTGTGTACATGTGTGTGCATGTGTGTGTGTCTACAGGGTGTGTGTCCCTTTGTGTGGGGTAGGTGCACACACATATATAGAAGCAAGGCCATGCCCCCGATGATCTCAACGGCTTTGTTAGATATCTGCTATGGTGGCTGCTTGATTTCCGGAGAAATCAATCTAAAGAGCTGGGGGTCCTGCAGTATGATTTCCTGGGACTGACTTCCTGGAGAGGCTACTGTGGAATGTGAGGGGCTGGCAGGCGCGGCCCTCCCTGGCCTTGGCCATTGTCTTTCCGGAGAGGCATTCTGCCACTGCTCCCGTCACTTGCGATGAGTCCCCTTTCCCAGAGTGGCGCACTCTCCAGTCCAGCAGCACAAAAGATTGCTTTGCTCAATCTTGAGCTTGGGTGCTCCCGGCACGAGCTCCGTGACGACCATTCTCAGCTGCTCCTCGTCCCCAGTAATTAGCCTGTCACGGCTGCTGCCTCTTGTGGCTTTGCCTGTGAGAGACATTTGACACAGCAGACATCAGAGGGATTTTTCAGGAGGCTCTTGTGGCGTCCGAATGGCTCTTAATTAACCACTTAGGTATCCGCCTTCACTCCCCTGCCTGGCACTTTCCAAATGGTAGGGGTTGCACTGTGGATCTAAACACCGGGGAAGCATGCTATCAAAAGATCTTGTAAATGAAGGCTTGTGTAAATTATTTTTAATGATTCCCTCCTGGCACATCATTATGTTTGTAGTTGCACACAGGCACTTCAGAGATGGCTCCTCTTCCGCGAGGTCAGCTGCAGGACCGCCGTAACTAGCTGCAGTCAGTAAATGGCTTATTAATTAGTGCCGTGATTTTACATTGCTAAGAGCTCTGATGTATGGAGCTGGAATTGTAATTGTGTAGGATCGAAATAATAAGCCATCTCAGGGCTCCTTATGCAAATTGGCATATTATAAAATCATTACCTATCTAAACACTGAGTTTTAATAAGAATTACAATGATGAATTTTATGATAATTGACACTCAAATTTTAATCTCTTGGATTTTTATCATTTTGGTGGTTAAAGTGTGTTTCTAATTAAATGTTGCTTAAAATGCAAAGGATTGCTTAACAATTCTATTCCATTCTTCTAGTTCAAATCAGGTTATTCTCTTTGGTCATAGAAAATACGCCTTCTTAGTAATGGATACGTGACATTATGTAACACTTGTACAGAAAGATGTTTAATCATCACTTTTTTTATGAGTATGGTTTTGATGACGATGCATTGTCAACCGTGAGACAAAGAACATTAAATGGCACTGGGCTTGACTCCATGGTAAGGGCGATACACCGTGAAGGAAGCAAAGCCAAGGAAAATATTACATCTTTATAAGAGCTCATGGATTTGGGGCAAGGATTGGTTTTTTAAATAATTATGGCTTCAATAACAAATATTGTATCTTCTAAAACCCATGAAATGCAATTTAATTTAAATGTATTGATTTTAAAATCACTTGCCAATATTGTGATTTATGTATGGCATCTGATAATAAATGATATCATAGTTGTTTCAAAAGAAAACGTTAATAAGCAAAGGAAGAAAAGTAAAGTTTTGTTTTTATTTGATCTAGAACAAATAACTATGTGAGATATCGTCACAAGACACAAACTACACCTCACTGAAATAGTCAGAAGGTTAATATAAGCAATACCCCCACGATCTAAATAGAATTATGATTTTTTTGAGAACTGATACAATTTGTGCATGAAAGAAGTTGTTTTTTCTTTACTGTTTGTTGTGATGTTGCATTTATCTCAAAGAACGTAGGAAACCTGGCATGTAAATAATATCAGATTGAGAAAACTAAAAAACAAAGAAACAAAACACACACACAACTGGATTTTAAAAACAAAATAAAACAGTTTTTAGAAAATCAATGTTACAGTTTCTTGAGAGGGATAGGTGCACATGTGGATCTTGATGATTTTATGAACATGTTACAGATTAAATAAAGGTATTTAACATGGGATACATTCCAGGTAAGCCTCGGTGGGACTCCAAGGGTCTGTCTCCGAAGCATGAAGGGCTGGGTTCTGCCTCCCAATGGCCTGGAAGCCAAACTGTGTGAGAGCTGTAGAACCTTAGGACGCTGGAGCTGGGATGTGTGGGGACTCCCCTTGTGCCACTGTTCTGTTTACAAGTCACCTGCTCATCCACAGGAGAACTGGAAATGGGAAGCTCTCTGCACGTTTAGGATGCTTCCTCCTTTCCCTCTCCTTCTTTGTCCTGCAGGAAGTGACCAGGAGGACTCATGGTCTCACCCTTGCCCACTTCCCCATACCTAACTCTGTTTGGGGTGGTGTGCATCCCCAGAAATGCCCCACACTCCAAACCTCCTCCAGCATCCCGAGTGCACCGCCGCAACACCTGATCAACTCACTGGGGAGCCGCTGGGGGCTGCAGGGTCACCTGTGCAGGTGATGCATCTGTGCTTGAGCTTCCATGAGGACATTTCAAATGCAAAGAAACAGCAAAACAGCAGCCTGGCTACCCCATTCTATCAATGCCCTGAGCCTTGCTCCACCTGCCTGTGCACATCTCAGGAACAGTCACCTGGGACACCTGTGTTTTGGCATGTGATTTTCCCAACTCTTCCATCAAGCAAACCTGCAGTGTGTGCTGAGAACCCTTGGAGGCAGCCGCATACCTCTCTCATGATGCCTCTGACTTCTTCCTGCAGCCCGGATTTACTGCCGCTTCCTTCTCTGTGGATTTCGCCTCCTTCTTTTGCAACCAGCCTGCGCCTCCAGATGCTGCTGCCCTGCGTCCCAGTCACACTCTCCTGCTGCTGGCAGGCTCCCCATGATTGCCTCTGTACCCTCAGCCTGGAAACTGAACCCCCTTTGTCGGTGTTTTGACCTTCAACCTTGCCGTGCACTGTTTCAGTTGCCAGGGAGACGGCTGTGACCCAAACCACATGCCCTGGTTCTCCCAGGTCTCCCATTTTGGAGGTTTGTGTCTAACAAATCACTGCAGGAGGGAGCCAGGTGCCTCCCCTGAGAGCTTTTCCTCAAGGCTTCTGGAGCCTTACAAAGGTCCAGCTTCCTGCTCTGGCCTGCCCAGGACACAGTGAGACTGGGTGTGGAGACAGAAGACACCAGGTGTGGGTATCTCCTCCCCTGCTCCCGTCTGTCCTCAGCAGGTGGATATGCAGGCTCTTGGGCTGTTGCTGAACCTGCGGCTGGCTCTGGTGGATGATGTCTTTCCTGAGCTGCTCTTCCAACAAACAGTCCAGATTGTCTGTGAGACATCTAGGGTAGGACCAAGCTTTGGCCAAGCACAGAGCTGATGCCAGGGTGCTGTGTCCGAAGTGGTGTGTGCTCAGTTCCTCCCTCTTCTGGGATCCCCCCAGGCAGTAAATCAGAGCCCTGCTCATTTTGGAACTAGGTCTCATATTGGGAAGACACTCAATCCACTGGGATGTGTTCCGAGGAAAAAACAAAATGCTTGGCTAATGGTCGTTTCAGCCAATCGGAAGCTCCCCAGCTCAGGTGGCAGGAGGGCTGGAGGGTCCAGGTATGTGCAGCTTCTTCTGGAGGACTTCAGGCTCCGCACCCCCTCTCTTACCTCCACCAGCACAACGGTGCCTTCTTGTCCTCACCCCCGCATCCAAGTGTCCACCATGGCAGTGGGGCATTAGAGCCCGGCACCCCATCTCTATTAGTTTCTTTCATGGCTACAACAAAGTGGCACAAACCAGGCAGCTGAAACAACAGGAATTTATTCTCACAGTCCTGGAAGGCTGGAGTCTGAAATCCAGGTGTCCCAGGGCCACACTCCCTCCAAGGCCTCCAGGGAAGGAACCCTCCCGACTCTCTGGCTTCTGGCAGGGACCATTGACCCCGGCACTCTGGGACTTAAAGGTTCATCCCTCCCCTCTCCGCCGCCACGTCCACCTGACATTCTCCCAGGCCTGTGCCCAAATCTCCCTCTTCTTACAAGGATACCATTCATTGGTTCAGGGCCCACCCTACTCCGGGATGATCTCATCTAAATGTTTACATCTGCAAAGGTCTTCTTTCCATTTGTACATGTTTTTGCTTTTATTATTTTTAATTGGCACGTAAAAATTGCACATATTTATGCGATACAGTGTGACATTGCTCTACATGTATACAACATGTCATGGTCAGCCAGGGTAATTAACATAGCCGTCACCTCAAACAGTGATATTTTTTTGTACTGGGAACATTCCCAATTCAATTCAATCTCTTCCAGTTGATTGAAAATGTACAGTCAGTTGCAAATGACAGTCACCCTGTGATTGTATATATTGAGCTATATATATACAGCACTATACAGCTCTAGAGCTGTGTCTCCTGTGGAGTTGGGTGTGTGCATTCGTTAACTACCTTCTGGCTAGAGGAGGCCATGTGCTGAGGTTGTGAGTGGACGAACGTTTTGGGAGACACCATTCAAAGGTGATGCTACCCCAGCCAAGGAAGGACAAAAAAGGTCGGGGTGTTCACGCCTGCTCTCTTCCTCCTTGTCCTTTTAAGCAGAAACAGAGGCCTTTGCAGAAGTCCCTCCTGTCTCCATAGACATACGTTTAATTTCTTTCTTGGCTAAAATGGGTCCACTGCACGAGGTGGTTTTGTGCGGTGTCTCCCCAGACCCCCAGTGAGTATGGCGCTGGAAGGCTGGATGGCGAACAGGATGACAGCTGCGGTGCCTTCACCTCACACCCTCAGGTCCGGCAGCCTCTGCCCCTGTGTGGACCCAGAGCGGCGAGGTCCTCTCAGAGAGTCCTACAGCCTGCAGCCTGTCACCTCTTCCTCCACCTTCTCCACCACTGCCTCCATCTAACCTCCGGAGCAATTCTTGTGGACAAGTTGAAGACAAAGTGGACCATGTGGTCGAGACGTCTGACTGGCACAAATTGGCGTGGGGACATGCAGCCCACAGTCCTTGGGACACGAGGCCCACAGCCCTGTCTCAGGAGCTGGCTTGGTCATCTTGCTGTTTTGGCTTCTGGGCTTGGGCTGGGTGGAGCTCTGCTCATTTTGCTCTAATCCCAACCTTAGCATGCTTCCCTCAGACTCTAACTTTTGTGTTCCTCATTCCTCCTGGAAATTCCTCACCAAAGCAAACCCCATTTCCTCCTTTTCCTTGTGAACATTAAGTGGTTGATGCAGGCCACACCAGCGTTGGTACACGTCACCTAACTTTCAAAAGTGACATCAATGTAATAGAATGAGTGTGGTGGTTCCATGCCAGCCTCTGACTCTGTAGGCAGATAAACAGATCCAAAAAAATTCTTGGATGTCATCAAAGCAAACTTCAGATTCTTGTTTAGTACATGATGGCACTTGGAATAACCTTCACAAACCATTAACTAACCAACCAAATAAGAAGGCACTGTGTTCCTCACTCATCAACATACAGAATATAACTAGTGACTTCTCAGTAAAATTCTGTTTTAAAGTCATGAGATAATTCCTGGGTAACAGAGTGGATGAGTTGGAAATGCTCACCACCCCTCAGTCAAATTTTCTTTCTTTCTCATCCACAGGACTCTGACTGTGTGCCGGGAGCCCGGTGCATACCTCATTCCAGCCTCCTTTGCAGCTCGATGTGGCTGCCTGGCTGATCCTGGCCAGTGAAATGCAAGAGCAGGTGTGCATGGGCTCCTCCAAAGCTGCCTAATGCCAGTGCCTCCACCAGGCAGCTCCCGCGAGCCCACTCACCTCTTCCTCCTGTGGTCTGGAATGTGAGTGTGCATTCCGGGGGCTGTCAGCCACCTTGGCCCAGGAGAGGACTTTGAGAAATGGAGTCCATGTGGGATGCAGAGGCCACAGAGTGAGCGTGGAGTCCCTAGCAATTGCATTTAAGCGTCAGGTCTGTAGTCTCTCTGCTAGCAATGGAATGCACTTTCGAGCCCAAACAACCTCTTCCCCTACATGCCTCCAGCACGCCAGGGTCCAGTGAGTCTGCGGGGTTGCACTGGTACGGCATTTTACTGATAGTCACATAGAGGACTTGGTGGGGACCCCTGGTGTGTGATGGAATATGGGGAGGGAGGGCAGCTGGGCACGTTTTTCCTTTCTTCTGATAACAGGACTTCAGTTTGCCGTGGTGGGTGTAGCCCCCATCCACATGCTCAGTCTTGGAGCTGACTGCACCTCTTAGAGATCATCAGAGGTCAAGAAGTCGGGCTTGGCTCCCAATCCCCATGGCGACAGTGGGTCCAATGAAGGTCAGTCCCATGACTGGGGAGACCATGGCAAAGAGGCCTCGGTCTTGCAAACTGAACTGCAGCAGGGGTGCAGAGAAGAGTGGAAACCTGCTAGGGGGCAGCTCTTGGGTCCAGCTGTGCCTGAAGCCAGCTAGCCTTGGACTTCTCAGGTCTCTGGAGCAGTAAGTTCCTCTTCCTCTGAACAGGTGTGCATGCCCTAGGTTATTTTATAACCATCACTCACAAACATGCTTTCTAATAAGAAGAGGTAACACAAGAACAACCAGTTTGGGGCCAGGCCCCGAGGATGGGAGTGGCGTCTGACTTGAACAGGATTGTTCTTCTAGGCCTAGCATGGAGTCCGGTTCCTAGCATATGTGGTAGAAACTAGAAAATGGTTCCCCCCCAAAAATTTCAGACTGAATCCTTGGGAACAACTCGTGTTGCTTTACATTGCAAAACAGACTTTGTAGACAGGATTAAGTTTCAAATTCTGAGCTTGGGGGATCACTCTGGATTCCCTTCTGGGGTGCCTGCATGTCCTCACCTGCATCCTGATAGGAGGAAAGCACAGAGGGATTTGACTTTGATGGAAATGAAGAGGGCAGACACACAGAGGAGAGAACCAGGTGGCCATGAGATAGAGGCTGGAGTGACGCGGTCACAAGCCAAGGTATGCTGGAGACCACCAGGGCAGGAAGAGGCTGGGAGTGGTTTTGTTTCTGAGCCCAGCACCTTTTCAGAATGAATTTCAGTTTGTGATGATTCGCATGGCAGAGCGTGCATACGTAGTGGCCATCACCTTCTGCTGAACGGCCTTCTGTGGCGCTGACCATACGAAGAGGCCACTGCCCCGGCACCTTCCTTCCCTGGAGCCATCTGTCCACGTGCTACTGGCAGCTCTGTTAGGGTATGCCCACAACATCTCAAATTCATTTCCCAGAAGCACGTCTTATCCTCTCTCCCCGCATCGGGGCCTTTTACATCTCTCCCCACAGGGTGAATGTCAGGGACGTAAGGTCACTTGAGCCACACACCTGCGAATTCCCTTCTACCTGCTCCTCTTTCCCACCTGCAAAGTCCAGCATCAGGTTCTTAGCTTATTCCTCTTCAGTATCTCTTGACGCATTTTTTTCTTGACACCTCCCTGGCCCTCACCTTAGTTCAAGCTGCTCTGTCTCTCACCTGCGCAATGGCCTGGACTTCCAAACTGACAACGCTTCATGCGTGCTTCTTCTGCAGCCAGGTGAGCAATACCTTGGGTCAAGTCACCCGCCGGCAAGGTGCTTCCCATAAAGAACAGTTCCAGGATCCATCAGCTCCTTCATGCTCTGGCCCCACCTTGCTAGCTCCCCGGGTGAACCTGCACCCAGCCATGCAGCTAGCAGGCGCTCTTCAGTGACTCGCCTGCTCCCTGTGTTCCTCGTGGATGCTGTTGTGGTAAGACAGCCTCTTCTGCCAGTTTTGAGCCCATGCCTTGGTTTCTCCTTCTCAGCTCCTACTCACCCTTCAGACCGAGCTTCTGTCACCTTCCCTCCCTCAGAAACATCTTCCCCCATTTCCCAGACCAGGGCAATCCCCTTTAGTCAATGTTTTATTCAAAACTGTTGTTTCCTATTAATTCATGTGATTCTTGAAATGGCCTAAAATCACAGAGATCTTCATCACTAGCTTTGAAGCTCATGAAGGCAGAAAGCAAGTGTGACTTGCTTATCACTACATCCAGGGTTCGTAGGACAATACCTCACATGTGGGACATCATTAGCAATGATTGATTGAATCAAAGAACATTGGTTCAGAGAACAAAACCCCAGCACCTGCTAAACATACTTGTCATGGTATTAGGCATCTCCAAAGAATCAAGTGTCCCATGAAGTTTCTTCTTTTGTATACCTTTGAAATCTCTCTGTGTTTTCCACTGATAATGACATTGAACTCTATCATTTTATTGATTTATTTCATAATGCATTGGTTATTACATTTTTATCTCAAGAAAGGTCAACCACCAGCTTGTTTTGAGAAGTATTAGTTGGAAAAGTAATAAAGAAGTGTTACTATCCATTATAAAATAAAAGATGTACTTTCTCCTGTTGTAAAGTCCACTTTCAACTATTGCACGAAAGCCAGAGAAGAATCACCTCCTACTTCTGGAGAGTTGTTCCTCGAGGCTCACCCTACGGGCATCCAGTGCTCTCTCACCCCTGTCTGCACCCCCAGCTTCTGGGTGCCTCAGAGGCACATCCTGCCGTGCTACCCACCCCTGTTCCTTCCATCCCCAGGGGGATTACCGCAGCACAGGAACGTGATGTTTTCTTGGTATGGCTGAAATGAGACGTATGGCCCATCATCCATCATTTTCCCGTCATACTTTCGTACCTTGTCTGCTCACCCTCAGGACTCCTGCAAGAGCACGGAGTGAATTCCTGTGTAAGTTCTTGGCCAGCTGCGAGGTGTCCTGCTGAAGAGGGCAATCTGCTTCTCCGGAGGCTCTCACAGCCGGCAGGCATCCCAGCCAAGCATAACACAAGCTGGGCGTCCCTCAAAGCTCTCCCCAGGCCAGCATCTACTAACCTTTCTAACAGGTGTCCTCTGAGACCAGCTGTGCAGGAGAAGGGGTTGGAGTTGGGGACGGGTAAAAGAGAGTTTGAGACAATGCTAACAAATACCCAAGCTTGCTAATTCTTCACTAAAGACATTTACTAAGTTTCCTGTGATAAAGTGAAAACTGCTGGATTTATTTTTTTTCCATTTTAAAATAAAACTCAGGCCTGGTGTGGTGGATTACCCTGTAATCACAGCACTTTGGGAGGCCGAGGCAAGTCGATCACCTGAGGTCAAAACTTTGAGACCAGCCTGGCCAACATGGTGAAACCCTGTCTCTATTAAAAATACAAAAAATTAGCTGGGCGTGGTGGCGGGTGCCTGTAATCCCAGCTACTTGGGAGGCTGAGGCAGGAGAATCGCTTGATTCCTGAGAGGCAGAGGTTGCAGTGAGCCAAGATCACGCCATTGCATTCCAACCTGGGCAACAAGAGCAAAACTCCATCACAAAAATAAGGAATGAATGAATAAATAAATAAATGAATAAATGAATAAATAAATAAATACAACAAAATAAAATAAAACTCAATGTGGTTTAAATGACAATGCCATGGCCACCCAGAGACAGAGTTTTGCACAATAGCCCCTTCTTTTCAGGGACTTGCAAGATAGACATTTTGACTGTTATTTTTAGCTTCAGAATTAATTTTTTAAAAGGGATTTTAACTTTTATTTTCAGTTCATAGGTACATGTATGCAGGGTTGTTATATAGATCAACCGGTGTCATGGGATTTACTGTCCAGATTATTTTGTCATCTGGGTACTAAGCCTAGTACTCATTAGCTTTTTTTTCCTGCTGCTATCCCTTCTCCCCCCTCCACTCTTCAATAGGCACCAGGGCCTGCTGTTCCCTTTTCTATGTACCCATGTGTTCTTGTCATTTAGCTCCCACTTATAAGTAAGAACATGCCATATTTAGTTTTCTCTTCTTGCATCAGTTTGCCAAGGATAACGGCCTCTAGCTCCATCCATGTTCCAGCAAAGGACATAATCTCTTCCTTTTATATGGCTGCATAGTATTCCATGGTGTAAATGCACCGCATTTTCTTTCTCCAGGATATCACTGATGGGCACTTAGGCTGATTTCATGCCTTTGCCATTGTGAACAGTGCTGCAATGGATATGGCATGCGTGCGTCTTTATAATCAAATGATTTATATTCCTTTTGTTGGAATAAAATGATTTACATTCCTTTGGGTATATACCCAGTAATGGGATGACTGGGTGGAATGGTATTTCTGGTTCTAGGTCTTTGAGGAGTTGCCACAGTGTCTTCCATGATGGCTGAACTAGTTTACATTCCCATCAACAGTGTATAAGCATTCCCTTTTCTTCACAACCTGTAGTGCAAGGAAATCAGTGAGCATGTTCCAGCATGTGGACAGAACCGCAGTGATCTTAGCCTGGAAGTCACTTTTTAAGTCAGTGTAATCAACAACAGAGGAGAAAAGGCCATGACCCAAATGGCCTCATCCAGACATTTGTGCCTCCTGAGTTTAAACAAGGATGCTGGTGTACTTCAAAGGTGAATGGCTGGCGTGCAGCCTGGGGACACAGCAGAGTGCCACCAACACTGGCCAGCTAAATATTAGCTTCCCAATGTTGGATTTAGGGGCAAATCTTCAGGAAAATTCCAGTTCGAAGTGTCAATTCCAGTCCAAAGGGGCTGAAATTGAGTACTATGTAAAGTGCACATGGCACACATTCACCCAGAATAAGTGTCAGATTTCATCCATTTACAAAGAAATAAAAAGAGATTTCATCATGATTTAGATTATTGTCTCCACTTTTCAAGTGAAATGTGGTGAGTAGTTTGGCATAAATTGGAAAGAGGGTGAGCACAGGACATCATTTTACAAAATTAAACAAGGAAGAGAAAACTTGAGTTTTACAAAAACTTTTTCAAATATTAATGTCATTTGTAGACTATAAACAAATGAATAAATGAATTTTATTTGTTCATTTATTTATTTTTGTTTGTTTTTTGTTTTTTGAGGTGGAGTCTTTATCTGTTACCCAGGCTGGAGTGCAGTGGTATAATCTCGCTTCACTGCAATCTCGTCCTCCCAGGTTTAAATGATTCTCCTGCTTCAGCCCCCTGAGTAGCTGGGATTACATGTGCCAGCCACCACACTTGGCTATTATTTTTTAATTTTTAATTTTTAGTAGAGACGGGGTTTTGCCATTTTGGACAGGCCCATCTTCAACTCCTGAGCTCAAGCAATCTGCCTGCCTTGGCCTTCCAAAGGACTGGGATTAGATGCATGAGCCGCTGCACCCGGCCACATTTTATATATTTTTAAATGTTGTATTAGTCCTTTTTCACAATGCTGATAAAGACATACCTGAGACTGGACAATTTACAAAAGAAAGAGGTTTAATGGACTTACAGTTCCACCTGGCTGGGGAAGCATAATCATGGTGGAAGGCAAAGAGGAGCAACTCACATCTTACATGGATGGCAGCAGGCAGAGACAAAGTGCTTATGCAGATAGACTTTCCCTTCTAAAACCATCAGATCTTGTGAGACTGATTCACTGTCACAAGACCAGAATGGGAAAGACCCACCCCCATGATTCAATGATCTCTCACCAGGTCTCTCCCACAACATGAGGGAATTCTGGGAGCTACAACATGAGATTTTTATGGGGACACAGAGCCGAACCATATCAAATGCGTTTATCAAATGATCAGCTTGGCTTGCAGGAAGTTACACAACTGATTATTGGAAACTCCGAGAGTATAAATTAAGATTCTGACTTTCAGGGCTTTCTCCATTTCCACATGGCAAATTTTGCTTTATATACCTCTCGTGTTTATTCTTATTTTAAAGGCCAATATTGTTATTCTTGTTTGCCTGCACCATGCTCCCTTGGACAAGTCCTTTATCCTACTTGTATTCTTCCTTAAGACCCTGAAGGTCTTTGGGGCCATTTCTTCTTGTAGAGCTTTATAACCACAGTTTGAAATTCCGCACAGGCTATGAAAAAGTGTCTTCTAGGATTGTTTATAATTGAAAGACGACTTGGAGACAATTTCTTATCTGGGGTCACTGAAAGATGCATAATTGGTCTCAGAGTTGGAGTAAAAGCAGAGGGTGTCATGCCTGTGGCTGGACAAAGGGGCTGTGCTGTCGTGCTCCTTGGCGCCTCTTCCATGAGGACCCCGGCCTTCCATGGATACTCCTTCCATGCCAGGATCCTGAGAGTTCAGCCCTGTGAGGTTTCTATTCAGCACTTGTGGCTTTGGTGCAAGGGCAGAAAGACTTCCCTGGGGTGCTGGCTGTTATCCTGGGTGCACAGGGTGTCTGGGGAACCCCAGACTGGATGTCATGGGTCACACAGAGCTCCAGCTTCCTAAAGGGCTTATGGTCAGACTACCCCTTAAGCAAGGCAGTGAGAACCAGTTTCCTGGCTTTCCATTCCCCGGTGTCATTGGATGGTGAGGTTTCATTAGCTTTAACGTGACACATATTCAAGTTTATCACGTGACCCAGCTTCAAGCTTTAAATAAGCTCTATTTCACAGTGGTCCAGGTTAAGCCAGTTCTGCAGATAGATGCAGTGAGCATGGGACCAGGTGACGGAACCAGGTGTGTTATTTTGTTTTTCTTTTGCACTCCTTATTTTTACTGGCATGGGTGCTATGAGGGAACTGGTTTTCTTCTTTGCCTGTGATACTGCTTAGGACGCTCAGACGGTTTTTGTCTTTGTTTTGTTTTTCCCATCTATAAAGATTATTTCACTAAGGCATGTTCATACTCAGAAGACGCACCTGTTCTCTCAGATTTCCAAACTCTTATTTTAATTCTGTCTGAGTATATAATGTTGAGCATGTGAGGCTTTGAGCCGGGAGAAAAAGAAGATGCTCTCTGTGGCCTTCTGAGTCTGTGTTCTATAAGAGGGATGAGACACACCTGGGCACTTGTAAGGCAAGATGAAGAAAAGGACTGGGGCAGGAGAGTGCGCAGTGCTAGGTGTGCGGCCAGACAACGCAGGCCGAAGCTGGTTCCCATGGAAGGGGATCGAGGGTGGGGAGGAGGATGAGGCTGGGGCCTCAATCTGCATCTGGGGCAGGCTCCTCTGGAGGGCTTGGTAAGCACAGATGGCTGGGGGCCTCCCCGATCCAATTCCAGCTTCTGTGTCCATTGGTCTGGATGGAGTTGGACAGTGTGTATTTGTAACAAGTGCCAGTTAACTAACACTGCTGGCCCAGAACTCCACTTCAGGAGCCACTTGGTTTTCGGGGTGCCAGGGCTCTGGTGACAAGGTTGGCCAGGTGCTCTTCTCAACCACATTCACTACCAAGCTCGTGGGCTGTGTGGTTCTCCCTGGGGGCAGCTGATGATGGCTTCCTCTCTGGAGAAGACTGGTTCCAGACCTCCCAGTGCCTGGCTCTGGTGACCTCAGCCATCCACTGGTGTGGTCCTACTGGGTATCCTGCTGAAAGCTCAGAGGTGGGCAGCCTTTCTGTCTCTCCTCATCAGCTCCTGGGGACAGCACCCACTGAGGCACTGGCCAGGCCAAGAACACGCCATGGTGAGTGCTTAGGAGCAAGCCTCTCTTTTCCAAGACTTCTGAGGTTTCTTCCTCAACCCTCAGCTATGTGCCAATCAGGTAACAGCTTTTTCCCTACTTGCAGGGAATTTGGTGGAGATAGAGATGACATCTCTCCAACACCCCTAACAAGTTGCCATTTGTGCCACTATCTTGGCACCTATGGCCTTAATTTTTACAAATTTCCTCTCCTGGGGACACAGGTTCTCCAAGTCCCCTGTTCGTTTTTCTTTCTGCAACTTGAACACCACTTATAGGAGCAAAGTGCAGACTCAGCTTTGAGTGAGGTAGAGAAGACACAGAATAATTCCTGGTCCAAGGGTCTTCCAGCCAAATTCCTGGCTAACAGCTACCTGAGAAAAGTTCTCTGACCAAGTGGGAGTGCCAGAAATGTCAAAAGAATAATACTTATCTGGCTTTCCACGTGTGCATGTATGTGTGTTATGTGTGGCTGTAGGCTTCTGCAAGTATGTGTGTGTATGTGGGTATGAGAATGTGTGTGTGCATTGTGAGTGTGTGTAGATGCGTGTATGGGTGTGCACGCATGTGGGAGGATGAATGCAGGCACAGGTGTGTGCACTTACGTGTAATTGTATGTGCACATGTGTATATGTGTGTGGAAGTGGGTGTGGAATGTGTGTATGTGTGGGAGGGTTATGCAGGCATAGGTGTGTGCACTGCAGTTTAAATGTGTGTGTGCACATGTGTATGTGTATGTAGATGGGTGTACAGGTGTGTGTGTGCATTTGGGTGTAGGTGTGTGCACATGAGTGTAGGTGTGTATGTGTACAGGATGCATGTCTGTGTAGATGTGTGAATGGATGTGTGTGCATGTGGGGGTGGCATACCTGTGTTAATTTGGGCCTATGTGTGCTTAGGCATGTGTGTGTGTATAGATACAAAAATGGGTCTATGTCCCTGTGGGAGTGTGTGTGTAGGCATAGGTGTGTGCACTTGGGAGTAGCCGTGTATGTGCACATGTGTGCATGTACAGATGCATGGATGGGTGTGTGTGCCTGTGGGAGGTTGCATGTGGCATAGGTATGTGGACTTGGGTGCAGTTGCGAATGTGCACAGGTGTCTATGTGTGTGCAGATGGGTGTACAGGTGTGTGTGTATGTGGGAGAATGTTCAGGTGTAGGTATGTGCACTTGGAAGTTGGTGTGTGTGTGCACAGGTGTGCATGTGTGTGTAGGTGTGTGCATGGGTGTGTGTATGTGAGTGGGTGCATGTAGGCATAGGTGTGTGCCTGTGTGCACTTGGGTGTAGACGTGTGTGTGCATGGGTGCATATGTGTGTGTGTGTGTGTGTGCATAAGTGTGCCTGAGTACATTGCCTGTGTGTGGTCAGTGTGCATGTGTGTGTGAGCATGTGTGTGTGGAGTAGCAGAGTTCCTAAAAGTTCATGGGAAGGGAGGGCTTGCAGCATGGCAGAAGGAAGGGTGCCGAGAGGCAGTATCCAGGTGGAGGAAGGCAGGTGCTGACTCTTTGGTTTTGGGGAGCAAGACGTCCCTGTGAGAAGGAGTCCCCCTGGATGTGTCCCAGCTGCACGCCCACTTCCCTCCACGGATGCCAGTCTGTGCACACCTCCGGGGCTGCTGAACAAAATAAGAATCCCCCACAGCCTCTATTGTACATCTCATGGGCACCCAAAAATGTCAACAACCTTGGGAAACAAATACAACAAAAGGATTAATTTATCTCCTGACATGTAATTAGGAGTCCCTCAAGCAAATTATGCATAATTTAAACAAAAGTTCTCAGAAAAGCACGTGTGAACAAATTAAATGTGGCCACTCTATTTTTTGTCCTAACTCACTCTCCAACAGTAGCTTCTCATCATTCACATTAACAGAACGGTTGCAGCTCAGACCCCAAGACAGCGAGATCCCGGGAAAGCCAGATTCTGCGGGTCGGTCACACCTTCCTCTTCTTTTTAGTGTTTGTTCCTGGAAGGGCCATGGAAGAGCCATTTGGAAATGATCTTGGTGGCATGAGGCTTCCTACGCTATCCTCAACGCTCCTCCCATTCTGACACTGGCTGGTGGGTCAAAGGCTCATTTCTGTCTCATCTCCCCTGGGGAAAGTGAACTCCTCTGGAGCAAGTCTTTAATGAGATCTTCCTGGGCCATTTTAGACACAGTTTGTAGATCCAGAGGTTGATCCACGCCCCGACGGGCTCTCGGTCTGTGATTCACACTCACTCATCCTTACAGGAAGGGAAGGCACAGTGTCCAGGGTGAAGGGAGGTTTGAGAGTGCCAAGGGTCTTTTCTAACCTTCTGGTTTTCTGAGAGCCTAGGAATCAGGTCTGGTCTAGGATTGGAGCAATCATTGCAACTCCAAGTTTTTTTTTCTTTTTCTTGTCCAAGTTAAAAAATGTGTTAAGGTCTGGGTGTGATGGCTCACGCCTGTTATCCCAGCACTTTGGGAGGCAGAGGCGGGAGGATCACTTGAGGTCAGGAGTTCGAGACCACCCTGGCCAACATGGTGAAACCCCGTCACTGCTAAAAATACAAAAATTAGCCGGGCGTGGTGGCAGGTGCTTGTAATCCCAGCTACTTGGGAGGATGAGGCAGGAGACTCTCTTGAACCCGGGAGGCGGAGGTTGTATTGAGCAGAGATGGTGCCACTGCACTCCAGCCTGGGTAATAAACAGAGATTCTGTCTCAAAAATAAAAACAATGTGTAAAGTATGAAGAGGGCTCTGAGAACCAGCACTACAAATTCTCCCTGAGGAAGAGGAAGGCCCGGCAGCCACTGTCCTTATGCAAACAGATCCCTCCAGCGGTGCCCAGCACGCTCTCCTCCCAGGGCGGCCTCCACACCGAGTCCCAGATCGCCACAGATCTGTCAGCCCTGTGAACTAAGAAGTCATGCCAGAGTTTCACCAGAGCTTCCTCCCTTTTTTTTTTTTTGAGATGGAGTTTTGCTATTGTTGCACAGGCTGGAGTGCAATGGCATGATCCCAGCTCACCACAACCTCCACCTCCCGGGTTCAAGCGATTCTCCTGCCTCAGCCTCCCCAGTAGCTGGGATTACAGGCATGCAACAACATGGCCAGCTAATTTTTTATTTTTAGTAGAGATGGGGTTTCTCCATGTTGGTCAGACTGGTCTCGAACTCCCAACCTAGGGTGATCTGCTCTCCTCGGCCTCCCAAAGTGCTGGGATTACAGGTATGAGCCACCATGCCTGGCCCAGAGCTTCCTTCTTCAACTCCAAGAGGTGTGAGCTCTGCACACTGGCATCTCCCCTGAACTCATACACTGGAAGCTCACAGCCAAGGTGCTGGTGTTAGGAGGTGGAGCCTTTGCTGGGTGATGAGGCCATGGAGATGGAGCTCTCTGGGATGGGATTCATGCCCTATAAAACAGCCACAGAGAGCTCCCTTGCCCCTTCCTCTGTGATGCCACAGGGAGAAGGTGCCATCTGTGAGCCAGCAGGCCACCCTCATCAGGTACTGTGAACCTGGACTTCCAGCCTCCAGAAGGGTGAACAATCAATTTCTTCGGCTTCCAAGTCACCCATTCTGAGATATTTTGTTATGGCAGCTGAGCAGACTAAGACGGAAGCCAGCTGGGCTCCAGTTAGGAAGGGGCAGCCTGCACTGGAGGGTGCGAGTTGTGCGGCAGGTGACCAGAGCACTGCAGACAGGGGAAGCTGGATAGCCCCGGGATGACTGACTGTGGGCCCCCACCAGCCCTGGAGGCTAAGAGGTATCACCAGAGCCCAGGAGCTGTGCCCTGCAGCCAACAGAAGGGCCACAGAAAGGATTCATTTTAGTGAGGAGCCTGATGTGAGCTGCAACCACAGAGCAGATGGAGCCACGGCTGGGAACACCACCCATGAGGGGCAGAGACAGCCTGGACTCTCCCTTGCCCCCATCCTGTGCTGCCCATCAGCCAAACCTCACAGGGGCCAGCGGATGAGGCATGTGGGAGGGGCAGTCTGCACAGGTTGCCACCCTGATGTGCAGAACAGAGCAGAGGCAGGCTAGGGACAGCAGGACTGGAGGCCTTGGCCAAAAGATGGGAACGAGCCCCCAGCACCTGCCAAACTGTGACCCATAGGGCCCAGTGCAGGGACCCTGCGAGGCAGCATGGCACTCCCTGCTTGTTGAGCAGGCCACTCCCTCTCTGTCCTCTACCTCTCCCTCGACCTCACAGAGGAGGTGAAATCTCTCCTTCAACCCACGCGGGTCAAGAGTCCTTAAAAATGTGATCAGCGGTTCCCTAGAGGGCTCCAGGAAGGACAGTTCTGAGATGTCCTCCTTGGGCCTGGACTAGAATGTATACCCCATCCTGCTCACGTCCACAGGCTCAGCTCAGGGACCACATGGTGCATGGGCGGGCTGCTCAGGACACCTTGGGAACTGGCTGCACTTTGAGCTCTCACCTCATGTCACAAAATGTCCTTGCATCACTGACCCCCGGCCTGAGCCACTAGCTGGAACAACAGCTCACTGCTCCTCCTTTGTGTTCAGGAACTTCTGGTAGCAGCTCTGGAGAAGAGTCCTGTGGAGGCCCAAGGGTCTCTGCCTCCTGCCTTAAATTTGACTAAGTTCAGATGATATTTTAACCCCACCAAGCAACAATCCAAAACAACACATTTGCTCGATCACATGCAGTGCTGGGTTAATAAGCTTATGTTATTCATTAATATCATGCCAAAGTGTGGTGTGTGTACACAGTGGAGTCCTATTCAGCTGTAAACAGAATGGGATTCTGCGACTGTCAACTACACGGATGGAACTGGAAGACATTGTGTTAAGTGAAATAAGCCAGGCATAGAAAGAAAAACTTTGCATGTTCTCACTTATTTGTGGGAGCAAAAAATTGAAACAGTTGAACTATGGAGACAGAGAGTAGAAGGATGGTTCCCAGAGGGCGGGAAGGGTAGTGGGTGAGGGATAGATGGGAAGTGGGAATGCTTAATCGTACAAAAGACAGAAAGAAGAAATAAGAGTTAGTACTTGATAGCACAACAGGGTGACTACAGTCAATAGTGATTTAATTGTGCATTTAAAAATAACTAAGAGTACAGCTGGATCGTTCGTCACATAAAACATAAATGCTTGAGGCCATGGACACCTTATGTACCCTGATGTGATTATGCACATTGTATGCCATACCAAAATATCCCATAAACTTCATACACAAAGACACCTACTATGAACCCTCAAAAACTAAAAACAAAAACACAGACACACCAATAAACAAAACACAAAGAAAGAAGAAAAGAGCAAATATTAAAAGATCGTGGGAAGAGCTGGGAGAGTTTTACTGTCATTATAGCGGGTGGAGGAGGGAGATCTCTGGCCATTTGGAGATGGGAAGGCAGTTCCTCTCAGCAGGATCAGCCTGGGAAAGGCCTGGAAATTAGATGAAAAGGGCAGCCCCACAGCTGTGGATGCAAAACTCGACCCACTCACGCCTGGCAGCGGGCAGCTGTGCCAGAGTCAGCCAGGACAGAGAGGGTGACAGGAAAATCCTTGTCCAGGTATCTGCATTCGGGCTGGGAGGGTAGGGAACCTCTGCTAAGTGCTATCAAAAAAGAAAAAAGAAAAAACAAAACAAAACAAAATCATGAGAAACAGCAGTTTCACGTAATTCCAAACCAACCGACATGCACAAGCACCTTCCAGGCCTGAGCATGCTCCCCTTGTTAATGCCACAATGAAAATCGAGTCGGGAAACGTTACTGACAACAAAAACGGGACCGGCTCTTTGATACAAAAGAGAAGAGATTATTTCACCACTCAGAGAAATCCGTGAGAAAATTTGGCAATGTTCTACAACGACCTAGAGCAGAAACAGCCTAGAGTATCTCTAAATGTGATATACACATAGGAAGAAACCAGGCGAAAGAGACCAAAGAAGGCCTACCTAGAACCCCGAGGGAGTTGTTTTGACATTCCCATTTGAGAGAGGCAGGGAAAAACTGCCTTGTGTCCTGCATCCAGCCTTTGCCATTCCTCCGCCCTTCCGCATGAGCCTCAGTGCTCAGCCTCATCACAGATCCTGAGGATGGGAGAGGATGGAGCAGACGCTGCCCAGACCACCTTCAGGACCAAGACCCTGGGTCTGGATGCAGATTCCCCGAGGTCTTCAGTGCTTGGGAGAAAGACATGGATAGGTTTCACAGCTGGCAGCCAAGTGTGAAGGCCAGAGGGGCTCCAGCTCATACGAAGGGACTCTCCACCCCTGTGCTTGGCAGGCAGAGAAATGGAGGTTCAGGTGCAGGTTCAGGATGTAGCAGAATCAGTTTCAGAATAGGCTGAACACTCCACAACAGGCCTGGTCAATGAAGTCGGGTGCCAAGACTCAGGAGGGGACTTTTGGGTCAATGCACTTGAATTCCCATATCCTCTGAGCCCTTTGGGGCTCCAGAAGCAATCCCTCCATTCTGTTCAAAGCCAGCATGCTCATCTTGAGCTAGGCGGGTGCAGAGGTTTCTCTGCTTTGCAGGGAGCACACACAGTCGCACACGTGTGCACACATGCATGTTCACACACACACACACACACACCCCTCCCCTCTCTAACTTGTCCTGGGGTGCTGAGCCTGCCCAGAGAGGAAAATGGATCTCCATCCCCAACAAGGAGCTGCAGGACCAGCCAGCAGGCACTGGCCTGCACACGGGACCAGATCCCAGCGGTGTGGGGGCAGGGGGGTTGGAATCTCAACTTAGATACAGGGAAGATTTCATCTGAATAGGAGCCCTGTCCCAGGAAGTCACACTGAATGCCCTGGCAGAGACCCCAGGGGACCGTGCTAATATGCTGCCATATGGGCTATGGAAGGCTTGGGAAAGCAATGGTCCATG
This sequence comes from Piliocolobus tephrosceles, assembly GCF_002776525.5. NCBI lineage: Eukaryota > Metazoa > Chordata > Mammalia > Primates > Cercopithecidae > Piliocolobus > Piliocolobus tephrosceles. The sequence continues at coordinate 2,817,784 of NC_045437.1, forward strand.
CTTAGTGGAGTAGAAATGACAGTCTCCAGGGCAGATGGCGGAGGAGGGATCAAAGGCTGAGAGAAGCGGGCACATTAGAGTTGACACAGCCCTGTCTGATGACCCATCCAGGGAGGAGGCAGCTCCCCGGGAGGGGTCTGGGACACTGTACCAGTGGGATACGGGATGTCCCAGGAGAGAAGGCTCCATGGAGAAGCTCCCCATCACTATCTGCTCCACACCAGGCCGCTTTCAGGAGGCTGTGGTGTTCCCCAGCTGGGACCCCTGATAACCCCAGGTGAGGGGCTGGGCGTTGGGGCTTAACTCAGCAGCCTACTGGATGCACTTAGCACAGGCGGGGCCAGGCTGGAGCGAGGGCCAGGAGGGCCTAAGCTGCAGATAGCTGCGGGGATGGTAAGTGCACCGGCTGGCATGCGGGGCCAGACAGCCAACAAGGGCATGGCTCACTCTGCACCATGAGAAGGAAAGGCAGAGTGAGCCCAGAGCTGCGGCCACTGTCCCAGGCCAAAGTCACCATCACCATCCCTTGCTCGGATTCTGGGCCTGCGGCTGTTTTTAGGCCCAGAACACATTGAGGGAGAGGTGAGTGTCCCCGGGGCGAGCCCTGCAGGGCTCCACGGATGCAGGATCCAGCGGTTCCCCATATCTTGCCAGGAGACCTGAAGAGCCGTCCTTGAGGGAAAAAAAAGACTCAGGCATTGGGAGGGTGGATCTCCACAGGGCTTGAGCTGAGCCTGATCCCCAGGGACCTAACAGCACAGGGGCTTCCCTGTAGGAGCCGAGGCCTGAGGGTGCCAGATTTTTAGGACAGAGCCCGGTTCAGAGTCTGCTCAGAGTGGGTCTCCTGCACCCACGGGCCCATGCAGTGGTGCTTCCCACACTGCAGACAAATGACTGGAGTGCGGTCTTCTAGGCCCCACTCTGGTTCCTTGGCCTGCATCAGATGATCCGTGACGGGGGGTAGGTGGAGAGGAGGCCTCTGGTCCAACCAGGATGGAAAATCCAAAACAGCACTGCAGACTGGGGGTCTGTGCAGAGACAAGCACCCTCTTCGGACCTGAAGGCCTCCAGTTAATTCACAGCCTGACTTCTACAGAAATCAGATATTTCCGGAGCACAGTAATGGGCCACTCTCAACTCAACCCAGCAGTAGGCCTATCTCCGTGACAGTAGCTGAGGTGATGTCTGCTAGAGCAGATTAAACTGAAATCAGGCAGGGGGCATGTGGCCCCTGATTTCATACATGCATTATTCTCTATCCCTATCAAAAAGGAGGCCCAGCGGCATTTTGCCTGCTGGAAAGACAGAGGGTGTGCATTTACGGTCTTACTCCAGAGCAGGGCAAGTCCCAGTCTCTCTCGTCTTACAGTATGGAGAGGACTGGCCTGTCGGGCCACGCCACATCGGAGAGCACGGCCCTGGTCCACTGCATCCATGACATGCCCATAAAGCAGATGAACTTGATGACGGCGAAGGCTGGGGCAGGCACGTGTACTCTGGAGGGTGGGAGGGCTTCCCAACGAAGATGGAGGGTCTGCACATTGGGGAGCCCTATAGTGCCTGGTAGTTTGGGGCATGTGGGAGCATCCCCTTCAAAGCCAAGGACAATTTGTTGTATCTGAACCTCCCATCATCCAGAAGGAAGCACTGTGCCTGGCCGGTGTCTCCCCATTCTGGAGGCTGCGTGCCTCATACCTGGGAAAGAGGCACTCTGAGTGGGGACCAGAGGGAAAGCAGGCTCCCTGGATCTGATCGTACCGCAGTGTCCCTTCCATGTGTGCCCTAGGAGCTGGCAGAGCCTGGGGGTGAGTGGGACCTGTGGTGAGAAGCCACACCACGTGGAGCTACATTAGGACAAATGGGATAATCTCATCACAGACTAGAGGGCTTGGGACTCCACCTGCCTCCTACCACAGCTGCAGGAAACAGCTCCTGGTCTGCTGCTGTGCCCTGGTAGAGGTGGAGGCCTGACATCAAGGTCCCAGAGCTGCAGCGAGCTGCCCTCTGTCCTACTCACCAACCCACCTGTTTGGCAGATCCAGAGACAATCGTGGGAAGATGAGAGTGACCCACTGGTATCAGGTGCGAGCAGGGCCATGGGGCCCTAGAGGGCTGCACAGCCGGTGGCCTAGGCTCCCGGGTCTGTGTCCCTGGCACACTCTGCTCACATCCCTGGCCAGGTGGAGAGAGGCTGGTGGAGAGAGGCCAATGGAGAAGATGGAAGGGTGGGCTTCCTTCATGGAATGTGGATGTAGTCCCAATGCCCAAACCAAAAGGGACCGCAGCCACCCTACAGTCACCTTCAGAGGTGGCTCAGGAGCAGCTGGGAGGGGACATCTCCCCAGTGAGCAGAGCCTCAGGCAAGGTGCCTGACATCTGATTTGCATGGAAAGCAAAGTGGCCCGAGGTGAGGATCTATGTGGATGCCTGGGCAGTGGCGAACAGCTGGTTTGGCTGAGTCATCGTGTGCTGGCAGAGGAAATATTGGAAGGCTAGATACACAGAAACTGGGGCAGGGCCATGCAGATGGACCCGCAGGATGAGGAGCAAGGTGTGAAGATTGTTGCATTGTGTGTTCACACACACTCAAGAGCATCCGGCACTCAAGGGACAGTGAACACTCAGACTAGGAGAGCAACTCCTGTACTCGACATGGGTTGTGTGCAATGGGCTCATGGATGGAATGGCCATGCGAAGAGGGGTGAAGGCTCAGCATGGACCCAACAGCCTGTGCTCTTACTCAGTAAGGCCCATGAGGTTACCCCTGCTTCCCGTGTCCAACCTGTCAATAAGAGACCAACACTGAGTCACTAACATGCATCAGCCCTGTAGGAGACCAACTGCACACTTGGTGTCCAGGCAATGGCATGGGAGTCCTTCCAGCCTTGGGACACAGACTCTCCTTGCCTGGGGTTAAGGCGTCTTCTCAGTGGGGACCTGCTTGTCCCATTTGCAGGACATGAGCCAGCACTGCGAGCTGTGTCTTTCCAACTCTATCCATCGTCTGGGCATCCCAGTAACATTACATCAAACAAAGGACCCAACTTATAGCAAAATGCAGCATGGGCTGCAGCATGGGAACCCCTGATCTCCTCACAGTCTACCCGCTGCCACCCAACAGAGTGGGGAGCAACCTTCCACAGGTGCACTGAGACCCCAGCTCTGCAGTGCCCTGGTGGGGATGCCCTGCCTCCAGGACAGTGCATGCTCATCGCTGAGAAGCACGTGGAGCCTCATCCTCCATCATGAGGCCTCAGGGACCTGGAATCTCAGGGGAGGAAGGCAGGTGGCCCTTCCCACCCTCAGTCCTGGTGGCCAACTTGGGGGTTCTGTACCTGTTGCTCTCCACCTGTGGGTTGTGTGAGTTTGGAGCTCCTGGTCCACAGCAGGCACTGCTTCCATGGCAGGAGGACGATCCAACATTAAGGTTTAAGGGCTGCTCTGTGCACTTTGGGGTCCTCATGGCGAGGCACCACCAAGCGAGGAAGGAGTCGCCCCTGGGCAGGGGCCATCGTTCCTGATGAGCAGGAGGAGGTGGGAATGTGGCTACCCTGTGGGAGCCGGAGACCGTTCTTCTGCACTGGGCCATGCCACAGGTTCCTCTTCACAGTTGCTTGGCTAAACCGCACAGTAGGTGGACCTGTGCAGTGACAGGGTGAGGACAGCTTAGCCACGAGCTGGGCCCCCACCAGACTTTCAGGGGTGTCAACGGAGGAGGAAGAGACTCTTCAATGGGTGTAGAATAGTCTGGTTGTCGCAGAAAGGCTGTGTTTCCCCTACTAAGCTTTCTCTTCCCGGCTTTGCCAGGCAGAGCGAAATCAGCACTGGGACAGAACTGCTCCCAAGGGAGCTGATGTCACTGGTGGAGGGGCTGGACCTGAGCAGGGCCAGGGTGAACTGCAGCAGACCCTGTGCTGTGCTCACCCATCTCACGTTTGCATCAACTGCTCAAGAGAGGAAAATGGCACTTAACAAGCAAAGAAATTGAGGCGCAGAGAGAAGGTGACCTCGTGGTTAGGAAGTGGGGGCAGATGTCAGACCCTGGCCATCCGGCTGTGCTGGACAGCACCGAACCCTGGTGCCTCTTGGTGCCTCACCCTGCTCCTCTCCCTCCTCTATCCCCCATCCATTCCCCGCCATCATCATCACCCCATTGATCCATTTCAATGGAAACTGGAATTTGTAAGTCCAGTCAAATGTCTTCAGTGGCTTTTATCACCTGTAGGGCAAAATCGGAGCCCTCACCTTGGCAGAAATCCCCAGGTTCTGTCCCTTGCTCCCACCACCCTCATGGTGCTGCGTGAGGGTGCTGCTCCCAGGTGCTGCTTGCTGCTCTGGGAAAGCCTCTCCCCGTCGCACACCTGGATGACGGCTGCAGGAGGTTTCCCCAGGTGAGGGTGCTGCGGCGCCAGAGTCCCTTCCTGAAGCCCCAGGCTGAGCCAGATGTTCCCTGTGGGGCTCGCTCTGAGGCTGTGCTTCTCCGTAACAGAGTCATTTGTCTCTGAGCCGACTGCTCCACAGACCACGGCGTGCACAGCCATGCCTCTTCCTCCCCACAGTGGATCCCCAGTGCATGCACACAGCGGTGCCCCAGACCTGCTTGTTGACCTGAATTGAACGGCCAGCCACCAGAGTCAACGTGAGCCAATGTGGCACAGGCTCCCTAGTGTACGGGAGAGGGCTCTACCAGCTTAGAGGAGACCAAGGTCCTGTCTGGCTGCACACAAGGTCTCGTGAGAGCGTGCTTTGGATGAGAGCCTATGGACGGGAAGGGTTTTTGACCAAGGAGCTGGGGCAAGGGAGTTTCTGATGGTGAAATGCCACAAGCAGAGCAAAGGGAAGAACCAGCCCTTTGCCAGGCAGGTGTCTGGGCAGATGCAGGCCGGTGCACTGTGCTCCTCCTCCTGGCGCGAGCATCTCCTTTCCTGCCTGCCCCGCGCTAGGGCTCCATGGAACCCCAAACACTCTGGCTTCAGAACTGCTCCAGGCAAATGCGTGGCATCATTCATAAGGAGGCAGCGTCTTGCGGTGCTGAGACCGAGCCCCTGTCTGCTTCCAGATGTCACTTCCAATGCCAGCCTTTCCGCATGATAGCTCTGTCACCAGGAGCACTGGGGCGCCTCCACTCTGCTTGCGCCTCTAAAGCACACCTGCCCCGCCCGCCTGGATCTGCTGTCAATAGCTGTCGGGCGTGCGGTGTGCAATTTGGGACTTAGGAAGCATTGATACATGGTCGTTACTCTTTACGATCATTAGAAATATTGACTTCAAGGGCAACTTATGATAAACTCAGGAGCCTCTCATTTGAAAGATAAATAAGCTGCCAGCACCTCCGATGTTTCAGCAGAGGCAGGAGGTAGAAAATATGTTCAGCAGAAGGAATAGGCCACGGAGAATGTCAACAACTGAGTATCCCTCATTGTGCCTCGGACCATTTACTTCGAGTAGGAACTGATGCTGTCTCCAATCGCCGGTCGTATTGCTCCTTTGGTTTTCCAGAAAGCAGACACCCAGGGAAGCTTGAGGAGGAGCTCTGCTTGGGGACGAGCCCCCAGGCTTCAGGACGTTGTGGATGCTGGCAGTGGCTTTTCAACAGCTCAGGCAGGGCAGTACCCAGGAAGAGCAGGGCAGACGGATGGGTGGGTGGGAGCGCAGGGCCCTGTGCCCAGAAGCACAGCCTGGCGGCTGGCATCTGGGCTGTGCTTGGTTTTGTAGAGTTCCAACCCTATTAAGCCCGATTGGAAGGTAGTTAGTAAAATGAAGTGTTGCGAATTATCTCGCTAACTTGGGATGTGTTGGTGGCCAATTGAGATAATTTAAATCCTTAAGGAAAATTTTGATCCCTAATTACATTGAATCACTTTATATTCAAGTCCAACACATAATTCTCAACTTTTTTCCCCGTTTGCATACATGGAAGTGCAATAATAACTATAAAGTAGGCAAAATTTAAAACAGAGGATTTTTCTGTCTTTATGTTTAGAAAGGTGTGTGGAAAAGATTAGATTCTGCAAAGTGGCAAATGGCTGAAAGATGTTCTTTGGAGATCACTTTTCCAGTCCCGGGAAGCATGCGGAGAGGAAAGGGACCCCCAGCCTCAACTGCTCCAGGGCAAGGGCAGTGTGGGAAGACGTGGCAGGGCACATCCCCGTAACTCACGAAGGGTAAACACCACGATGCTAGATGAGGACTGCACCACATCCGCCTCTCACTGAAGCAGGAGGAAGATCATCTCTTTTCCTTTTTCTCACGTAGAGGGGCGTGCACGCCCCAATCTCCAACTCTTTGGCTGCTGTTAGTTGTTGCCGCTGCTTGCATTCTAGGGATTAAAATGAAACACACGTTCCAAACCATGAAAGGCCAGCAAGAAAGAGAGAAGGTCCACAGACTGCAGTCTGAGGATTTGATGAACTGGTTCCTGAAATTTTGGAGGAAAATCTGAGAAGGAAAGCCGGTTAAAGGGCCAGGGTTCAGCCATTCACGCTTCTTGGGGAAGCAGCTCTCCACTCGCACGGTGCCCTGTTCTGGACAGCAGAGGAACAGGACCTGCCCTCCCAAATGCCCAGGAGGGTGTGGCTGTGAATAACTTCTGCTTGAAGCTCCATTGGCCTGAGGGGCAGGCACACCCTGGACATAGAGCGTTGACCCAGGCGAGGCCGTGGACACCTGCAGGGACAGCCTAGAACTAGCCTGGGGAATGGAAGCGTCCTTGTGCCTGACCTCTCCTGCACCTGTTTGTACGAACTCCAGTGACAACTGGAGTGGGAGTTATGGCCCCATTCAGCTGGGAGGGCCTGGGTCTGGCCAGGGGCCATTAGACTAGGTCAGTGCTCTGTGGGCTGTGGCCAGAGGCACCTTGACTGGGGTTGCTGTCCCCATCCTCATCCTCCTCCACTTGCTAGGCCCACTTCGTGAGGTGCCAAAGGTGAAACAGCCAGAGAACTTCACTTGTCCGCAACAACCTTCGAGTCAGGTGCAGGTGGGGGAAAAGCCATATCATCAGGTAACTTCATACAGTTATAAACTTAACAAGTGCTTGGGGCCAAAGAGAGAGATGGTCTTTCAGTCATTCAACTAATATGTTCGCCATGAGGTCTGAGCCAGAAGCGGAATTCCTTGGACAGGTTTTGCTGTTCTCCACGCCTGTGTTCCCTCTGGGCCTAGAGGTTTCTTTTTAGTCTGCCCTCATCCCCCACTTCTGTCTTCTCTCTCCTCATGCAAATATTTCTTGGAAATTTCAGCAAGGATTACGTGCCTTCTACCATCTGCCCAGACACTCCCAGAATACAGTAGAAAGCTGTTTGAATGCATGGCTAGATGTGCAAGTTCAGAAGTGCACCATCCACTGAGTCTTCTGAGGGACTGTGAAGTGTGTGAGCCAGCCTCGATTCTTCATTTACATCTTTTCTACTTGCAGAAGGACACGCTAAACCATTACCGCAAACTTGCAGACAGCACTGGGGAACGCGTCTACAGCAGCCTTTTCACCAGAATGCAATTTACATATTTTAAGGCATACATTTCATAATTGTGGTATATATGTGTGTATAGCTATATATTATTGTTATATATGGTATATGTATATATTTCTCTCTCTATATATATATATGTATACACATATACATATACCAACTTACCAACAATAAAAATCCCATTAGTTTCTCATCGTTACCTATGAGAACTATAAACCCAAGTTTGTTGTCGAGGGACCTGTGAGGTAGGCACACAGCTCTGTATGCATTCCTTTGTATCGAAAAGTTTAAGGAACAGTGGACTGTATATGGCTCAATTAGTTAATCATGATGAAAATGTTTGCAAATAATTAGCATGTATGGTGTTCTTTCCGTTAGCTTTGAATTCTTCTTGCTTTGAACACCATACATCACACTGTGGCAAGTGGTGTGACTTGGAGGGAAGAGTGGGATTTTCAGGGTCAGAAAGTCTTTGAATATGTCCTGGGGAAAGTGTGTGTCCTGGCTCCCAGGGTTCCAGGGAGAATTTACACAATAATGGGTGGAAAGTGCTCTGTGCAGTGCCTGGCACGCAGCAGACACTCAGTGCGTGGTGGCTGAGATGGCAGTGACTTAGAGTTGTTGGTTCAGTGTTATTCAGAGAGGGTCCTGATTGGCCGGCCCACCCTCACCAGCCATCAGTCCTGTGTGGAACATGTGCTGCGAGCCTGGCACCTGTTGGATGCTGTGGACGCAAAGGTGAATCATACGCATCCCTACAACACCTGCTACTAGTGAGGCATGGTCATGGAGACATAACAATGCAAGTAGAACACAACGTTGTAGAGATAACAATGCAAGTAGAGCATGACGTTGCAGAGATAACAATGCATGCAGAAAACGAAGTTGCAGAGATGTGAACAGGATGGCCCATTCCCCAAGCATCCCTTCCTTCTAGAAGCAACTTCAAAAGTGCTGAACATACCTCTCCCTGGTGTGATCCCCTCCATCCTCACCCATCATCTAAGCATCAGGAGTCCCAGAGTGGGGCCCTCCCTGGGTTGGGAGGCCAGGATCTCCTGGATGAGACTCAAAAACACCCTCTCCCCCAGCACTCCCAATGTTTGTGAGAGAAGGTGGTGATAGGGAGGGAGGAAAGAAGGGTTTCCACTGACTCCTACAGCCAGAACTCGAGGACCGTAGGGGAGGCTGTGGAGCCTGTGGAAGAGCCTGAAGTGTCCTGGGGGAGCCGCCACTTGGCATCTGTGTTTGAAGCTTTAAAAGCTCTAGTTTTGGTTCTGTTTCTCCCTGAGGTTATCTGAATTGGCAGGACTGCAAGCACACATGAAACCTGCAACTATTGAGGTTTTACCCCTGGTCTCCTAATCCTCCACGTGGTCAACACTGCATGGGGTGGGGCTGGCAGCAGGACGAGAGGGCCAGGCTCTCCCCACAGCAGGGGAACCTTAGGTCAGGAGATACATGTCTAAGCATCCTAAATCAAGCATGCTCGGTAGATGTGAGCATGGGGGTCTTGCTGCAGGAACCAGGACATCCATGAATGCAGGGACCTGGGAAGGGTGGAGTGTCAACTCTAGGAACGTGGGCTGCTGTGCAAGGCACAGTTGCTCCTCTTGCCTTTCACAGAGAAGGAATGCCTGGCTGGCATGGGGAGCTGTGTTCCGGAAGTCGCCAGGCTGTTCTCCTCCCACAGCCACTTGAGGTGGAGCTTTGCTTTGGCACAAAGTTGCTGGTTGTCTCCTGATTTGACCACGTTGATTCCGGCCCTGTAGATTACAACTGGGCTGCTCTCAGGAATCCTAACTCACCGCTAGCTTCCAGGGAAAGGACATTTTTCAACCCTCTGGAGAGTCTAAGTGCGGACAGCTCACTGGCAGGAGATCGGCATTCTGGTGACCCGCGAGGCCAACTGCCACATACACTGTTCCCGCATGTTGTGATGTTGGGAACTGGCCTTGGGGAGGCCTCGGCTCAGGATTGGGTGAGGACGAGGACCGGCCGGGGAGACGGAGGAAGGTAATTTGGTGTTTTAGAAAGGAATTCGATGTGGTCTTTTTCAGTCTTTGCTTTTCTCCTTAAAAATCCATCCGCAGAAGCATCATCATGCATGCAGCCAAAAGCAAAGCAAACAGCGTTTTGCAGCCGACCAGCCTTTTGATTCTGCAATAGAGCCTGATGGATTATGGCCCACTCAGCCTGCAATGCCATAATACTTTATTTCAACATGATATGACATCATTAAAGACACTTTATATTGTTTTTGTCTGTGGTTTGGAATTATGTCTGCCTAATCAGTTCCATTATGCATTCAACTTCCATGACACATCAAAGACTGATAAGGTTTTTATTTTTTTTTTAAACTTTGCTTGCTTAAAATGATTTCCCTCCAGATCAAGATGCAGAGCACAAAATATTAATCAGTTTAAATAAATATCAAGACTACCCAAATAATATGAATAATTGGCACGGGATCGTGCCTACTGCCCAGTTCCCAGCAGCTGGTCACGCTGGCACGAGGCTCCTCTCGACAGTCTCTGAGATAATGACTTTGGCATCTGCCGGCGAGTGCTTGTGACTGCCCACAGAATTTACAACTCACAAGTGGAAAACAGAGGCTCCGACAGAACTTTTTTATGCAAGGTCTTTGAAATTTATTAATGTAATGCAAACACGAGCCTTCCAACCCATTAAATTGTTGATGTTATGCGAGCCCACTCTGGAATTGCAGATCCTCATTAGCATTATTTGCATGTTAATCTGCATCTTTTTAATTAGTGATATTATTTATGCACATAATTTTCGCCTACTGGTGCCAAGGCTGAAGCGCATTAATTAATCTACTGAGATGCCAAACTGTTTATTTTCCCCCGTACTTTTATTTGTTTACATGGTGTTTTGGATTCGGGGAAAATAAAAAAGAGCCTGAAGAATAAAAGCAGAAAGACAAGATTAACTAAAAGCTCTTTTTGTTTTCATAATTTAAATTGTAATATTAGCCAAATGTTGTGTTTCTTCCCTTAGAGATCGGTTATTCAGTTACATTACCTTGATGTATTATTAAAATTTATAATGGACTCTGGAGGCTTCTGTTAGTTCTCTCCTTCATTTACAGAATCTACTCAATGTTATTTTAATCTTCCTACAACGCTCCCATGCATAGGCAATGATGAGCCATCCCTTGTGACTCCCCCGCGCGGCTCCACTTTGCACAACTGATAAACATTTAAATAAGCCTTTTCAAAAAAGAATAGCATGTAAAATTATTAACCCATTGATGGAGTTAGCTACCGCTCAGTAATTCATCTTTCCTCAAAGTAGGTCAATCGCAAAATGCATTTGACTTGGCGACACTGAGGCATTCTCATTCCTGCAAACGTAGTTACCAGGCATTATCCAGAACCGTGTGTCCATTTGAGTACACGCATGCCGCATGCATTTTTAAAATGTGTAATTAAAGGTGTCCTGCACTATCTATGCTAAATACATACAATTTGGGAGCCAGGAAAAGGCCTAGAGAACGTATGCCACTGGGCCTTGTAATAAATGATAACATAATTCAAAACCAGTGCTCATTCCAAAGGAATGAAAGTTAAAAATTCCATTCAACTAACCACGGTCACACAATATCTATTATTTATACCACATCGGACAGGGTATTCGCAGAGCAGTCAGAAAGATACACAAATAAGAGTTCATGTTATTAGTAGATGGGAATAACAATTTGTTTCCAGCATCAATTTATCAGGGATACAAGGTAATACCTTGGCTTCTCCACCTCATATCTGCCTTCCAGAGAGCTACCCTCTGAATTCTTTCCAGCTGAACAGGACCTCATGTACCGCAAGTGACTAAAGCCATCGGGCCTGCCTGGAGTAAATCATAACCACGGCTCCTACTTTAATAAGATGGTTGCAATCTATTGGGCATGACGGCATGGGGGAGTGAAGTTAGACCAAGTTCCCTTCTGTTTGATGTTATTGGAACAGCACATAATCCTAGGCGGTGCTTCATCTGTCAAACAGCTTGGAGTCATGTGCTGGTTCCTGGTTCACCGAAGGGTCGAGAAGAGAGAATTGGCCGTGGTATGTGTGGAAATTCAAGGGCAAGGCAGTGAGTAGGAAGGTCTCTAGGTACAAACCAGGAGCAGGAGTGCCTTGGTCAATGCTTTCCCAGAGGCCTGGGGCAATGGGACCAAAGGCACATGCCCTCATTTGTTGTGAGGCAGCAAATCTGAAATCATTTTTTATTAATTGATTTTTATTTTAAGGGGGAACAAATGCTGTTGGTAAAAGCTTAAAGACAAAGAATGTACCGTGAAAGCAAAGAACTTCTCCCTGGCTCCTGACTGAAGGTCTTGCTTATCTTTGCAGAAAATTCTATGAATATGCAAGCATCTTTCCAGTCATGGAAAACAGGAATACATTACACCTGTCCTTCTGCAGGTGTTCATTCCAAGAAACAACAGGAGGTGAGCATCTTTCAAGCCGTGTTTTGCCTCCTGCAATTCTGGACTCTGTGGAGGTTTTGGTCGTGGACATTCCCAGGATGCAACCACGGTACAGCCCACTGCTGTAGGTGACAGGGGAACTCTAGGGAATGTGATCCCACCAGGGAATGACTTTGGGATTGCTGAGCTACACTCATTAACATTCTTCATTTTTCATGCCTCCCAGGGGATTGCCTGAGAAAATCATCCAGTATAGCCTGAATGGATCAACCAGTGGAAGACACAATTTCTGGTAATTCTACAAATGGGTTTTAGACCGTTATTCCTAATATAATATCGATTTTGATGTAAGTGAGAACATAGAAAGAATAGACAAATTATATGCAACTCATATATGAAAATGTTGTGTTAAATACAAAACTGAAAAAAAGAAAGGTGGACTTCTAAGCATGTAGTTTGGCTAACTTTACAATGACTGTTGACCCTGGTGTTCTAGCTGGCTGCAGAATGAGCTCACCACACCTTGATCCTCTAATCTGGGTTTGGCTTGATTTGAAGTTGCTGGGTCAGGTTGGTGGTAGAGTTGGGGCCTTTCTTTAGGGTCGGACGGTTTAGAATTAATCTAGATATAAAACAACACCGCAGATCTCAGGAAGATTAGGTCTGACTCTCTCCTGATAGACCTAGAATCTTCTGGAGTTTCCTGTGGGGAGAGAATCCTCAAGACTCTGGAATAAGAGGCCACGAAGTGTAATTTTCCCTTCATCCATACTGTGGCCTGCCTGCTGTGGTCCTCTTTTGTCATTTGGCCAATGGGTGTTTTGCTTTCAACTGCTGATTGGGGGAGCCCACTATTTTCTCCGCATACTATTTCATCTTCTTCTTTACTAGGATGATTACACTAGTGGACTATATTATGACATGAAATAGCCCAGTATCTTGTGAGAGGAATTCGCTTGTACAATGTTTAATCAACTGTATGAGCTATGTTAGTGGCATATTATATGTTACACTTTCTTCTTTTATTGACACATTTTTGGGGTTCTCCAGCAAATCATTTAACGCTGATTTCCTTATCTTAACCACCAATGGATTGAACCCGATCATCTCTAAAGTCCCATACAAAATCTTCTCTCCCTGCTCCTGCACGCATGCATTGTGTTCACAGCACCTACCAGGCCTCTCAGCCTCCGGTTCTCGAACCTCCTCCTACCCGAATCCACACTCCACCATGTCACTCAGTACATTCCTGTGCATCCTGGCATTGTTGGATAGAGGGAAGGGCTCCCTGCCCCTGGTTCTTGGCATGGTTCTTGCAAATTCTCAGCTTCACCACTCACAGGATGAGACACGCCCACCTCTGCCCCAGCCCAAACAAGGGCAGCTTCCTAGGAGGCCATGTGGTTTGTGGCTGCCCTGCCTTTGTTCAGAGCAATGCCTGGAATCATATCCCTCCAGTCTACCAAGAGCATTTTCTCCACCTCACAAGTCCATCAGGATTGTCCAGAGAAATTTTGAAAATCACGGATGCCTCTTTCACCTGCAACAATGGTGATCCCATTGGTCTAGACTCAGAACCGAGCAATAATGTTCTCTTAACCCCTCAACTCGGAGAACCACCAATGTAGGGAAGTCCAGTCAGCTTTAGAAACAGCACAAGCCATCTGTAATCCCAGCACTTTGGGAGGCCAAGGTGGGCAGATCATCTGAGGTCAAGAGTTCGAGACCAGCCTGGCCAACATGGTGAAAGCCCGTCTCTACTAAAAATACAAAAAAAATTAGCCAGGCATGCTGGTGTGCATCCGTAGTCCCAGCTGCTCGGGAGGCCGAGGCAGGAGAATTGCTTGAACCCAGGAGCAAAGGTTGCAGTAAGCTAAAATCATTCCATTACATTCCAGCCTGGGTGACGGAGTGAGACTCTGTGTCAACAACAAACAAACAAACAAACAAGCAAAAGAAAAAAAATAAAAAAAAAAAAAAAAGAAAAGAAACAGCACAAGCATCATGAGCCATGCCCCACCACTCTGTGTTCCCTACACCATGAGCAGCCAGCCCTGCCTCTGGAAGCCACCCTGTGGGCTGTCCCCTGCCCCTCTGTTTCCCTGGCCACTCAGGAAGGCCATGAGTCCCCACACATAGAAGCATGACTGGTCCCCAATAGGCCAACAATGACTGCTCAGAAAACGCTCTGGGCTTATTTGGTCTTTACGAGCAGGGAGGCACCTGCTGCCCTGAGTGAGAAGATGAATCTGATACTTGTTCCTCTTTGCATTTTCTAACGTTTACTTCAATGCTGTCTGCAAAGATCATAGCACATTTCACAAGCACGTGAAAGTGCACTTGGCAGCTGTGACTCGTGCAAGGACAGTATTCTACTGACGTGAGATTGTGCTCTCTGCCCTCACACTCCAGCCCGTGCAGCCACGACTGCATCAAAGTTTCCTGCCCTCCTGCTCTCATTGACCCATTTGTGTTGACCCAGTCAACCAAATGAGCTTCAGCCCTAAACAGAATTCAGAATTTTCATCAAATGTTATGTTCCAGCATTTAAAAGTATGTAAGTATAAAATGTGTACATCAGCTATGATGTTTATGTATGTGTTATAAACTTTTTTGAAAAAAAAATTAAAGAGACTTTGAATCCCACGTGAGAAGGAAACTTGACCACCACATCTGGTGTCCGCCGGTGGTTTGCTCTGCGTTCATGCTTCTCGGATTCACACTGGCTTTATTGCTCTGTTAACACTTCTTCTGTGGGGCTTCTGGGCACACGTTCGGCAGATGTTCCAGAGGCCCCGTCAGACAGAAACACTCGCCGCTCAGATTCCTGTCTCACCTCTGCCAGGGACCCCTGAGCCCCTCAGACAGAGACACTCGCCCCTCGGATTCCTGTCTCACCTTCGCCAGGGACCCCAGAGCCGTGAGTGTTGAGGAACTGCTTCTTTCTCACTTATCCGTGGATGTCCAAGTTCCAATGGGCAGCGGTTATTGGAGGCCCAGGGGCCATGGGCAGAGGGCCCGTGACCTTCTCGGCAGTAGATCAGGCATGTGTCAGCCCGCAAGGCTCACACCAGCAACCAGTTGTCTGTGGCTGAGCACTGTGGACATGTCATATGGGAGCAGCACTACGCAGATGTCCGTCCTGACTAGCTGGTGGTCAGAACACCCTCGCTGCCACTTAGAAACAAATGGCAGGCCCCCTCCGGTCCATACGTGAAGTCTGAAGTGAGCCCCAAAATGAACTGGGTTGAGAACCTACAAAGAATCCTTGGCTAGGCACATAAAGGAAGACAAACTGGATGTCTAGTGGGTAACTTTGTAATTACCGAAGGATTTTCCATTTTGTGGAAATGCTTGTTCGTGTCGTTTCTTCACTGTTTCCTTGTTCATGCCCGTTCGCTAATTTTTCCGTTGTTCACCGTGTTCCAGGCACTTGTTGGGAGCTGGGACCTGGATAAACAAGACAGCGTCTCTGCCCTCAAGCACTTCTCTAGGTAATGGCATTTTGAAGTAGGTGATATTTCAAAGGGGATGCATCGCAGTCTTTTCGGGAACTAATATTACACAAATTAGGCCGCACTGCCAAAGCCATCGGGCAACGTGTCCACAGATGGCCTAAGTCATAGAGAATTATTTTCTTCAGAAAGGGTGTCTACCTTGGTGTGAAAAGAGTTGGACTCTCTGCACAATCTTTGCAAGCACAATCGAAATTCTATGAGCATCTATTAGAACTTGTTAGAAAGCCCATCTTCGATTAAACACCCTTCATTTTGGCTTCAGATGCCCTGTTCTCTGACGAATTCCGCTCGGCTTCCCTGCATGATGGGTGTGATCAGGTGAGGGGTGACATTGGCACTTGAGGTTTTGGTTTACAGCCTCTTTAATTAGACCCGTTCTCTAAAGCACTTACATGATGCTCTTAAATAGAGTTGACCCTTTTTATTTAATTTCATTTGCCTGTTAGTGTTTGGAGACTCTCCAGCAAAGCACTTCAGTAAATTCAATAAAGTTCATACTACAATTAATATGGGACCCAGGAAAGATGGGTACCCAGTCCTCTATCAGCAGCATCATAATTTGACTAGAAGCACAAATATTTTAGTGAATTAAGTAGCAGAAATTGGAGTGAATCAATGAAATAAAACATTGTATTTTGTAAAATTAGTAAGCTTCAAATGTGGAACAGTTCACTACCAAATGCAATCAGAAGAGTCTTCTGGACCTTTTGTACCACTGTAATTACGGTGTGAGCTATAGATTTTGCTGCGTTGTTGGGATACATTACTGATTTCTCCCTACTTCCATCACGCAAATTAAAATAATGTTGAGTTTTACTTTAGGTCTTGTATTATTCTTTTTTTTTTTTTTTGTAGCTACAATTTAGAGCCAGCTCTGGATGGAAAGAGTGCATTCTGTATTGACCGCTGACATTCTACTTATGATTCTAGAAATAGTATTTCTTTTAAAAATTACCTTTATTAGTTATATAGATTGTATAATTTGAGGGACCTCTGATCTAGGATAATCAAGATTGACTAAGTTAAAGCTGAAAAATAATGTTAATGAAATACAGTAGGAGTCACAATTTTAAACACGTCTGGTCACTCCTACTGTTCACTGTAGACTCATTTGGACTCTATGGAGCACATTTGCATCTCCGCAGTCTTCCCAGTAATGTCGTCCATCCCAGTGAAGCTCTAAATGGAAGGCAAGGATCTAGATTCTTTTTTAAAACTGAAACACAATATTTGTATGTATTTATTGGGTACATGTGATATTTTGTTACATGAGTAGAATGTGGAATGATTGAGTTAAGGCATTTAGGATATTCATCACCTTGAGTATTTATCATTTCTATGTATTGAAAACATTACAAGTCCTCTCTTTAGCTACTTTGAAATATATAATACATCTTTGTTAACTCTAGTCACCTCCTCTCCCAGTGGTCAATAGGAAAAAAAAGAAACATAAAACTGTAGTCCCCCCTCCCATCTACACACCTTTCCCAGTATCTGGAATCTATCATTCCACTGTCTAACTCTGTGAGATATTTTTTAGCTTCCACATGTGAATAAAAGTGCAGTATTTGTCTTTCTGTTACTGACTTATGTCACTTAACATAATGACTTTCAGTTCCATCCACGTTGTTGCAAATGACACGATTCTTCTTTTTTATGGCTGCATAGTATTCCACTATATATATTATAGTATATAATATATAGTATATAAATAGTATATATAGTATAATATATAGCATATAAATAGTATATATAGTATAATATATAGTATGATTATCATATATAATAGTATATTATTTTATATATAGTATAATATAGTATATTTATATATACTTATATATACTTATATACTTATATATTTATATATAAATATAGTATATTTATATATACTATAAATATTTTATATACTATATATATTTTTATATAGTTTGTATATATAGTATATATTATACTATATATAGTATAGTATATATACTATATAAATTTATACTGTATACTATATAAATATATACTATATATTATGTATAGTATACATAGTATATACATATAGTATATATTTTATATATATAGTATTCCATATATATAGTATTCCATATATATATAGTATTCCATATAGGCAGCATCCTGACCAGAAGCTGATTATTTACAGTGTATTTTTCTGTTCAGAACTGTGGTCCTATAGTACAGCCACTATGGAAAACAGTGTGATGATCTCCCCAAAACTAAAAATAGAACTACCACACAATCCAGCAATCCCACTACCGAATATTTATTCAAAGGAAAGGGAATATATATACACACACACACACACACACACACACATAAATTGTATAAAAACTATATATAAATATATAAATAAAAAATATATACACTATATATATGGTTTCTTCATCCACTCATCTGTGGATAGGCACTTCGGTTGATTTCTTATCTTTACTCTTGTGAATAGTTTGTGATAAACAGGACGGTACCATATGGATTCCGGCTCCTTTGAATAAATATTCGGTAGTGGGATTGCTGGATTGTGTGGTAGTTCTATTTTTAGTTTTGGGGAGATCATCACACTGTTTTCCATAGTGGCTGTACTATAGGACCACAGTTCTGAACAGAAAAATACACTGTAAATAATCAGCTTGTGGCCAGGATGCTGCCAATGACATTATTTCATTAATAATGCATTTTTGGTTGTCAAAAACAATCAGTATTGTAGCTCTTTCCTAGATACTGTTTATTAGAAATCACTTTGCAACAGTGCATTATTTTGCAGAGAATAAAAAGCAAAACCATTCCGTCAGCTGGAATTAACAGTCAGGAAAGACAATCTTTCAGAAAAGGAAAGAGATAAATTAGCATATGGAAATCTGTTCTAAAACATCAGCCTGTATTTGTTGACATAGGAAAATGAACAATGTGTATTCAAGCACAGAGATTAAAGTTACTTGAAACATTTCCTAATTGTTGTTGTTGGTTAATAAGAAAGTACTGTTTGAGGAATGTCAAATTCCTATTGTTGTTGGTTTTCAATCCCAGTTGGGGTTTGTACCACATGTAAAATAGATATTTCATGAGCAAGCTTTACAAGAAAACAGAATTGTTTAAATCAGACTGTAATATCATAACGATATGGTAATCCTCTTCTCAGACCTTTTAAAATCCTATTGTCTACCAATTTGCAATAAGATTTCAGTTTGTCGTTGAGCCTTATTTAGGTGGAATAGAAGAAGACGCTGATGACTGTGGCTGCACTTTCAGCACACATGGGTGTGGCCTCGCGCCGGCGGGCAGAGTGCTTCTGCCTTTGGAGCAAGAGGCCAAGTCGTGCACCTTCTCCGCCATTGCGTAGAGAACAGACCTTTCCCTGTGGATAAATGGAGCAAACGTTGTTCAATCCTGAGCTCCATGTGTTTTCTTACGGTGTGGAAACCCAACCCGCCCCGTGTCTGGACCCGTGTTCTGTCCCCACCACCTGCTGAAGCCAGCAGTCCTGTGTGTAGTACGGCTGGCTCAGTAATTGCCTGCTTGCTTAAAGGAAAATGTGAAGCAACATGTTAAAACTTGTTGGAAGGAATCCTGAGTCAAAGTCTCAGCTGAGATGTTTGCCGTCAGTGTCTAAGCAACAAGGACACCCGGTTGTGAGTCTCTGGGGCTCTCAGACTCCGATGGGGGGTGCATCAGTCTTTTGTATGAGTAATGGAATAATCCACACTACTCTTCACCGGTTTGGGACAGGAACAGATTCAGTCTTACAATGGAGAAATGTGAGCTGTGGTATTAAAAGAATTCACTTTCTAAAACCTTAGTCCAGAGAGGATGAGCTGCACACCCAACTGAAGAATTAGAACAGGCTGGCCAGCATTCACTTACTCGCTTTCTCTGGTGCGTAATTAGAGGACAGAGAGAGACAATGTAAATATCCAAGTCACCTACCTCCACATCATATAAACTGTAGCTCAAGTCAGGGGAGAACTTTACTTGCTCCTTTTCCCCTATCTGACCATTTTCAGAGGAGAGCTCTAGAAGAGCAAAAAGCCAGACGTCCCCTATGTCATGCCACCGCTGACACTGAGAGAAATGGCAGCCTCGGACTTTTATATCAGAAGGTGTCCATCTGAATGGTAACAGGTTGTCCCAGTTATCTGAACTCTGTGACACTGAGGGAGAACTTTGGGATAGGCATTGCCCATTGAGCAACTGAGCACAGCCTCACGCCAGCCCCGTCAGGAGAGACGATCTTCCACAAAGCCAACTGGTTACACTTGGCCACACAGCTCTTGTCCACAAAACCTTGGCAGCCACCCTTTGCATGGTTAAAGTCACTAATCTCTCAGATGGACAGGCCATTTTTGCCATTTCGTAAACAGCAGAGTCCCTGTACAGACCCAGAGGTTGAGGAAGCGGAAAAGGAGCATGGATCCTGGAGAGCTAAGATGCTAAGACCACCAGCACTGGCAGCAACAACCTCTGTGCTTGGCCCAGCAGGAGAACCCAGCAATGGCACGGGGAGAAAGTGGGAAGCCTCTCTCCCTACACCAGACACGCTCTGCTGCTGCTCAGAGTTTATGGAGAATTTCAAGGTGGTGGCAGCAGAGCCTACGTTAAGCAGGGGACTCTGAATAACTTCGTAGACTGCAACCCCGGGAAGATTGTCTGTTCAGCCCTCTACCAGCCACCTTCAATCCAGCATAAACATCCCAGGAAAGAGTATTCTCTAGGCTTCATGGGCCATTTCTGAATCCACTGTCACAGAGCCCATGTCCTGTATTGCCCACCTCTCAACAAGCCTTGACCTCCAGCCGTGGTACATTCCCATCTCTGCTTCTTCACTTGCCCCTGGCTTAGAATGCAGGTGTGACCTCTTGGTGTCCTCTAGACAGACCCTTATTCTCTCCCTACATTCCAGCAGAACATCTGCCGGCTGACTCAGAGATGCCTCGTAACAATGGACAGGGTCCCAGAGACACTCGTGTCCAAATCCCAGCATTTGATGTATCACATCCCTTCATGGCCTCAATGCAAGGTCCTTTCATTTTTACTAGAAAAAGACTCTGCTGTTTTTGTTTGTTTGTTTGTTTTTGAGATGGAGTCTCTGTTTCCCAGGGTGGAGTGCAGTGGATCTTGGCTCACTGCAACCTCCACCTCCCGGGTTCAAGCCGTTCTTCTGCCTCAGCCTCCTGAGTAGCTGGGATTACAGGCCTGCACCCTGCACCACCACCACGCCCAGCTATTTTGTGTATTGATTCTGAAGGATCCCTAACAGAGGTATCACTGCAATCACATATGGAGTTATCTGTAGAGTCAGTAATCTGTTTAGAATTCTCTGTAAAGTCTCTGCCGTTATTTGTATAGAGAAATAACTGCATAGGCCAAACAAGGCATGCTCAAAGAGGAGACAATGCCAGTGTTATCTTTGATAATGGAACACACATAGGAGGAAAACGTTCAAAAGCAAACAAAAAATATACAGAAAAACATTAACTTGAGGACAAACAGTTTACTATTTTGAGTGTTTCATCATTTGTAAGATTAATAGAAACATAAATCTCAGCCTTATAATAAAAGATGGAGTTGGAAATTTCTCAGAGCTTTGATAGTTCTAGGAAAATTTTACTCTTTATTACACCATTGTGTTAAATCTAACACATTAGAGAGTAACTGACATTTTCATATATTTAACCTTCTGATACATGAGCATGGTATATCTCTCTATTTATTGAGATATTTTAAAATTTTCCCTAGCAGTGTTTTACAGTTTTCTGCTTACAGGTTTTGCACATTATTTTTCAAATTTACCTTTATTCTTCAGAAAACATTTTGATACTGTTATAAATAATATTTGTTTAAAATTTTAATTTCTTATTTTAGTTGCTACCCTGTATCCTATAACCTTAGTAAACTCATTGGTTCTAATATCATTTTGTATATCCCTTAGGATTTTATAAAAAATGATTAAATTTGTAAGTAGAAAGGGATTTGTTTCATTTCCCACCCCAATCCATATGATTTTGTTTCATTTTTTCATCCTATTTCACTGCTACCACTTCTAGAATATGTTGAAAACAGGATATCTTCGCCTTTTCCTGATCTTATGCAATTTTGTTTTAGAGCAATTTTAGTTTCATATAAAATTAAGTGAAAGTTACAGAGATTCCGTGAAGGAAGCTATGTATGCCCTCACACACACAGAGCTTCTCCCATTATCAGCATTCCCTACCAGAGGGCTACATTTGTTACACTTGATGAACCTAATTGACACATCATAATCACCCAAAGTCTATAGCTTACATTAGGGTTCACTCTTGATGTAATGGTATGTATGCAACATTGTAGGATAATACAGAATATTTTCACTGCCCTCAATATCCTCTGAGTTTCAACTATTCCTTTTTCTTCTCGCTTCCAACTCCTGACAACAATTTATATTTTTCTCTTTTGCCTTTTCCAGAATGTCATATTGATGGAATCAGACAGTATGTAGCCCTTTCAGATTGGCTGTTTTTCACTTAGTAACATGCTTGATAGCTCATTTCTTTTTAGTTCTGAATAATATCATATTTTTTTTGAAGAACTGGGGTTAATTTATTTCGTCACACAGTGAGTGACATCTTGGTTGACTCCAAGTTTTGACAATTACGAATAAAAGTTTTGTTTGTTTTTGTTTTTTTAAATTATACTTTAAGTTCTAGGGTACATGTGCATAACGTGCAGGTTTGTTACGTATGTATACTTGTGCCAAGTTGGTGTGCTGCACCCATCAACTCGTCAGCACCCATCAACTCGTCATTTACATCAGGTATAACTCCCAGTGCAATCCCTCCCCCCTCCCCCCTCCCCGTGATAGGCCCCGATGTGTGATGTTCCCCTTCCCGAGTCCAAGTGATCTCATTGTTCAGTTCCCACCTATGAGTGAGAACATGCGGTGTTTGGTTTTCTGTTCTTGCGATAGTTTGCTGAGAATGATAGTTTCCAGCTGCATCCATGTCCCTACAAAGGACACAAACTCATCCTTTTTTTATGGCTGCATAGTATTCCATGGTGTATATGAAACATCTATGTGCAGGTTTTTGTATTGAACTAAGTTCTCATCTCCTTTGGGTAGATACCCAGAAGTGTGATTTCTATATCACATGGAAACAGTGTGTTTAGTTTTGTAAGAAACTGCCAAACTGTTTCCCAGAGTGGCTGTACTACCGTGCATTTCTATCAGCAATAAAGGAGAGTTCCAGTTGCTCCACATCCTCACCAGCATTTGATGTCAGTGGTCTGGATTTGGCCATTCTAATAGGTAAGGGGTCTCATTTTATTGATTGATTTTTTTTTTTTAGATGAAGTCTCGCTCTTGTCCCCCAGGCTGGAGTGTGATGGCACGATCTCAGCTCACTGCAACCTCTGCCTCTCAGGTTCAAGAGATTCTCACTCCTCAGCCTCCCAAGTAGCTGGGATTACAGGTGCCTGCCACCACACCTGGCTAATTTTTGTATTTTTAGTAGAGATGGGGTTTCACCATGTTGGCCCGGCTCGTCTTGAACTCCTGACCTCAGATCATCCATCCACCTCAGTCTCCCAAAGTGCTGGTATTACAGGCATGAGCCACCATGCCCAGCTTTATTGATGTTTTAATATGCACTTCTCTGATGACATATGACATGAAGAATCTTTTTCTATGCTTACTCACCGTGTATATATCTTGGTAAGATGTCTCTTAAGGTCTGGCTAGTTTTGAAATCTGGTTGTTTGTTTTGTCATTGAGTTTTTAAATTTTGGATGTTAGTCATTTATTCAATGTTTCCTTTGCAAATAACTTCTTTTAGTCTGTCTTCTCATTTTAGATTGTCTTCTCATTCCCCTGACATTGTCTTTCATAGAGCAGAACTTTTACATTTTATTGAAGCCTAGCTTATCAATTACTTGTCTCATGGATTATGCTTTCGGTATATATCAAGAAAAGTTGTCAGCCTCCAAGGTAATGTAGGTTTTCTCCTATATTTCTTCTAGAGTTTTATAGTTTTGCATATTACATTTAAATCTGTGATCCATTTTGAGTTACTTTTTGTGAAGGGTTTAATGTCTGTGTCTGAATTCATTTTTATAGGTGGCAGTCCAGTTGTTCCAGCACCATTTGTTAAAAAAAATATCTCTTTTCTTCATGGTATTTCTCTTGTTCTGTCTCAAAAATCAACTGATTATATTTACGTGGGTCTATTAGTGGGCTTTCTCTTCTGTTCCATTGATCTATTTGTTTATACCTGACTGTATTTTATGATGGTAGCTTTATGGTAAATCTGGAAGCTGGGTAGTATCAGTCCTGCAATGTTCTTCTCTGTCAATACTCCATTAGTTATCCTGGCTCTTTTGGTTTTCCCTATAAACTTTAGAATCCTTTTTTTGACATCTATAAAATCACTGCTGAAATTTTGGTTGGAATAAAAATTCATCTCTATATGAACATGATTCTCTTAGGGAAAATTGGCTCAAATGATTACAAAGGTAAAGTCCCATGACAGGCTGTCTGCAAGCAGGAGAAAGAGAAAAGTGAGTCGTGTGGCTTCCAGGGAAGGTGGTAGAGTGTCACAGTTTAATTCCAAAAGCCCCAAAACCATGGAAGCTGACAGTGCAGCCCTCAGTCTGAGACCAATGGCCTGAGATCCCCTGGGTGGCCGCTGGTACAAGATGCAGAGTTTGAAAGCCAAAGGAACAACCTGAAGTCTGATGTCCAGGGGCTGGAGGAGAAGTATCATGCTCCAGAAGGGAAAGGGCAGGGTGAGAGGCAGAAAGAGAGATAGAGAACAGGCAAATGAGAATTAAGCATGGGGGACACCCCCGCTTCCACCTGCTTTGTTTTAGTCACGTCTGCAGCTGACTAGATAGCACCCACACTCATTAGGAAGCGGCTTTCTCTATCATTCCACTGGCTCACAGGTAAATCTCTTATGGAAACACCTTCACAGACACACCCAGAAACAATGCTTCATCAGTCATCTAGACATATCTCAATCCAGTCAAGTTGACACCTTATAATAACCATCCCAAGTTTGTCCTTCGTCAACTTGACATCCATATGCGTCTCCTTAAATTATACTTAATTTCCAAGTAAAGACAATAAGAAGATCATCATTCCATCTGATATACGACTGAAAACACACTAATCCTATTCCCAGAAGAGGAAGTAAGTTATTGAGTAATGTTTATTTCTGATATCCCATGACTTAAACACTACGATGCAAAATTTATAATACTTAAATGCTGATACAAAGTTAATTGATATTATGTTACAAGATAAAGGAATAACAGAGGGAAATAAAACAAAGATATTTGCTTAATATGAGTGTATATAAGCACAAACATATTCTTAACAAAATAAGGAGAAAATACTCATCACAATTACATTCTTTATTACTATAATCTGTCATGTGGTTGTAGCTGGTATTTGTAACTATCTTCATCTACTACTCATTGTGTATTCCCTTGGCCTTCAGCAGGCACTCCAGCTGATCATGGTTCTTCACCTGGTGAGGTGACCCAAACCTTTGTTCCTGAAGGGCCTGGGCCATTCATAATCCCTCTTGGATTGGTTGTTGTAGTTTCTAATTGACTGTAATTACAGGGCACAGTAATATTAAAAGAGGCCCTAAGGGACCTTGTGTATTCCAGACATAATCTTTCTTACTTCCATGCAGTCCAATTTCCTTTTGGTAGTTTAGATTAATCATCTCAGCCAACACTGTAACTCCCTTCTTAGACTGTTGACTAAGAGGCATGAGGAGTCCAAAGTGGCTGAGTGGCAATCCTAACTTCCAGTTTAGTAAAATCATGGTTGCGTCTCCTAGTAGAAGGATTCCTCCCTTTGGAACTCTAGGCCAGCAGTGTAGCATCTTAAAATCCTTGCCTTAGTCTCTGTTCTCTGCTTGTCTCACCACACCCTTAATCTTCCTCTTATAAGAACCTTTGTAATACATTGGGCTTATTTAGACAGTCCAGAATAACCTCCCCACTCTTAGTACCAAATTTCTGTCTTAGTTCTGTTTGTGTTGCTATAAAGGAATAGCTGAGTAATTTATAAAGAAAAGAGGTTTATTTGGCTGTGTACTGCAGGCTGTAGAAGCATGACACAAACATCCACTTGGCTTCACGGGGAAGGCAAAGGGAAGCTGATGTGCAGAGATCATGTAATGAGAGCAGAGGCAAGAGAGAGGGGTAGGAGTTGCTCGGCTTCCTTCAACAACCAGCTCTGGCAGGAACCAACAGAGGGAGAACTCACCTGTGACCTCAAGGATATAGCATCAAGCCATTTACCAGGGAACCACCTACCCCTATGACCACACACCTTTCACAAGGTGGAGGACCAAACTCCAAAATGAGGAGTGGAGGGCCAAACATCCACATTTTTGGGGTTGGTAATGTAAATAGTATTGCATTTTAAAGTTGAAAATTCTGCCTGTTCATTGTTGGTATGTAAGAAAGCTATTGATGTTCGTATATTAACTTTATATACTGAAAACTTGCTGTAATTGCCCGTCAGTTCCAGTAAACTTTTGTTTGATTCATTTGGATTTTCTATATAATGACCATGTAATCTGCAAAGAGAGTTTTATTTCCTCTTTCTTAATAGTGT
The DNA here is from genome assembly GCF_002776525.5 of Piliocolobus tephrosceles. Taxonomy (NCBI): domain Eukaryota; kingdom Metazoa; phylum Chordata; class Mammalia; order Primates; family Cercopithecidae; genus Piliocolobus; species Piliocolobus tephrosceles. The sequence continues at coordinate 2,843,830 of NC_045437.1, forward strand.
AACATTTTTTTTGATTTCTTGTCTTACTGCATTAGCTAAAACTCTCAGTACAATGTTGAAAAGGAGCAGAAATAGGAAACATCTTTGCATTGCTTCCAACCTTAGTGAGAAAGCTTTAAGTTTCTCACCATGAGGTAGGATGTTAGTTAAGAGAAAGCTTTAAGATTCTCACCATTGTAGGCTTTTTGTAGACACCTATTGTCAAGCTGAGCTAGTTCTCCTCTATTCCTGGCTTACTGAGAGATTTTATCAGGGCTGAGTGTTAGTTATTTTTTTTCTTTTTTTTTTTTTTTTTTCTGTGCTTTTTTGGTATCTATTAATATGATCATGTTTGTATTTTTTAGCCTATTGATATGATGAATTATATTAACTGGCATTTGATTTTTGAATCAGCCTTGCATGTTTAACATAAATCCCACATGGTCATGGTATATAATTCATTTTATACATTGATAGATTTGATTTGCTAATATTTTATTGAGAATTTTTGCATCTAAGTTCATAAGAGATAGTGGTCTGTGTTTTCTTTTCTTGTAATGTCTCTTTTATATTTTGGCATTATAATACTGGTCTCAAAGAGTTAGAAAATATTCCCTCTGCTTCTACTTTCTTAACGAGGTTGTAGAGACTTGGTATAGTTTTTTTCTCACATGATAGGTGCAGTTTACCAGTGAACATATCTGAGTCTGGTGCTTTCAGCTTACTTGTTCAATTGATTTAATAGATATAATTCTATTTAGATTGGTTATTTCTTCTTATGTGAGCTTTGGCAGATTGTGTCTTTCAATAATTTGTCTATTTCATCTAGGTTATCATAGTTGTGGGCAAGAAGTTATTCATATCATGGCTTGATTTTTATTTTAATATCTATGGAATCTTCAATGATATCCTCTTTTTCATTTCTGATGTCCATAATTTGTGTTATCTTTCTTTTTTTCTTAGTTACACTGGCTAGAGACTTATCAATTTTATTGATCTTTTACAATAATCAACTTTCAGTTTTGCTAGTTTTTAAAAATTTATTTCCTGTTTTCAATTTTATCGATTTCTATTGTACTAATTTTTTTTTCTTCTGTTTACTTGGAATTTAGTTTGTTGTTCTTTTTCTAGTTCCCTATGGTGGAAACTTAGATTATTGATTTTATATATTTCTTATTTTCAAATATACAAATTCAATGCTATAAATTTCCCTTTATTCACTGGTTTTGCTGCATCCAACAAATTCTGATAAGTTTTTATTTCATCTTTATGTAGTTAAAATAATGTTTACTTTTTCTTGAGATTTTTTCTTGGAACCATTTGTTATTTAAAAGTGTGTTGTTTAATTTTTTCAAATTTTGAGATTTTCCAGTCGTCTTTCTGTTATTGATTTCTAGTTTAATTTGTTATTGAGTTCAGCTAGGTCCTCACTGATTTTCTGCCTGCTGAATCTGTCCATTTTTTATAGAGGATGTTTGAAATAATCAACTATGATATTTGATTTATTTATTTCTTCTTTCAGTTCTATCAGTTTTTGCTACACGTAGTTTGACACTCTGTTGTTAGGTGCACACATGTTAAGGATCGTTGTGCCTTCTTAGAGAACTGACTCTCTTACCGTTATGTAATGCCTTTGTTTATCCCTGATAAGTGTCCCTGCTTTGAAGTCTTTTCTGCCTGAAATTAATGTACCTATTCCATCTTCTTTAGATTAGTCTTAGTATGATATATTTTTCTTCATTCATTTACTTTTAATCTACATGTCTTTATTTTTAAAGTTGCTTTTTCTAGACAATATAGAGTTGTATTTTATTTTGTGATTCACTCTGACAGTATCTGTATTTTTTTTTCTTAGAGCATAGATTCAAGTTGCCCTGAATATATATGCACTCAGTCTCAGTTTTTGATTTTGGGAATTTAGACTATTGAAGTTCAAAATGAATATTTATATAGTTGAATTAGTATCTGCCATATTTCTTGCTGTTTTCCATTTGTTGCCGATGTTTTTTATTCCTATTTTTATTTTTCACTTTTCTGCCTTTTGCGGCTTTAATTTAAAGTTTTATATGATTCCCTTTTGTCTCCTTTCTTAGAATAACAGTTATACCTTTATTAATTATTTTGTGGTTCCCCTAAATTTTGTAATATTCATTCAACCTAATCGAAATCCTCTTTCAGGTACAATTATATTATTCACTGATAGTGTGAGTGTATTATAATAACAAATTAATCTCAACCACTTTCTCTTTCCTCCTTTATCACTGCTTTTATTAATTTCTTATGTATGAGAATATAAGCTTATGTATAAGCGTTCATTTCTTGTATATAAACATATATATGTACACATATTATATATACATAAGCATATGCAATCAAATGCATTGCTGCTATTATTATTTTAGGCACTGTTATCTGTCAGATCAATTGAGAATAAAAGTTTTCATGTTACCTTCACATATATCCTTTTTGATGTTCTTTCTTTATCTATAAAAAGCTGAGTTTCTAACCTATATTATTTTTCTTCTCTCTAAAGAACTTCTTTGAATGTTCCTTAGAGGTAGGTCCACTGGCAACAAATTCCCTTAATTTTTGTTTGCCTGAGAAATTTATATTTTTTTCTTCCTTTACTTTTAAAGAATAATTTTTCAAATCATAACTTGGTGTTTTGTTTTGTTTTGCGTTTTTGCTGTCTCAGCACTTTAAATATATGCTGCTTGGTGTTCTCTAAGAATCCTGGATCTGTGATTTAGTGTCCGATTTTAATTTGGATACTTTTTTAAAAAATTGTTTATTTATTTATTTATTTTTGTTATACTTTAAGTTCTGGGATACATGTGCAGAACGTGAAGGTTTGTTACATAGGTATACACATGCTATGGTGGTTTGCTGCACCCATCAACCCATCATCTACATTAGGTATTTCTCCTCATGCGATCCCTCCCCTGGCCTCCCATCCCCTGACAGGTCCCGATTTGTGATGTTCCCTTCTCTGTGTCCATGTGTTCTCATTGTCCACTTCCCACTTATGAGTAAGAACATGCAATGTTTGGTTTTCTGTTCCTGTGTTAGTTTGCTGAGGATAATGGTTTCCAGCTTCATCCATATCCCTGCAAATGACATGAGATCATGCTTTTTTATGGCTGAATAGTGGTGTATATGTGCCACATTTTCTTTATCCAGTCTATCATTGATGGGCATTTGGGTTGGTTCCAGGTCTTTGCTATTGTGAATAGTGCTGCAATAAACATACATGTGAATATGTCTTTACAGTAGAATGATTTATAATCCTTTGGGTATCTATCCAGTAATGGGATTGCTGGGTCAAACAGTATTTCTGGTTCTAGATCCTTGAGGAATCACCACACTGTCTTCCACAATGGCTGAACTAATTTACACTCCCACCAATGGTGTAAAAGCATTCCTATTTCTCCATATCCTCTCCAGCATCTGTTGTTTCCTGACTTTTTAATGCTCTCCATTCTAACTGGCTTGAGATGGTATCTCATTGTGGTTTTGATTTGCATTTCTCTAATGACCAACGTTGAGTTTTTTTTTCATGTTTTTTGGCTGCGTAAATGTCTTCTTTTGGGAAGTGTCTGTTCACATCTTTCACCAACCTTTTGATGGGGTTGTTTGTGTGTTTTCTTGAAAATTTGTTTAAGTCCCTTGTGGATTCTGGATATAAGCCCTTTGTCCAATGGATAGATTGCAAAAATTTTCTCCCATTTTGTAGGTTGCTTGCTCACGCTGATGATAGTTTCTTTTGCTGTGCAGAAGCTCTTTAGTTTAATTAGATTCAGTTTGTCAATTTTGGCTTTTGCTGCCATTGCTTTTGGTGTTTTAGTCATGAAATCTTTGCCCATGCGTATGCCCTGAACGGTATTGCCTAGGTTTTCTTCTAGGGTTTTTACGGTTCTAGGTCTTACATTTAAGTCTGTAATCCATCTTGAATCAATTTTTGAATCTGGAGGCTTTTAAAGACGTTATTGTTTCAAATATTTCTTCTTTTCTCTCTTCCCTCTCCTTGCGGTATTCCTATTATGTGTATGTTACATCTTCTACAGTTGTCCCACAGTCCTTGGATATGTTGTTCTTTTTTTTCTTCCTTGTCTTTGTTTTCTTTGCTTTTCAGTTTTAGAGGATTTTATTGATAAATCCTGAAGCTTAGAGATTCCTTCCTCAGTCATGTCCTGTCTATTAATAAGCCCATCAAAGGCATTCTTTTCTGTTCCAGTGTTTTTGATCTCTAACATTTATTTTTTGTTCTTTCTTAAGATTTTTATCTCTCTGCTTATCTTGCCTATCTATTCTAGCATGTTGTCTACTTTATCTGTTAGAGCCCTTAACATATTAATCCTTGTTGTTTTAAATTCTCAGTCTGATGATTCCAGTATCTCTGCCATGTCTGATCCTGATGCTTTCTCTGTCTCTTCAAATTGTGTGTGTGTGTGTTGCCTTTCAGTATGCCTTGTAATTTTTCTTGTTGACTCGACATAACATACTGGGCAAAAGAAACTGCTGCAAAAAGGTCATTAGTAATGCAGTGGTGAGGTGTGGGGGAGAATTCTATAGTCCTGTGCTTAGTTGTTTGTGTTTTCATAAGTCTGTGTTTCTGGACTTTAAACTTCACAATTGCTCATTAGTCCTCCCCGATTTTTAAATGGGATAGGATGGGATCAGTGGCTGGAGTTGGATATTTGTCTTCTCTCAGGAAGAAGACTAGAGCTGGAGTTGAGTACTTCCACCTCCTCAACATCAGTTAGGCTCTGATAAAACTCCAGCAGATTTAGCTCTGGTTATATTGCTTCTTCTGAGGGGAGAGCTTCTGAGGAAGAATGGAGTGTTGTGAACTATTTTAAACTGATGTGTTTTGACCTACCCCTGCTAGGAACAAGAGGAGATTTTTCTCCAGTGTTTGCTGTGAGAACCTGGTCTAGCTCCTGGAGGTGAAACTCATGAAGGGTGGGCACATGGGTGCACTGCATAATTGAGTCTTCCTCTTCCTGGAGTTTGGTGCTCTCAGGCTTATCTTTTCTTAGCCACCAGCAGTTTGCTCATTACCACTTAGGTTCTACTACCACGGCACTGGCTCCTGTGGTGGTGGTTTCTGCTCCTGTGTTTCTGCTCCTGTAGGACATGACTCCCTGTATTTGCCTGTCTGTCTCTTCAATCTAGAGGTTAGCAGTTTGCTCTTTGTCCTCACCTCTTTATGGATCCAAGAAGGGTTCTAATTTTTCAGTCTGTTCAGCTTTTCACTTGTGGTGAGGATGAAGTTGTATTTCCAAGCTTCCTACATGCAGAACTGGTAAAGGAAAGTGTAGATGAGTCCACATTTTTAAAGTTAATTTATATTATTAATTACATTTATAAACTGGAAAATGTCTGAGACAGATTTCAATTAATTTAGAGATTTATTTTGCCAAGGTTGAGGATGCGCCCAGGAGAAAGAAACAAGCTACAGTGGGATCTGTGATCCATGCTTTTTCCAAGAAGGCTTTTGAGGACTTTATATTTAAAGGAAAAAGAGCAGGCAAGTGGGGAAGGAGGAATAAAAAATGAAATAAACAGAGAAAGGGGGATATAGACGACGAAATGGTTACACTCTTGTGAAGCTTTGATTACTGCCCACTGAATCCACATTTTACATGTGAAAAGAGAGGAGTAGAAAAAAATAGTTCTGCATTCATCCTGTGTGCAGTAGATCTACATTTTACATAAGATAAGGTCAGTATGGTGTAGAGGAAGAAGTCAAATGCGCAGTTGTCCAGGGTGGGCAGGTGGATGATTTCTAGTCTTGTCTCTGTCCCATATCTGTGACGATAAGCTCTTAATTTACACTGTCAGAGTGAGATTCACTAAACTTTTGTTTTAGGGTTAGTTTACAGGTGGGGATATATATTCTGAAAGATATGGGGGCCTGCAAGAAATTTCCTTGCAAGTGATTTGTGACAACCACCTGGAGAAAGACGTGGCCTTCTATGTCACAGCTATCTGAGAACAAACAAGAAAGCAGTTTTATTTTTATTATTATTTTTTTGGCATGACTCACTTCCCAAGTTAAACTTTCCCTCTGGCCTAGTGAGTGCGGGGTCCCAATATTTTATTTTCCTTTCACACACTGATTAATTTTTAAAATAAAAAGCAACATTGCATTCATGAGATGAAGCCTATTTAGTTAAGATGTGTCAACATTTTTGGATATTTTTAGACTTTATATTATACAGTTGTGTTAAAAATCATAGCCCCTGTTTTCTTGAAAGGTATTGACCCATAGTTGTTTTTCTTTTTCTTCCTAATATTTTTATCTGGTTAGAGTGTCAAAATAATGTTGCTTTCATGCTGAATTAGTTTATGTCAAATAGGTATTAATTCTTCTTTTAATATTTTCTAAAATTCACTAGTAAAGCAATTTGGATCTGGAGGTGTCTTTGTGAGAAAATTTTTAAATACAGATTCAATTTATTTAAAAGATATAGGGCTTTTGATGTTAAAAATTTTGTTTCAGGTGAGCTTACCTATATTGTGTTTTTCAGTGAATTTTACCTAAGTCATGAAATTCATTTCCATGCAATCTTTCATAATACGCCATTATGTCTTTTAACTGTTTGCTGCCTGAGTAGAAAAGTACCTGCTGTCATTTATGATGGTAGTAATTTGTACCTTTGCTCTGTTTTTCCTAATCTGCCTGGCTAGAGATTTATCAATTGTATTGATCTGCTCAAGGAAACAGCCTTTGGTTTATTTGATTTTCTATATCGGTTTCCTGTTTTCTATTTTGCTGATTTTTGCTCTTATGCTAAGTATCTCTTTTTATCTGCTCTTCTTTGGTGTTAGGGCTTTTTCCTTTGTTATATATGAACAGATCCAGATGCCAGCACCAGATGACATGGCCCTTCCCTTCATTCCCCATCCCTTCTGGGAAGGCTTGCACCCCTTCCTGCAGGAGGTAAGTTTGGGCTGTTGCCTTCCTTGATGTACTGCCTACTTTGGCTTGGGTCTCTCCCCCCTGAGGTACCCCCAGAGCACTGTCCTGTGGCTCTTTACACAGCTGTCCCACATGGGCTGGACTTCAGACACAAGCGGTGTAGTCCAGATCTGTGGCCCTCAGGTATTCGTTTTGGAGAATTACTCCTGGGTACGAGGGCATGAATCCCCTACTGTGAAGACCTAGAGAGCCTGGAGGTGCGAAGAGTGTTAACTACTTTAACTCAGAACAATGATTAAAGTCATTGTCTACCATGAGTCACATGTGAGGTAAATCACTGGGCACGAGCAGCAACCTCGACAGACATCCTTTAACACAGACAGAACATGCTTGGGACTTACCAAGGAAGGAGAAGCAACTTTCCCACTGATCAGAGCGGGGGTCCTCACCTTCCTCTGGGAGGAGAGGTCCACAGCCCCCATCACTGTCCTTTCTGGAGACATATGAGTTCTTCTCCCGATAGCAGCGAGACCCTGGGCTGATGTGCTGTCTGATCCAGGGACGACCCTCTCCTGGGCAGTGAAAGGCAACTTCAACCAGACATCAGAATCCAGAGAGAAGCCAGTGCGGAGGAGGATGAGAACTTAAAACAATTGGCAATAAAAATTTCAAAACAGAAATGACAAAATACTAGTTACAGTAGCACCAAAAATGCAATATTTAGAGATAAATATAACACAATGTATGTAATATCTGTACACTGAAAACTGCAGAATGCTGTAGTGAGGAATTTAAAAAGAACTAAATAAATGGAGAGCTACACCATATTCTATGATCAGAAGCCACCATCGTGAAGAACAGAGGCCAATTCTACATGATATTCTATGATCAGAAGACATCACCATTAAGAACAGAAGTGAAATCTTATATACTGGAAAGAAAAGAGGAGAGAAAGGTTGTAACTTTTAGAAGCAGATCACTGATTCTTAGTGTGCTAGCTCAGGACATGGAAGAGAGGGACCTGTTGGTACAAACTGAGGTCAGACAAGAGAAGTACTTTGGGGACATGAGGCACTAAAGAATACCTGGAGCCTAGTGATGGGGCTTGATAGGGTTTCCTAAACTGAGACAGGAGGGACAAGAAGCCATAGCAGGCATCCTAAAAATGGTCTCTACCCTCAAACAATTATTTGGTAAAGATGCAAAGGCTTCCATATCGCCATCTCCCCACCCTCTGTTTTGTCCCAGTCCCCACAGAGGCTAAGTCCTCTGTTCCTCCTCTACTTCTCTGCTCAGAAGACACACTGCTAGTATCCTGTCTATTAGGGAATTAGCAACAATAGAGTTTTGGGACTTGACAACTTCTTACAGGCAACTTGGCTTGGAGTCCACAGACAGAGAACCGTCTAGGAAAAATGCATGTGTTTGTCAGTACTGTATATGGATGTGATTGGAAGGAGCTGGGAAATTACTCTTTTACTCACCTTGACCACTTCCCAATGCCTGTTAAAAGAGAAATTCCTGGTTGACTTGGGAGAAGTCACATAAGTTGGAAATGATGGGTGGATTATTCCTTCCATTCCACAGTGGTGCAGTGAGAGAACCACTAGCATGGATTAGGGAGTCTGAACAGGTGTGAGTCACTAGAAAATTTATTGAAGTCAGTGTCTCACTTGCATTGGTGGAGATTCAACCAATGGACTCAAAATCCCTTTCAAGGTCAAACATGATACGGTTTTAGAAGGATGTTTTTCATGTTCAGGAAACTGAGGAAAACCACGGCAAGCCCATCTGACTCTCTAGCAGTTAATCCTCCGTGCATCGCACAGAGCCCAGCAGAGAGGATCTCTCCGTGGAATCATGCACAGAAGCCAACGAAGATGATAAAAGAGGCAAGCTAGGAAAACTAGGAAGCAAGAAAACACTCAGAACTCCAAGCTAGGAAAGCTACGCAGGAATAAAACACTCCGGACTCCACAAAATCCAACGAGCTTGTAGGTGTCAGGACGTTTTAAATTCCTGAGATTATAAACCTTAATAGGTGATAAAAATATATGATTTATTTCTAGCCAATGTCAAAATTAAATAAACAGCAATACCCACTCAGATGTGAAAGTCTCTAGTTTTCAGCTTCTACTTTTGAAACCATATTCAATGTTCAATGTCAGTTAGTTGCTTTGCTAAACAAGTGGATGATTCTTGAAGAACACAAATATTCCACTTAATGTGGAAGATGAGAGTGTCTGGCTGGAGAGAGAGAGGATGGTGGCTAACTTTTCTCCAGATTCACAAGAAGGAGCAAAGCTTGCAAGAAGACTAATGCTTCACCAGGTCTTCAACCCCTTGATTGTTGATTCAAAGGAAATGTCAATGTAAAAGATGCACTATATGTGCAGTTAGCTGCAGGATTTTTAATAAAAGGCAAAAAGGCTAGTTACAATGTAGCTGGGCATGCATTGCCTATGCATGGCCACTTGCTGCTTCTGGCTGAAGAGGTTTCCCAGTAACTAACTGGGTACATGTGTCCAGGTGGCAGCTCGGGCCTCTCTCTTCCATTGGGGAGAGAGAGGTCAGCACTCAGTGACAATGAATGTTTTTGCCCTTCCTTCCTGATTCACCTGCCATGGATAGCAGGGCCTAAAACATCTGACAAGTACCCATGGTTGAATTAAGAAGTTAAGAATAAGGCAGGAAGTGGTTTGAGCAGAAACTATGATCTTCTTCCCCCCAGATCCATGCATGCTTTGCAAAGTTTTACATGGAAGTATGCGTTAAAAGAAAATATTCCTTTAGCCTCGTTACTCTGGCTCTGGAGACAAAAATACTGTAAGAGTGAGGTGCTCACACCTGTCTACTCACCTCAGGAACCCATTCTGGGGGAAGATGCAGTGTGAATATTGGGTTTACACTTGAACTATTCTAAGGAGCAGCTGTGTGCCTGGTAGAGGGTGAAAGGCATTTTATTTTTAGTTTTTGCTTGTTTCTTGTTCCCCTTAAAGAGTGCATCTGGACATATTTCCAGCAGGTGGGAGCAACAGGAGGAAATCACAGCACTGTGGCACGGTGGGAGCACCGTTAGCCCGGATTCCGAAAGCTGGAGGAGACTCAGAGCACTGGAGAGTTCACTGAAATCTCTGCAGCTCACCTGCAAAATGTGGGGATTGGGCCAGAGTAACTCAAAGGCCCCGTCAAGGCTAATCATGATATGAGTTTGGAGGGAAGTAAACTTAACAGAAGTTGGCAGGATGGGAGATTTTCCTGCATGTTTCACCACCATTTAAAATTGGAGGGTGGTACAACTGATTTTAATGGCTGTAGCAACCCTCTTCTATCCTCATAATAAGCTTTTGGGGGGGGCATGATGGAAGAACAACTTTGACGCAATAAGGAGAAACTCCGGTGTGTCCGGTGGGTGGTACTGATGTTACAAGCACAGAATGGTGAGAATCGTGTGCTTCCTCCGCCGCCTGAGTTAGTTCAGCTGAGGACTGGAAACAGTTATGACGCAGGAACATGCAGAATCTGCCTGTCATCCAGGGGCTCTGTAAAGCCTTTGATTTAGTTAAGAATATTCTAAGCACTCACATTTTATTTCCTTGCTGTCTATACAATCAAGTAAAGAGAAATCCAAGTTTTGCTGCTAACAGGTGCCCCAAAAACAAACCTTGGAAGACAAACCAGGAAGCCCAGGGCTTCCCCTGGCTCTGCTCCCAGCTGGCTCTGCCACCTGGAAAATTCCTCTTACCTTCCCAGGCTTTAGTTTATGTGTCCGTAAAATGGAGCCAGGTGGACAAATTCATCATCACCATTTCACTAGCCAGAGTTAAGCAAACAAACATAGCTGTACGCGTTGGCGGTGTGTGCGTTCCTAACGCATCTTGAGATACTCATCTATGAAAAACCAAAACCGTATTTTGCTTGGTAAATAGGTTACCTATACTGGTCATTAAAACAAGGCACCCACTGCTGAAAAAGAGAGTCTTTGGTACTAGGATGAATTGTCATCGTTTGAGAATAAAGCAGAAGGAGATGGCCTGGGCCCATCTAATTTGCATAGGTCCAGTCTTCAAGCATTACTTTTTAATTTTGTGTTCAAAATTGTTTGTCAAAATAGCCGTGAGGAAACAAGGTGGGTTTGGTTCTGTAGTAGCAGCGACCGGTGCCCCTGCTGCCCTTCTGTCCAGGCAGAAGAAGGGAGAGCTCTCCTCTGAAGCCATGGCGGCCTTCCCCAGTAGCTGCTCTCTGGTCATCTGACACCCGGACAGAGCCACCGATCAGCACATCTGATCTGGAAGAATTGTGTCTCATCTTCTGAGCGGAGGCATTGTGACCGCTGAACTTGCATTGGAGGTGATTCAACACAGTGTCTTGAAATCAGATCCCAAGAGGGCCACCAAACACATGGGGACCTCTGTGTGGGAAAGTATTTGACCAAATCTTAGCATTTCACGCACCAGCCCACATGATTGGTAATGCTATTCTAACCCAGCTCAGTAACTCTCAGGAAGACTTGTATTAGAATAGAAAGACTGTAAAAAGGAAACTGGAAGTCTAATTAAAAGAGGAGAAGGCAAATCTAGTCTATGATAGTTCAACAGGATGGTGATGGTCAACAATAATTTATTGCATGTTTTAAAAATAACTAAAAGAGTATTTAAGTGGAATGTTTGCAGCACAAAGAAATGACAAATGCTTGAGGTGATGGATACCCCCTTTGCCTTGATGTGATTGTTACACATTGTACACCTAGATCAAAATAGTTCATGGACCCCACACATCTACACACCTACCATGCACTCATAAAAATTAAAAATAAAAGAGATACAAGCAAGTAAGTGTATCACTGATAGTTTTCAGGAAGGTTCAAAAAACAACTAGCCATAGACAACAGGCTAATAAACATGTCACAAAGCAGGAAAAAAGTGAGGTTCTGATGCAACTTCAGCAATATGTTTTCGTGAAATGAAAATTTTCATTTTTTACATTAAAATGTTTCCTTGTTTATTATTTGCCAAGTAAATGTTACAGATTCCGTAATAAAAATAAGAGAGTTTCTATGAACCACAGTGAGATCCATGAATGGTCTTAAAATGTTTGATTTGTGCACTACTCTATGCAGATCAAATAATTAAGCATTTTATTCTGACTGACAAAGGAGAGCATGGTAGAGAAGCAATTGCAAGATGTATATCTGTGTAAATCAAATTGTGCATTAAATCACAGAGGAATAAAAAGGGGTAAGTAAATCTAAGCAGACTGATTAAGTAATTATTTAAAATTTTTCTATTTAGTTTTTTGAATGATAAAAATCAAAGACTCTCACATCAAAAAACTGGTAATGTTTACTACACATGACTAAATAAAAATTGCATTTGGTAAGATAATATTTGCCACGTTCATAGCACTTACCCCAGCAAGGTATGTGGAAGCAGATAGCAAGTTATTCTGTTTCCATGTAAGATTTTTACATATGTTGTTATACATGGTATTCTCAAAAACCTAAGAATTTCACCATAGCAGGTGCTTGCTCAGAGCACAGTGCCCCACTGCCATGACTGAGTCCTCAGTTATAAAGAACAAATCACTGCGTTCCCATGGACTTTCCTTTAAACACATCTACTGTTCTCAATCAATATAATTAATAGCAAGGAGCGCATATTTATATTGAAGATGGCGAAAGTCAATTTGTTGTGGAAATTCAAGGGGTCCCTGGGATATCAGTTCTCCATTTAGTGCATGTTATCACCCTCAATCATATTAAGAAGTGGTTTTCAATGCATTTCTCAAAATTCCTCTTCTGATTTCTCATGGCAAGGGAGAGTCTAATTGGATTTTTAATCCTTGACTAATCATGCTACACATGGCACGCTGGGTTTAGGTGGACACTGAAAAGTGCTTTCCACCAACCTATTATTGCAAGGCAGGCTTGAATGTAACCCGAATCAGTAGAAAAATAATGCAGTCAGCCCTTCTACTGTATAGACATTACATGAAAACAATACGCTCCTTTCTTCAGGAGGAAGCCCCTCCCCAGCCTTTGAAGCAGCTTTGGAATAATGGACTGCCATGGGCTATTTTCTTCTGGTTTATGTGTTTCAATACCAGGCTTGTCTCTTCTGTTTGTTTTCAGCTAATTGCCTCGAGATCTAATAAGTTAGTGATGACGGGTGTTGAGCACCAGTGACCCTGCCAAAAGGAATATCATGTCGCACCAAAGTTGAAGGAGTAGTCCTGATGGGTCAAAAATGCTTTCTCTGAGGGGCTCTAATTCCTCGAGTGGGGTCAGGAATGGCACCAGTGATTGGATTGGGTTCCTTAAGCGTCTGCACAAGGGAGCTTCTCTAAGAGAGGGACCAATAGACACACTCATCACTGGAGACTTGGGTTCTCGGCCTTATTGAAAAGACATTACCGTGGCACAGTCCTGTCTTCCTGCAAAGCCCTCACGCTGCCCTTTCTTTGAGAGCCATTACAGGAAAATTCAACTTTGATGAGAAGTTTAATCTGGTTGTTTCATTCTTCCCACGGAACATGCCTTCCTGAAGTTTTATCCAATGTACTTCCCTCCTCAGGGCAACGAAGTCTCATAAAGGAAATGGATGGTGTTGGTTGCAGGGAGCATCTCATTCCAGGAAGCTAAAACGCACACTGGCCAACATTTGATCAATGAACAATGTCTTCCATTAAAAGAAAAAATCAAGGTGTCTTTAACAAAATGATGAGATTACACACATGAACAAATCCAGAGGCGGCAGCCTGTGGCGCTGTAAACTGAAATCCCAGCTCAAAGTGAGGCCGGGGCAGTCTGGTTAAGGCCAACAGTGTGCCTTTTCCTTTCTGAGAAATGCTTATGGCGTCCCTTTCTTAGGGCTGCCATGACAAATTGCCAACACTTGGTGGTTTAAAATTACAGGACTTTATTATCTCATAGTGCTGGAGGCCAGAGGTTTGGAATCAAGGTGCTGGAGTGTGGTGCTCACTCTGAAGGCCCCAGGGAAGAGTCTGCTTCTTGTGTTTCTCCTCATTCTAGGGCTGTGGGTGCACCGCGGCTTGTGGCTGCATCGCTCTAGTGCGGCTTGTGGCTGCATCGCTCTAATCCTGTTTTTTCTTCACCTGGCCACGCTCCCTCGGTGTGTCTCTTCTTCACTTGGTGTTCTCCTTCGTGTATCTCTGCGTCCACGTTTCATCATTTTACAGGGACACCAGTCACTGGATTAAGGTCCACCCTAACCCTGTGTGATGCCACCTTGCCTTGATTATAGACACAAAGACCCTATTTCCAGATAAGGGCATATTGGCAGGTGCCAAGGGCTGGGCCTCCAATATATCTTTCTGGGGGACACAGTTCCACCCACCACACACACTGTGAAGGAAATTCATCTCACAGGTGATCTCCCCAAGCCCACTCTGGTCATCCGTGTGAAGGGGCTTTGGTGTTTCCATAATCAGCTTGTCTCTCCTCCTATTCTGTGCTTCTGGCCTCCTGGTTATCACCCTGCGGGTCTCTGTGCCCTCAGTTGGCATCCAGGATCTGGAAGAGCTCCAGCTGGCAGGTTGACTGTTCCTGCATGGATGTCTGATTACAGGTGCTCATGGGCACGCAGAGCTTGCAACCTGAGTCTCAGAACCAGTCTTGTATTTGGACGTCTTCCAACGCCCACGATTCTAATCCTGCCTTACAACACTGCAAAGCATGAATGTTTTCTTAGGAGTCGATACTGAGAGCAGGGAGGAGATATGGTGAGAAGACAGTGCTAAGTTGCACAATACCAGGTGAGACTTCTGCCACCTGGCTGTACTCACCTCACCTCTCATGCAAACACCTCAATCCCCAACCACATGTTCTCCGCCCCTCACCCACTTCCCAGATGGTCTCCTTCCTCTGGTTGCCCCCACCGGGTCTCTATTGGTCTATACTCGCCATCATCTCTTTCCATGCCATGGTCAACCATGGGGCCACTGAGAAACTCACTGAAGGGCAGGTGATATGGCTTGGCTCTGTGTCCCCACCCAAATCAATCTCATCTCAAATTGAAATCCCCACGTGTCAAGAGAGGGAGGTGGTTTAATCACGGGGGCGGTTTCTCCCATGCTGTTCTCATGGCAGTGAGTGAGTTCTGATGAGATCTGATGGCTTTATAAGGGGCTCTTTCTCCTTTCCTCCACGCTTCTCCCTCCTGCGGCCTTGTGAAGATGTGCTTACTTCCCCTTCACCTTCTGTCATGATTGGAATCTTTCCGAGGCCTCCTGGACATGCTTCTTGTACAGCATGAGGAACTGTGAGCCAATTAAACCTTTTTTCTTTATAAATTACCCAGTCTCAGGTAGTATTCTTTATAGCAGTGTGAGAACACACTAACACAGCGGGAGAGGACAAAGCTATTGGTACTTGCTTTTTTATATTTTTGTTCCTGTTACTCTTTTTAAATGTGCTAAAACAAATTTATTTTCTGTTTATGAGCAACTTGCTAAAACTGTTTTATAGATGCAGTTGTGTAAATGCATGAAGAAAAGTGGTCAGGAAAGGGCCACGCTGGCCAGTGAGACCCCAAGCTTCTGAGAGGGGAGGGCAGCTGTGGAGGAGAAGCACAGGAGGGGAGCAAGCGGGCGGCGGGAGGAAACCGGGGCTGGGGTGGTCTGGAACCCGGAGGCCGGGGATGAAGGAGGGCTGCCAAAGACAAGATTCAGGGACAGTCAGAGGAACTGTGGGCTGGAGACCCCGAGCAGGACTGAAGCATATGACATGCAATAGTCATCAACTGTCCTGACATTTCTACCAGACAAGCAGCACCACCCTTTCACTGATGGAAAGAACGTGATGCAGAGTAAAATTCCTCACCCCAAATCTCTGCATGGATTAATAGCAGCACCAGGATTGGTCAAGTCAACCTGGGGCCAAACCCATGTTTACTAATTAAATGCAGAGATGACGGTTTTGAGTTATAAGTTACAGAGATTGTAAGACCCGACGAGAAAACATGTTGTGCTTTGTTCAAAGATTAGATATAACGTAATTAAAAGCCTTCTTTGGGAGGAGGGTGGGTGCCTGTGAGGGACCCTGGGATTATCTGGGGTTGGGAGAGGCCAGGAAGGGGCCAGGACCTGAACATCTGCAAACCTGACCCGTCGCCTCCCTGGGACTTGTGCACGACTCCCAATCTTTCATTAGAAACTCGTTTTTCAGTTCAATGACATCACTTGGACTCCAGAAGGGGAACATCACATATCGGGGCCTATCATGGCGGGGGGAGGGGGAGGGATTGCACTGGGAGTTATACCTGATATAAATGACGAATTGATGGGTGCTGACAAGTTGATGGGTGCAGCACACCAACATGGCACAAGTATACATATGTAACAAACCTGCACGTTATGCACATGTACCCTAGAACTTAAAGTATAATAATAATAATAATAATAATAATAATAATAATAATAATAAAAAGAAACTCGTTTTTCACTGAAACCAATTGTTCCTGCTGGATTGAATTTTACAAGGATTAAAAAGTACATATAGGCCAGGTGTGATGGCTCACGCTTGTAATCTCAACACTTTGGGAGGCCTAGACGGGAGGATCACTTGAGTCCAGGGGTTTGAGACCAGCCTGGGCAACATAGTGAGACCCTATGTCAAAAAAAAAAAAAAAAATGAGCTGGGCGTGGTGGCACATGCCTGCAGTCCCGGTTACTTGGGGCTGAGGTGGGAGTGTCACCTGGGCCCAGGGAGGTCCAGGCTCCAGTGAGCCATGATCACACCACTGCACATCAGCCTGAGCTGCAGAGTGAGACCTTATCTCAAAAAACAAAACAAAACAAATTTCCAACATATAATTGGAGAAGGAAAATTAAGGAAAAACTGAGATCCAGGAAACACAGAGCTGATGGACAGAAATCCCTCCACCTTCCTGGGATCTCCCTGGTGGTGCCGCCACATCCGCCGGCAGCAGAAATCAGGCTCTGCCGTCCACAGGGGCACTTCTCCGTGGCCCCTTCCATGGAAGCAGAGAGAAGCCCACCCTTTCTTTCTTATTTGCAATAATTCAATCTTCTATCCACTTCATTTATCTCTCCAACTTGACTAGTGATTAGTTTTTATTATATTACTATTTTTTCTTAATATTTTTGCACATACTTAGATTTAGATACCTACATTTAATCTGAGATATTTACCGAACTAAATACAAAATCTTCACATTAAACAATGTATTTAACTGAAAAGGTGTAGACTTGATTCACTCTCAGGAAAAAAGGAATCATTTGCTTAATAAGAAATATTATTTGGCTTGTTTTGAAAATAATTCTCCAAGTTAGAATTTATTTTTAATCATTTTCTGATACTGATACAGGTATCCTGCCGTGCTTCACAGATTTTGGTGATATCACACATCCTCTCAGTATAAATCACAAATATACATTGAATGCATATGAGCTTTGAAAGTTGTGTTTTAAAGAGACTTAACCCCTTTTCTGATTGAGATCATGTTTGCTGTTGCCTTTGTTTAAAATATGTCTAAGAATTCTTCTTCTCCTGCAAAAATAAATGATAAATTATTTATACATACCAATTATTTATTATTATTTATGCAAAGCTTGTCACATTATGCATGCATGGGGGGATTGAATCACTGTTAACCCACAATGCCTTTAGGGGCATGATATGATGGGCAAAGGGTGGCATGTGGGATTGCCATCAGCAGACGTATGCATTCAGAGCCTACGCATTTTTTATGTACATTGCTGCACTGATAATAGGAAGAAAGCCACGACATCACAACCAATATTGCTTATGCACCTAATTCTAAATTTTGTTACCTTGGCATTAAATAAACATATCACCCAAGGAAAGAAGTATAAAAGTGTGGTGTGCATTGTAAGGTAGACATAAAAATGCCCACTGGTTTAAGCTTAAAACTAAAAGAAACAGAGGAGCTCAACTTAAAAAAACGATGCTTTTCCTAAGGCAATTCTTTGTCACATAATAGCAACATATTACAATCAAGAAATAGAGATAAATCAGGAAAATACCATGATATGATGACTTGTCATGGTGCTTTCTGATAGCATTTTGAATTTCAAGGCAGATTCAGTGAAGGTTTTTTTTTTTTTTTCCAAAATACTAATGCATATAAATGAAATTATTAGCAGCATTCATTTTTAATGGGAAAGCTAATGGAGGGCTTGCAAAATGACATAACTATCCTTTGATCCTGTGAAGGAACGTTTTCCCGTTCCTAGGGCAAAAATTATATCCAATATGACAATGCTAAAAAGCCACCTATATTTGCAATTGACAGTTTCAAGATGTGGAGTATGTTTGGGTTCTGTGGGAAGTGTGTCAATGCATTTGCTGTGTAAATCGGTGCAAGTGAGGTTTGAACACAGGCTCTGGAAGGGCTGACCCTAGAGCAGAAGCAGGCACTGAGAAGCTGAAAGTCCATGAGTCCACCTCATTCTTTACAAACTTAATTTGCCTGTGGCATCCCAGAGAGTTGAGTGATTCAATATCTTGTTTTCTTTACCAAATTTGCCCCATCACTAAATGCACTTCTGTAATTTTGTGATGTTTATTGCTCATCCTGTCACATTTGGGGTCATATTTGTTCATCTTGTCCATATTGGCATTACCTAGTTCTTCTTTGATGTTATGCAATATTCATAACCTTGAAAAATGTGTCATGGTAACTCTAGGAATGGGTGAAACAAATGGCCATTCCCATTACAGCCCCAGCCCACCTCTGTTTTCCAGCCTCAGAAGCAATGCCCTTGCCAAGATCCATGTAAAGTCTACCACTCAGGTCCTGCTTACAGGTCTCCTAAGACAAATCCAGTCAGATTCCTCTCACTTTTAAGTCTTCCAGTGAAATAAAATATGCACCTTCTTTGTAGCTATGCCTGGCGATTAGTACCCTCCAGAAGCTCTCTCTCTGATTTGTAATAACACTTCCTCTTCGTTTTCAATCCAAGCTCTGCTGAGCTCTGTTTCTTTTGGTTCTGTCCTCAGACAATAGCTTTTCAGACATAGCACACTCTTTATGTTCACAACAGACATTTTCTAAAACCTTTGTGAATTCCCAAATTCGCAAGTATCACTATGTAATATAATTCCCTTCGTAAGAGGAAGTTAAGTATAGTTGAAAAATGCAAATGACATGTTAAGACCGTCAAGGAAGCAGCAGAACACCAAAGGTATGTACCAACTATTAGCATAAGTTCTCCCCTGCAAAGTACATCACAGCAGAACATTACCAGACCAGTTTTAACCATGTGTGTCTCTAAATTGGTAAAACTGAGGCAGAGGTGGGGCTGCATCCCATCCTATAGGCATCTTGCAAGGGTGAAGGTGTGAGGAAACGTCCTCTCCTGCGGTAAGACATTAGGCTTAGCTGCCACTGACAGAGTGGGCTCAGCCATCCTCCACCCTGGCGAGGTAAGGGAATCTCGGGGGAGCTTTGAAACACACCAAGGCCTGGGAATCAGCTTCAGCGGCTCTGACGTAATTTGCCTGATGTACCACCCAGGGACTGGAAATGTATTTGAACACTTAGGTTAGCCTAATGTAAAGCCAGAGATGACAACTGGACCTTTGGAAGGCAGCCCTTCTGGAGTGTTTGGTTTGTTTTTCTTTTCAAATTTGAATAGGTTTCTTGATAGATTAGTGTCTTGACTAATTGTCAGCCTCTATTGCATCAAGGTATTACAGGTGATGAAGAGGTGGACGGCATTGCTGGTAGCAAATCCATGAGCATGCTCAGTGCCTTTTCCAGTAGGGAGGAAGGAGCCCCGTTCAGGGACAAAGTGTACCCGGGCTGGGACGAGGCCCCAGAATGAAGGTTCCCACTCTTCTGGGTGTTGGTTGGATGATCTTTGACCTGCTACATAGCAGATCTGGGCCTCAGACTCTCATTGATAAAATGAAGATATCGACAGTGCTGATTTGGGAGGGCTGCAAAGTTCTCCTAATGGCATGGAATATGTTGCCCTGTCCCCACTTCATGGCTGACTCTGTGAATTTCCCTGCCTCCTGCGTGGGCTGTTAACCCCCATCTCTTGAAACTTCAGTGCTCTAGTTCTTAAGATCAAATGCACCATCAGCTTAAAGAAAATGTCCCGTAGCTGTCCAGCTAACAGCAGTGCTGGGGACACATGCTCTGGGCACACACAGTAGAAGGTGCTGGAGCGAGTGGACAAGAGCAGAGCTCTGTGCGTCATGCCTTCCCGTGTGGCTGTGTCAACAGCTGGGATTGTTTGCCTCAAAATCTTCCGGAGCCAAATGGTACCAGCCGTCCATGAGCCTCTCTCTCCATAGACAGCAGTCCCAGGAGGGCACTCACAGGGCCATGGACACCTGCTGGGGACTCTTCTGTCACCTGGCCTTAGGGCCTGGGGCCAGCTCACTCTCTGTCCCTGTGGGAGTCCTGGGACTGCCTTTGGTTGCCTGTTAGTGCAGCTGGGTTAGTGCTGGAGTAAAAATGCCAAGGACACACTCTGTGCCACACATGTGCTGTCCTGAAGGCTGCCCCTGGGGTTGGACATCTGACCGAGAGTGGTGGAAGCCAGGCCCTGCAGGAATCTTGTAGTGTCGTGGAGGGGAGAGGCACACGTCACATCCTCATTCATCCCTTCCTGAACAGAAAATGATGCTTAAAATATAATAGATTCCTATTCCTGTGTGGCATGATACGGCACACAACACAACGCATTTACAAAGGAACGTGTATTAGTTTGTTTTCACACTGATGATAAAGACATACCTGAGACTGAACTTAGAGTTCCACATGGCTGGGGAGGCCTCAGAATCATGGTGGGAGGTGAAAGGCACTTCTTACATGGCAGCAGCAAGAGAAAATGAGGAAGAAGCAAAAGCAGAAACCCTTGATAAGCCCATCAGATCTCGTGAGACTTACTATCACGAGAATAGTTCGGGAAAGAAAGACTAGCCCCCATGAGTCAATTACCTCCCCCCACCGCCGGGTCCCTGCCACAACACGTGGGAGTTCTGGGAGATACAATTCTAGTGGAGATTTGAGTGGGGATACACCCAAACCATATCAAAGTAGAAACTCCTTCTTGACTAATAATTCATATTTATCTTTGGTATGTTTATAGGAATCTAGGCGTTTTCAGTGACAACATTGGTTCAGGAAGGCCAACGGCTTTCTTCTATCAAAATATCCAGGGCAACGAGCAATGCCAGTGCCTTGGCTCTGTCGGGATTCAGTACGAGGAGCTTTTTGTTGCTGTTGTTGTTGTTGTTTTTCAGATGGAGTCTTGCTCTCTTGCCCAGGCTGGAGTGCAGTGGCCTGATCTCGGCTCACTGCAACCTCTACCTCCCGGGTTCAAGCAATTCTCCTGCCTCAGCCCCCTGAGTAGCTGGAACGACAGTCAAACACCACCACGCCCGGCTAATTTTCGTATTATTAGTGGAGACAAGGTTTCCCTATGTTGGCCAAGTTGGTCTCAAACTCCTGACCTTGTGATCGGCCTGCCTCAGCCTCCCAAAGTGCTGGGATTACAGGTGTGAGCAACCGCACCCGGTCCTTAGTACCAGGAGTTTTATCCACAGATCTCTCCAGGCTGAGGGTCCCTTTGTACTTACACCCCTACTGCAGGAGGAAGAAACACCTAGAGGCACAGATGACCCAGACCCCAAGTAAATTGTGGCTCAGCAGGGACCCGGCCATCCCAGCGCAGCGTTGCCCAGTTTTGCAGAGAGACTTGTGATGGTGAATAAGAAGAAGAATGAACCATTCAGCACAAATAATCCCGCCAACCCCTGACCTGTCCCTGGTGTCTGCAGGTAAGAGGACCCCAGAGGGAATGGCAGCCCTAATGCCACCCTGAGCTGAGACCAAGAACAAGCAACGAAGGGCATGTCCACTCATCTGAGTGCTATCAGGCACAGCCTCCCTGCAAGCGAGGGTGGGCTGCCGGGCGGTTCTCCTGGGTCTCCCTGGTCCTCCCTGGGGAGGCCCACACCTGTGTAGACAGCTGTGAATGGAGGAAAGGGAGGGGCTAGTCGGTCCCCCAGTGCAGCAACAACCCCCAGAGGGCACACTGTGCCTCCACTGTGCTGCCAGGAAGCGGAGCTTCCACATCGCAGTGACCATGGGGCTTTGACCCCGATGGCTGAGGTAAGGGAAGTTCAACTGGGTTGCTTGGCTTGAGGTTCTCGTCCTGCCCTGCTCTGCTGCCTCGCTGAGCCTGTGGGAAGCCCGTCTCATCCAGGGGCTCTCTGTTCCAGGAGGGGTCCCACAGCACCTGGGTGGGGCCTCTGGGGAAGGTGCTATTTCATTCTTATCACCCAGGCTCTGACCCCAGGGCGCCTCCAGTCAAAATGGTTTGGCTCTGGCTCTCCTTCTGTAGTACACGACTTTTATTTATTTGTTTGTTTATTTATGTATTTATCTTAAGAGACAGGGACTCACTCTGGTGCCCTAGCTGAAGTGTAGAGGCACGATCTCAACTCCCTGCAGCCTCAAGCTCCAGGCCTCAGGTGATCATCCTGCCTCAGCCTCCCAAGTAGCTGGGACTGCAGGTGTGTGCCACCACACCCAGCTAATTTATATATAATATATATATGTAATATAAAAATATATACTATATATTTATATACACTATAGTTTAATATTACATATATATACACACACACACATATATATATATATATTCACACTTGAGGTTAGTGAGGAGAGGCAAGATGGAAGGCACGTCCTCTTACACCTGCTCAGCATGTGTGTGTGTATATATATACATATATTTGTAGAGAGGGGTTTCACCATTTTTCTCAGGCTGGTCTCAAACTTCAGCACTCAAGCCCTCTGCACACCTCTAACAGGAGCCATGCAATGGCCCCGCTGCCCTCCAGAGCCTCCTCCCACGCCGCATCCCACAGCCCCGGCCTCAGCCATCTGATGCCTCTGTGTCTGCAGCTCTGTGCCAAATGAGGCTGAGCTCTTTCCCGTGGACTCTAGGATGGTGGGCAGATGAGAAGACAGCTTCCTTGACGTTCAAGCTCACCCTTCCAGAGCCCCCTCTGGATCCGCCAGGACAGCCAGGAGGCCACCTTCCTCTGCCTTCATCCTGATGGGCAGGTGCCAGGCAACTGAGGACAAGCTCATGGCTTAGAGCTGCCTTGCTCTGCCTGCCTTTCCCCAGGAACCCCAACAGCACCACTGCCTGAAGCCTTCCCCTCTCTCCAGCCCTGCCTCCTGACTCCCTGTGTCTCTCCCATAGGGCCCATGTGGAGCACCCGGCCTCTGGCCTCTAGGACCCGTGAGTATGGCAAACTGATTTTCCTGTGCCTCTTCTGTGTCTACTGTGTGGCTGCACCTGACTGCCCATTTTACATGAGAATTCATAACACGTGCACACACACACATATGCACACCTGTGCACACACATGGACACACACACACACAGAGTACTTGGGCCACATTGGCCACCTCCAGTCCTCCACACAATCTCCTCTGCTCGGGATGTTTACATTGACTTTATGGCTCCTGGCCATGAATCTTAGAAGCCCTTTTCACCTCTGGTGACCACCCTGCCTGTCGTGGGATCCAGTGTGGAGCTTGCCATTTGCTTTTGCTCTCAAACTATCCAGGTGCGGAGGAGGCCTCTGTCTTGTGCTGCCTCAGTAGCAAACACCAACGGCTGAGTATGAACGGCCACATCCCCGCCTTCCCCCTTAGAGGAACTCCTTGAGGGAAGACCCACATTCCAGCTCCGTACTCCAGACATGGCAGAGAGGGTTCCAGAAGTGGACCCCAGCACCCATGCATTTCAGAAGTTAGTCAAGGAGGGGTCATTTCCAGGGAGAAGTTGCGTTATGGAAGGCGAAGACAAGAAGGCACCCTTTCAGGGGCGCACCCACCACACTCTGACAACATCTGGCCTGGGTCCTCTCCCCAGGAGACACACGTGAGGCCAACACAGCCCACTTAGCTCACACACGAGTTAACGCAGTGCTGCCCGTCTGCATGTGTACATGTGGTATGAAGGCAGCTGGAGACACCCTTTGTGCTTTAAGAAACCCATTTCGCTATAGATGGAACTAATGCAGAGTCCCAACCAGAGGCAACCCCAGACCCACGGGGTCCTGAGAATGTCCCCAGCAGCACCTTGAGCTTTCCGAGGGCTGTGCCGTGGACTGCAGGGGACTCGAGGGAAGAAACCCACAGGAGATCCTCACATTCGAGGTTAGTGAAGAGAGGCAAGAGGGAAGGCACGTCCCCTTACACCCCCTCAGCATCCCTGTTGACTTGTGTCCAGGACAGGAGCGTGCGTGTGTGTGTGTGTGTGTGTGTGTGTGTGTGTCTGGAGTGTAGAACATAGAACTGTTGCAAAATACAAACAGGTTGTCATCTGCAAAACACAATTCCCCACGCATCCTGTGCACAGACGCCGCTATGTGTCCGCAGTATTTCCAAGTCATTTAAAAGGGTAATTAGCACGCGGCATCTTCCTGGGGTCCTCGGAGGGTGAGTGTCCATCCTGTTTCTCACTGTTTCTCTCCTAATCCCTTCTAATGAGGGTTTATGTTAACATGGATAAGCCCTCGCGGTGTGCACTACCAGGCTGGCGGGGCCCATGGAGGACGCGCTGCTCAAATGTCACCGCCTTTGGCAATGTGGCTGTGAGACGTCAGAAGGGCGTCACAGGAGAGCTTCCGTGTGGATCGCTCCATTTTATAGAAGGGAAATCCGTCCCATAGGGTGCCTCTGCTTCTTTTCTGTTCTTTCCAGGATTTTGTCTCCATTTACGTTCTGTAGCAAGCAGCTGGTTCGCGGCGTTTTATTCTGGAGGAGGAGGCCCTGGCATTGCTGTTTCAGGACCCATTGAGCCGGCCACCTTCTCCCCACGAAGATGCAGTCACTGCCCAGCTGTGCCTGCCTGAGCTTTGTTGTTCTCTAGGACTTGAAACTTCTGCAGAAGCCCAGCAAAGACTCAGGATTATCTAGAGTTGGTGGCAGGACTCAGACGTCATTGAGCTTCAGAGCTGGTGCCAGGCCTTTCTTTCCCTCTGCAGTACTTAGTGAGAGTTTCAGGGCGGGCACTGTGTGGGGAAGGCAGCCTTGCTCCCGTTAGCCAGGCCATCCGCTTCCTGCAGGTGAGTGCTTGCCACAACATTCATTTAAATTCAAGATCATAATGTAAAAAGGAAACTATTGTAAAATAATACTTAACCAAATTTAATGAAAACTGACGTTCAGGGTGTGCTACTGTGCACGCATTCACAATCACACAGGCTATCTTATTTAGTCCACTCAATACTTCTGTGCTGGAAGCATAATCACCAGTCTTAGTTGACATGGAAGCCCCAGTCTTGAGCACCTGGCCCCACTTTAGATATGATGGGCTGGGTGGTCTTATCAATTGTAAAACTGCCCAAGTAAGGACTGGACTGCCCTCTGCCTGCTTAGCTGGATTTCTGTCCTGAATCGATCGCTGATTCCTTTTTGCAGAATAAGATAGAGTTTCCTCTGTTCTCTGTTATCATTTTCTTGGCAATGGGTTGTCATCTTCAAGACACACGATTTTTAAGTGTGTCATCTTTCGCATGCTGGATTGAGCTGTCCTTCAGGGATAACAGGCTTGTGGCCACAGAGTTTCTCACTTCCTTTGGACTTGCTTGATTCAGGCAATCAATGTGGGAAAGGCTGAGTCAGAGAGAGAGACTGGGCGGTGGGCTGCACACCTTTCACCGTGCAGGCTGCTGACATGGCACCCGGCACAGTGGCCGCCCAGCACGGCCAGGGAAGGGCCCCTGTACCTGCCCTGCAGCCCCCTTCCCTCCCTTCAAGCAATTCTGGAGACTCAGAGGACTTTCAAGAACAAACAAGAGGACAGGACCCTGGTTAGCACTGAGCAAAGTGGATAATCTCTGCCAACACAGGGGACACATACACTTCATTCACACCGAGCACTTCCATTTGTAAAGACTGGTTAACAACGGTTCAGCTAAAGCAAAAGGTCCACACTCCTGAGTCAGAGGAGAAGACGCTCAGAAAATTCTTGCTCCTGAGAACCTCGTGAGGACATCTGTGCCCCCCACCCTGGGACAGGTAGAACCCATCGCTGTGGGTTGAGCTGTGACCACATTTACATGCTTGAGTTCTAACTCCTGGTCCCCTAATAGAGAATGCGACTGTATTTGGAGATAGAGTCTTCACCCATTGAAAGTGAGGCCATGAAGAAGGTCTCAATCCAAGACAACTGGTCTCCTTACAAAAAGGAGAAATTAGACACCCACACACACAGAGGGGAGGTGTGGGTGAAGACGAAGGCAGAGACGGGGCAATGCTTCCACAAGGCACGAACACCACAGACTGCCAGCAGGCTACGAGAAGCCACTGCCTAGGCTGCAGCAGGTCCTCCCATAGCCTTGGGAGGAACCAGCCCTGCTCACACCTTGATCTCAGGCTTCTGGCCCCCAGGACTGTGAGGAAACAAGAGTATGTGTTTAAGACACCCATTCTGCAGGACTTCATGAAGGCAGTCCTAGCAAACAGACATACCCACCTAGAGAAAAATGTAAACGCCTTTTCTTTTGGTGAATCTGGCACTTGCAAATGTAATAAAATGCAAACGTTCTACTTGGAGCCAATCTGTGCACAAAGCCTTGGCCTATACCATGAATAGAGGGAGAGGTAACAAGGGCATGAGACATGCGTCCAGAGCAGGATTGCCAGGTTCAGCAAATACACGTGGAAGACCCTGGCTACATTTGAAATTCAAACAATGAGTAACTGTTAGAACAAGCGTGTCCCAGGCAGTATTTAGAGATGCTGACACTAAGCAATCATTCCTCGTTTCTCTGGAATGCACAGCTAACTCAGTGTCCTCTGTTTCATCTAGGTCACCCTGCATGGGGTCCCCTGCCATGACTTATTTAAAGTGGAGACACGAAGCTCACAGTACTCTGACAGATTTTAAGAGCACGACGGCATCTCCAGCCATCTCTGCTAGGGGAGCTCCGTGGGCTTTCTCCTGACTCCCAAACTGTTTGACTGAGATTCAGTGGCTTGTTCAGCCCCTGCGCCCCGTGGGGCTGCCTCGGTGTCCACTGTTGACACAGTTGGAGCTGCGTGCCCAGAAAACAGCCACCCACAGGTGGAGCTGCCCCTCCTGTGGGGAGGATAAATCACTTCTCCAGCCCACTCTGTGCTTAGATTTTCTGCTGAGGTTGCAACACAGGGTCAGATTTATGACCTTTTGGGGCGAATTTTCATGGTCATTTCTCCATTAGGGGCTATAACCAGACCTTCTCATACAGACCCTGAATCCAACAGGGGCCAAGGGCCTTGGCGGGAGAGCACTGGACCATGCTGGGTTCTATGGTGCCCATGTGGCAAGACCTCACAGAATAGTTATTTGGTCCAATTTCTGAAAACCAAAAAACAAACAAACAAAAAAAGCCAATAAACCAGTCCCCTTAAAAATAAAGTAATAAAACTATACTAAGTATGGATATAAATGGCTCCTGAACCTCAGGGGGTGGAAGCGTTCTCAGGTTTGCTGTGCAGAGCCAGAGTAGGCTGCGTGCTGAGGCTCTGTCTGCACTAGGCATGGCCACAGTTTATCCCATTTGGGTTCACATCATGAGGCAGGGCGTACTGTGGCATGCATTGTTTTCTCAAGTCCAACATAAACTCACAAAATTATCTAGTCAACACCTATAACAGAATTTTTTTAAGTTCTCTTTGTCTAGTAAAAGACAGGATGAATGTGGAATATTTCTGCAGATGATAGTGTCTGTCTTCCAAATGATGCACACATCTACAGCTAAGGTCATGCATACTCACGTCGTGAAGAAAGAAACTAAGTCTCCCATGTTCTAGCTCGAATTTGCAAAATGCATTCTCTTGGAAGAGCACGCATGAAGTAAGGAGGCGGGATGCATGGCCTCCCTGCAGTGAAAGTGTTGCAAACAGAATGCAGAAGCTCGAAATTGAGGAGGAATCTTAGTTGTCATTCAACATGCTCATCTGACAGCATTCCTGACAAATGCCTGAAACGGCCATCAAGGTGGACATGTGCACCTCCCAAAGTCTACCCTACATCCTTCCCTTCTGAGGCAGATGCATTTGTATAAACACATGTCTTCACCCACCAGGTTCTGCACATGGCCCCAGCTTTCTGTGGCATCCACATCTTCGACAGAAGCCAGCAGAATCGCTATTCTAGGACACTCCCTCTCCCATTTTTAGCCCACCAAGTATCCAAAACCATCTGTCACAGTTCTTAAAAGCTTCTCTTTCCAAAAATAACAATCAAGACCCCCTTTACTGCTCTGCCCATAGCATAACACACTGCAAATCATTCTATGCTTGAATTCTCCGCTGCTGGCTTTGTGCTCAAAAGTGTCACTCTTGCTTGAAAGAGTGCAGTGTAGAAGCCAAATATGACCTTTATATACATCCTTCTTCTGTTTCTGTTCATTCATTCCTGCAAATTTCTTCCCCAAATGGCACTTATTCCCAGGCACAGCAGGGAACCATCGTTGAGTGGAATCCATGGGTCTTCACACAGGAGCTATTATTTTCAACACAACTTCCCGAGAAAAGCAGATGACAAATTTCTAGCCAGGTCTAATACAGCTTCACCCACACTCCTATTTCCCCATTTGACTTCAGAGATCACGGGAAGCCACAAGGGGTTGCAGACCTGCCGTCAAGGAGTCCATGGTGCTGAGGGCATCTCTTCAAACGTCCATCACTGCCCTGTCTCATCCTATGTGGCTACCATTCAGTGGTCTCTCCACCAGACAGTGCCTGTTGAAAGTGAAGATTGCATCCCCCCAGCTCTCCTTCCCTGGCCTGCTGGGAGGTAGCAGCACTTGAGAAACATTGGCAGAATTCACAAGTTAGCAAAGCCTGATGGCAGAATTCATGAGTTAGCAAAGCCCGAATCTGTAGCTCCACAGTATGCAGAAATGAGATCCTTCCCTGGGTTCTTTCTAACACTCCATGCCATATGTGCTTTAAAAAATAATTATGTCCACCAATATGAGAAGAATCTCTTCCCTTTTTTATCACCTAGTAACATGGTCCCACTGTCACCTCTACCTTGACAAGCCGCATTCTTTCACACGTGTCATTTGACATCAGTGCCCTTTTACCCCCCTCCCTAGATCTCTTTCCACGTTCTCAAGTTATTTTTCAAACCTCTCAGCCTTCTTTGGTGCAGAGACAAGGCTTCCCTTTCTATAGACTGACTCCTCCCAAAAGGATGAAGGATGGTAGCTGGCTCTGCGGAGCCTGGACCCTGGCCTATGCCGGCCCTGTATTCTGCCACCCAGGGGGACAAACTGTCCATGCTAGGGCCCTTGGCTCCTGCCATGAGCTGGATTTGGAGATCTGTCCTTGCTGGTCAGCCCCCATGTGAGCTACAGGGTGTGGTCCAGAGTCCTCTGCCTCCCCCTCCTCTTTATCAAGGCTGGGCCTGTCCTTCCCTGGGCTGCCCACTGCACAGCTTCCTCTGCCTTTACACATCTCTGGAAACTTCCTGGAGTCGGTGGGTGCCTGTCTCCATCCCCTCCCTCCCAACCTTGTGCAGGTGAGTTCTGCCCTCGTCCCCTCACGGTCCAGCCCCATACCTTTCTGGGTCTCTTCACCGGATTCTCGCCAGGCTGCTTGGGGAGCTCGTGGTCATTTCTTTTGCTTGGCAGTAGCTCTCACCCAATTCTCTGGCATAGTCACTCTGGAAAATGAAGACACAGACACCTGTGCATGATGTGCCCGGCAGTGCCAACCCCCCGTGGCACTGCCGGGCAACCCCCCGTGGAATTGACAATCCTTCCCTACAGGGTGAGGTCATGCAGGGAATGCTCTGTCTGCGTGTTTCCCTGTTGCCCTCTCACCTGCACTGGTGGGGATCCTGCTTTCCAGTTGAGCTGGGTCAGGCTGTGTTAAATTTTTGGACATTCTGGTAATGATGAGCCTAACACACAGGGACAATGAATAAACATTCACTGAAAGTCCGCTGCTTCATCAAGTGCTAGTTTCCAGAAATTTCTACTTAACCCCCAAAGGCTTATAATTCAGGGCAAATGTGCCCATAAAGTCCAAACATACAAAATGCTACCTATTCCGAGAACCTGTCCCATCTGCTTAGGGAAGTTAACTGTGAAATCTGTAACTACCTACCTCGTCTACACTGAGGCCTTTGTTAGATCATGTCTGAAATATATTATCCTGTTCCTGGTGTTGCAAGATTGGCCTTAGATGAGAGAGAAAGGAACACAAAGAAACTTGCACAATTCTGAAAGGGTCCGGTCTGTTGGCCCCTGCAGGGCAATGACAATGGCCTTAGTCCAGGCCCTCGGAGAAGCAGGTGCTACAATCAAGAAGGTGCTTTCTGATGTTATCAGGAGAAATGTTCATGGAGCCAGGAATGGCTGCAAGAACCCCAGACAACCATGCGAGTCTGACCCCAAATGAAGGACAGAGGGGAGGAAGGAGGGAGAGGATGAAGGAGGGAGGGCAGGAAGGAGGGAGAGGATGAAGGAAGGAGGGAGAGGATGAAGGAAGGAGGGAGGGCAGGAAGAAAGGTTAGCAGATGGGTCGAAGAGACCATCTTCAGGTGTCCCAGGCCTGCATCCGCCCCAGTGTCCTTGCCCTGCCAAGTCTTGAGCTGAGAGTAGCCCGGGGTTAGGTACACTTCAGTAGCAATGCAGTGGTGGGGTTCAGACTTTGGCACCAAGAGCCCCAGGCAGCTTGATCCCACCCTTGGATCCTGCATGGGGCCTCCTCACCATACCACAGCGTCATGTTTGCCGGGCTTGGTAGAGTGTTGGGCACACGTGGACTTCCTGAGATGGTGCAGTACAGAAGCAGGAGTGGGACCCACACCGTTCTCGCGCTGCCCTGCAGGGCAACCGGGGAAGCTTCCTCTCATCTTGAAGTTCCTTCCTTTCCCTGACCCGACCTTGTTTTGTTGGGTAAAGGCCAAGGCCTTCCTCCTACCGTCCACACAATAACCCGATGGCACCGAGGCAATGCCCAGAGTCGCCCTGAGCCTCCCCCACTGTGCTCAGCCTCCTGGGTGCTGGGCTCGGGGTTCTGGGGCCTCTGGTGCGACTTGAGGGTGCGGAGGAGACAAGGGTTCAGACTGAGAACAGCAGGTGGCTTCCACTGGGCCTCTCTGCTCTGAGCTCATTACCGTGTTGAAGAGGCTCTGACCACGTGGAACTCCAGGGATCCAGGAGAAACCACTGAAGCTAGGACGCTGCGGGAGGTGGGGGTGAGCAAGGCACTAGCAGAACTCTTGAGAAAGAGATGGGGGAGGTGGAAGAGCAGGGCTTGTCCGCTGGCTTGTGTGAAGGGACTGTTCTAGGCAGGACTGCTCAGACAGACGTGGGGAGCGGGGGGCGGGGGTGCAGGCTGGGGAAATAGAGAGGGAAAAAGACTGGCCCCTGTGTGTTTAATAATTTTGTTTTTT
>NC_045437.1:2875274-2896130 GCF_002776525.5 Piliocolobus tephrosceles
GGGAGGGGGGAGACGGGAGAGGCGGGGAAGAGAGGGGAGGGAAAGGGAGGGGAGGAGAGGAAAAGAGGGGAAGCGGAGGAGTTGAGAAGGGAGGGGAGGATTGAGGAGAGGGGAAGCAGAGTTGAGTGGGAGAAGGTGTTTTAGGGGTAAGAGCAGAAGAGGGAGAAGCAGGTAGAAAGAAAAGTACAATGAGTCTGGATTTAATAAGGAATTATCGCCCTATTTAAAACCCGACAGTTCTCACTTAAGCTTGAGATAGTTTTCCTGCAAAACCCTAAAGGCAGGCACATTAACGGAGGCTGTGAGAGGGCAGGTGTTCCTCAGGGCTCACTGTGGGCTGTGGGTGCAGCTTTCGAAGCCTTGGGGGTCCCCCTTCCAAGCCTTTTGCTTGTTCTTATTTCTTTTAATTAAGGAGGGTATGCAAAGTGATTCCACAACAGTGATCCCACAACAAAGAGAAGAGTGCTCCCGGGAGAGGAAGTGCCTCTCAGAGCCAGCAGAGGTAGGGACAGCCCCTGCATGCACTCTGAGTCCTCTTACAGGGAGCAGGCCAGGCCATCCTTCAAGCTGTGAGATTATCCCCCCTGGGAGGATAAAATGGGACAAATTTTCCCTTCAGCTTTGCCGACTGCCCAGTGGGACAGGCTGAAGTCACATACTGATAACTCTTATAATTTCCATACCTTAAATACTTTAATGTGAAATCACATAAATAAAATGCTATAACTGAGCATAATTCTTTATACATTTTTCTAATAATCCTAGCCTTTTAAATTAGCATAATAACACTTAGAATAATTGAAGAATTTAATTGCATGGAGCGCTGGAATATTATCTGCTGTGCTGTGGGCCGCGATGAAACTCTGATTAGCTTTAATTTAGTTGGTTTTCTCAATTTAGTTTTCATATTAGATAATGCTGCAGAAGGTAGAAGCACATACAAATAAACTGTAGGATGTGTAATTTTTCCTAAGTGCCTACATGCTCTGCGGAAAACCTCTAGGCTTGTCGCTCTTGAACTTGAGACAGGAGAAGAATTAGTAACTTAAAAATGTGAATGTTGTTTTTCTCTCTGCTGTGCACTCACAGTTATCCACACACCCTGACATTAAGTTCTTCAGTGCCCTAGGCTAGAGGTAAAGGCCCTTTCCTTATTTTCCTTCTAATTTCCCCTTATTTCCTTCCTTGCCTTTCTTCCTTCTTTCCTTCCTCCTCCTTCTTCTTCCCCTCCCTTTCCTTCTCTTCCTTTCCCTTCCTCCCCCCTTCCCTTCCCCCCCTTCTCTTCTGTTCCTCCTTCTCTCGCCCTCGCCCCTTCCTCCCTTCCTTCCTTCCTTCCTTCCTTCCTTCCTTCCTTCCTTCCTTCCTTCTTCCCTTCCCTTCCCTTCCTCCCCTCCCTTTCTTCCTTCCTTCCACAATTATGCCATGATGGCTATATACAAAATATTCAAGTCGACTGCCTTTACAGCAGAACTGTGAAGTCAATTTAGGAATAACTTTTATTCTTCATGAGCTTTACAAATATAACCAGAAGAAACTGCATTCTTTATACATTTTAGATGTATAAAGTTTTTGTTTGCTTGTTTGTTTTGTTTTGTTTTTAAGATGGCGTTTTCCTCTTGTTGCCCAGGCTGGAGTGCAATGCCACGATCTCGGCTCACCGCAACCTCCGCCTCCCAGGTTCAAGTGATTCTCCTGCCTCAGCCTCCTGAGTAGCTGGGATTACAGGCATGTACCACCACACCAGGCTACTTTTGTATTTTTTTAGTAGAGACGAGGTTTCTCCATGTTGGTCAGGCTGGTCTCGAACTCCTGACCTCAGGTGATCCATCTGCCTTGGCCTCCCAAAGTGCTGAGATTACAGGTGTGAGCCACCGCAACTGGCCCCTAAATACTTTTTAAGGCCATTCCAGAGCCCCATGAAAAATAGACATCACCAATAAAAAATAACATTTTGCTTCAAGAAAAGCATATATTTGTGAATTTTGATTTACAAAGTGGATACATGAGTAGGGTCCGCGGATTTTTCAGTTTATGAGAGCACTTAATTCCAATTTCTTTAATGATATACTCTACAACATTTTTAAATCATGACAGTGCATTAGTGTTCTATTGTTGCAGGAAAAATTACTAGAAATTTTGTGGCTTAAAAGGACATGCTGGGCCGGGTGCAGTGGCTCAAGCCTGTAATCCCAGCACTTTGGGAGGCCGAGATGGGCAGATCACGAGGTCAGGAGATCGAGACCATCCTGGCTAACACGGTGAAACCCCGTCTCTACTAAAAAATACAAAAAATTAGCCGGGCGAGGTGGCGGGCGCCTGTAGTCCCAGCTACTCGGGAGGCTGAGGCAGGAGAATGGCATAAACCCAGGAGGTGGAGCTTGCAGTGAGCTGAGATCCGGCCACTGCACTCCAGCCCGGGGGATAGAGCGAGACTCTGTCTCAAAAAAAAGGACATGCTTCCATGGTCTTAGGTTTTGTAGGTTGAGTCTTCGCCTCGGCTGTAGCCTAGGTATCTCAGGCTGGGTGTGCGTCTGAGGTTCTCCTGGGAAGGGGTCTGCTCCCAGGCTCACCTAGGTAATTGGCAGCATTTATTTCCTTATGAATCTAGAACTGAGGGCCCCAGCTTCTTGCTGGCATTGGACAGAGGCTGTCCTTAGCAATTGTGAGTGACCTTTAGCTCCTTGCCCTCTGGGTCTCCCAACATGGCCACTTATTCTTCCAAGCCAGCAAGTGGGAGAGTCTCTAGAGTGAGTCTGCTAGCAAGACAGTCTTAGGTGCATAATGCAATCATAGATGGGATGCCCCATCGATCACCTTGACCATTGTGCAGGCCCTGCCCACACTCAGAGCAAGGGTCTTGGGACTCCGCCCTTGAGCAGGTTTGTCAGGTAATGTATACAACCGGATGAGAGTCCTTATGCAAACCCCAGTTTGCACATGTGAGCCAATGAAAGGCTGTGTGTGTGTGCATGTGGTTTTAAAGAAGCCATAAATGTATTCCAACTTCTATTTTCTCAAGTTTGTCCTATTGCTAATGTCTAATGATCATTTCTAGAATTTGAGAATTATGTATATTCTCAAAGGAACAGAAAATGTCAGGTAAACTTTTAGTCTGCCTAACACAGGATCTCTGATCAAGGCATATGCACACACACACAGATAATACCTAGGCACACATGCATACACAGACACACAGCCACAGTGCCGGAGGCGGTGGGATGTCCCATCCTTCCTCCCTGCCCTGCCATTCAGGATTCCTGAGGATGAGACTCCAAGCGAGCAGGATTGCCCTGGGTCATAAGTCCGGGATTGACAAGGCTCGCCTGCACCCAGGTGTGGAACCAGCCCCCTACGCTATCCCACTCTCCAGATCACTGCCCTGCCGACCTTGTACAGGCTTCATGTTGGCTCCAGCATTTCACAGACCCCTGTTTTTAGAGCAATACTTATAAGACATTCTTTTTGGCAATTCGGGTCATACCTTCCGCACCTGGATGTACATGGCCACCCTCCACCAAGTGTGTGTAATTCAGTGGTTGGAGGGTGGAACTCTGAGCCCCACAGATGCTGCCCAGGGGTAGGTCTGGGACACATATTGAGTGGCTCTCTGCAGGGCTGACTTTGATACCAATGATTGCAAATGAGATGGGACTCACACTCAGGCTGATGAATGCTGCCAAGATGGAGGAGGCCATGATCTCTAGTCCTACCAGGCTGATAGCTGGTGGTGCTGGATCTTGGACTCTTGGCTATATACCAGTCACTAGCGAGAGATCTGCACCTATCGGCCAGTGTCAGAGCCACAGACGGAAACTGTGGAGAGATGGTTTACATCCAGCCCTCCTACTGGAAGAGATCATTTCAAATGATTACGTCGTTACAGATTGGGCATCAGGTTTAGCTTTGAAGCTAAGGGCTGTGCAACTGCTGAGAGACAAACTGGGTCTGAGCGCTCCTGGCATCAGAAGTCTCTTCATCCAGGTGGCCACTTCCCACTACCCTCGAGAGGAGAGCGGGGCAAGAATGAGCTCTCTGACATCTGGTTCCCGTAGTCAGTGGCTTGCGCCCAGCATGATTCTTCCCCCAGGCACTAAGCAGGGTCCCATGGAAGGCCTCGCAGAGACTCTCAGGAAGAGGCTGCAGCCTGCAGTGAGGATGTGGGCTGATGACCAGTTTGAATCTGCATTAAGCTGGCTGGAGCCAAGCAGAGCTGGTTACTGTGGAAGCAGCGAGTGCAGGGGAGAGGTGAGGCTCAGGGAACCTGAGACCGTGACTGGGGGGAGTCTGCCTGCAGGATGTGGCTCCTGAGATGCTCGCGATGCTGAGCCCACATCCCAGGTAGAGGGGCTGGCCATCACCGGGAAGGAACACCCAGGGAAGAAGGAAAAGGGACCAGGGATGGTGCATGTCTTCATAGCTGGAAGGCATTCCTGGCAGACCCTCTGTCTCCATAGCTCCTTGTCCTCTGCTTGGCAACAACAGAACCTGCAAACCCTGGGCCCTTCTGGGGATGACCCGTGCCTTCCATGGGCGTGAGCCAAAAAGTTTCACCCTGCCACATCCACAGCTGATGAGACCCGGAGTTGCCCCGCCCAGTGCAGGCAGACAGTACGGTGGCCTTCATCAGGAGGTTTCTCGTTCACTCACATATGAGGCACCTACTGTGTGCTGGCTCTGTGCTAAGTACTAGAAGTGTTGATGCTTTTTTTTTTTTTTAATGGGGGGGTGGAATTTGGAGAACTCACTGAAGGAAGTGGTTAACAGTGGGTTAAGACGGTAAGAAACGAGGGAGAGGTCTGGAAAGTTGATGAAAACGAGGGAGATTTTGGCCAGCCAAGGACCGGAGGGGTCAGAACCTTGAGTCCTCAGTAGAGGTCTGGGAGGAAGGGGCAGCTGGTAGTAAATTAGTGTCCTGAGGCTGCTGAGACCAAAGACTGCCAAGGTGGATGAACACGACCGGTGCCGTCCCCTCGCAGTCCCTAGGTTGCACATTTGAAAAACTTGTTGTCTGATGTCACCTATCCTGGGAGGAGCAGGCAAGAGGCCCAGGGAAGTTACATAGGTAAAACCATCTCTGCTTTTGGCACAAGGGCTATGGCCCTGGGGCTGGATGGCCTCAGAGATGCACAAACAGGTGCTAGGTGTGCCTGGGGCACTTGGGTCCTGCTTAAGCATGCCTGAATCTCCAGAGGACATTCCCAGAAACTGCAAATGCCCAGAGGACGTTCCCAGAAACTGCAAGTGCCCAGGTTCCTCTATGTGCAGACGCTGAGCCTGAGCCTTCCCCTCACAGGGAGCCTGAGTGGAGCACAGCAGAGGCGTCAGAGGGGCCTGCAGACAGCTGGGCCCTGGGTTCCTGGTCTAAGTGGAGGAAAACGGCCTTTGTGTCCTCACCTGGAAGTCTCATTTCTCCTCCTCCTCCTGTCTTTACTCGTCTAGAGATATGCCCATGAGCACACACATGAACATATGCACGGACACGCACAGGTGCACAGACAGGCACAGACACGCACGGGCGCACACAGGGATACACGCAGGCAGGACCACCCCAGGGTGCTGTGAGGTGAGCCTGCTGGTTGTGGCACAGTCCTGAGTGGGCATGACCTCTTCCAAACAAAACCCATAAAGCTGGTGATTGATTTCATCATTAAAATATCCGGTGGGTTTAACAACCAATTACAAGATCCTTAATAACCAGTTTGCTGAGATGCGGGTGTGCTCCTGCTTCCCAAGAACTCTAATTATCTCTTCTCCTTGTTTGACACGAGGCTGGCTGAAGCCTCCACTGTGGGAATCCGAACATGGAGCTCGGGCTTTGGGCACACAACAAACCTGTGTCTGTTTTTCCCATTAAAACTGATGAGGGCTGCAGTCCTGTGTTGGCGTCCACCCTGAGGAGGGAAGAAGAGCGTGCTAAGGCAGCCGGCATTGGCGGAGCTATGAAGAGCAGGACTTTTAGAAGCAAAGGCCCTTGCCGGGTGCATCCCAGCATCTCACGCAGGGTGCAGTCTGGGAGACTTCTTCCTCCCTTGGTGTCTCTGTTTCTTCTCCCTCAGTGGGTCTGGAGCTCGCCTATCCCGCATGTGAGGCAGCTCGGGCTGAAATAGCGCAGGGTTCCTAGTTGGTTCTGCTCCAAGGAAAGTACCTGCTTGTCTTATTAACAAAAGTGGGCCCCAGTGGGTAGGAGTCCTCCCAGAGGAGGACAGACACCAGTGCGCCTGACACCATTGAGGTGGGTCCTGAGCGTGGAGCCCTGGGGAGGTGGCATCCGGGCAGCCATTCCCTGGAGAGTCTGGCTGGGGGACACACGTGGAGAGAGCATGCTCCTGCCGTCATCAGATACAGGTGGATGGGGTCAGAACCTATAAAGGCAGATTTCCTAAACACGAGAGGACAAGGGGTCCTGCAGGAGCCTGCCACATGCTTGGTGCTGTGTTGTCCAGCCCAGGCTTGCCTGGAGGTCAGAGGAGGGTGAGTCCAAGGACACAGGACAGTGTTCAGAGCAGGGCAGCCTGGCTTGTGTCCCCATGATGTACTCCGTACCATTTAATCATGGCAAGCAAGGAAAACGTTTAGCTTCAGTCCTGGCACACAGGACACCCTCCTGTTGGAAGCCATGGCTCACTCCCCTTGAAGCAAGATAAGAAGGTGTCAGGATGTTTGTCCCAAGGTCGTGTGTTTAGCGAGCCCTATATAGGGGAGAGGGCCTGTGTGTATCCCTGTGTGCACCTGTGCATGTCTGTGTCTGTGTGTGCACTTGTGTGTGTCCATGCATATGTCCATGTGTGTGCTCATGTGGATGTCTCTAGGTGAGTAAACCTGCATCTTGGCAGGATCGCCAATGGGTAGGAGGCTAGAGGCCACAGTGACAACCCACAGCTACCTTTCCCAGAAGGATGGGACCCTCACACTGAGGCCTGAGCAGGGGCCCTGTCCTGGCACCCTTATAAAAATGCTTGAAATTGGATTGGGGTTTGCAATCATTGTGAGCTTCATGGAGCAATGCCTCCACCGAGCTCACACTGCCTGCCCACGGCCTTTGTGCACAGTGGTCTGGCTGTTCCCGGGGTTGGCATGGCATTCAGCAACAGGAAGGCTAGCTGGAGTTTGCCCTGTATCTTCAAATCGGCAAAGTCTTAGCTACACGTCAGATGTCATTTACGTGCCAAGCTTGAGTTTTAGAACCAGTTAATTTTGTCAGACGTCCTCGAAAGTATTTTTTGAATCAGAAAAGTATATGTTTTTATTGGTTTGCATAACTGAAAACAGGTTAGGAAATTCCCTCGCGTTTGCCAAAAACAAAACAAAACTCTAACACCTCTCCTTTAATATGGAGTCTGGAAAACGTGTGATTTCTGGAAAACCATCATGTGATAATTTAATAAACCTGGAGACTGTTTTTAAATTTTTATTGAAGCTCACTAATAACAGATGGTAAAAGCTACAGCCCGACAGCCTTTTACATCCGCATTAGGAAAATGAACTCGAAAATCTATCAATTAAACCACTGTTGCCACTTCTGTTTTAAAGGGCAATGATTTCTTTCCATGAGATCCCAGGTCTTGACCTGGGCCAGAATTAGAGTGCAGGATATTTGTTTTTTGTGCGAGATGAGTCCGGAGGTAATTACACGCGTGTGTTTCTTTCTCCCTGAGCTTGTTCACATGTGTGACTTGGGGTTCTCTCGTGTCCATCCGGAGTGTGGAGCGCTAAGGAGTCTTTTGGCAGGGGTCAGAAGGACCAGCACATGAGGCATAAAGAGATAAAGAAGCTTGGCCTGATTCTAAACCCATACTTTATAGTCAAGATTCTTTCTTATTAAGGCAAACTTTGTTTTATAAATAACACATACACAGAAAACATGCCCACGTCCTAAGGGTGCAGGACGGTGAATTTTTCAAGCAAAAATACAGTGATTAAGGACATTATAGGCACTGGGAAGCCTTGATCCAGCCCCTTCCGGTCATTAGGCCCCCTCCCCCCACTGAGAATCAGGATGCCACCAAGGGCCAGCCCTGCCTGATGGTGAACTGACATCAATGCCTGAGTCTGGCTCTTTCCATAGTGTTGGGTGTGGCTGCGTGGCTTATTTCGATGGCTGTGTCATAGCCATTGCAAGAGCAC
The DNA here is from genome assembly GCF_002776525.5 of Piliocolobus tephrosceles. NCBI lineage: Eukaryota > Metazoa > Chordata > Mammalia > Primates > Cercopithecidae > Piliocolobus > Piliocolobus tephrosceles. Next base: position 2,883,399 of record NC_045437.1, read on the forward strand.
ACTCCGACGTATTTAAGCGGTGTGCTGGCAACAGTCCGGTTCTGTTCGATCTGGGCAATTACAGGGAGTGTGGCCATAGTGTTCTTCTCTGCCTTGTGTGATATGTCAGCATTTCCGTTGAATTATACTGTGACATGGAATCGCTGGGTCCCAGACAGGGCACACTTAGCTTTCGTAGATTCTACCAGTTCTCCAAAATAGCTAAGCCAGTTCACAAGCCCCGAACCTCATGGATCCACAGCCTGACTCGGCCGTATAACGCTGCTTCGTTTAAGTGTCCTCCGGGATGAAATGGTGAGCGTGCCTACTTGGCAGAACCAATTCAAGAATTAGACAGAGGAGTAGGCATTGTTCCACACCCTTGGAATACGGTAGAGTTTTGTTTTTTGAGCTCTAAGGATGAAGAAATGCTTGGAATATCTCACTGAGTGTGGTGGTGAAAGCCAGCTCTCTTTCCAACCCTCACATTTGCAATCGGAGGGGCGGAAGACAGAGGAAACTTTCAAGTTAGGAACAACAAAAGAGGTGAAGTTTCCAAAGTAGCATTTGCACATTGCTGTGCTCAGGCAGGTTGTCCAACTTGCAGAAGAGTCTAGTCCCGGTCCCATGAAAGAGGACACGGGCTCCCTTCCATGGCCAGCAGGCTCAGTTGCTGGAACCACAGCTGCCAGGGAGGGGCTGCTCCAGGATGCAACCCGGGTGTGCCACCCTGTCATTCATTCCTTCAGTGAATATTTGCCCAACTGCCACCGTGTGCCAAGTCCTGTGGGATCTTGGGGCTTCATGATGGGGAAGTTTCTGCCCTCGAGGAGGTCAGGGTCAGGGCAGGTGGGTGCAGGTTGGGGAATCAACCCTCAGAACACGGCATGCTGCTTGCAGCTCAAGGCCCATCTTCCCAGGCACTCCCTGGTAAACAGGGTCTACCTCCAACTGCCTGCCTGGGATGGGGAGAATTTGAAGGCATGAGGATCTCAAAAAGGGGAGAAGCATTCCAGGCAGAGGAAGCATAAAGACGGGGCTTGGGACTATTTCCAGCAGAAATCATTTAGCATTATTCTTAGAAAGGGAGAAGCATCTCCAAACACCACTGAATTCTCCCTCACTAGGTACAATTCCCGTTCTCAGGACACTTTCCAGCAAGCCCTCAGCTCACCTGTGTCTTTCCTCCCAAAATGAGGTTTTTATTCATTTAACATTTTTTTTTTTTTGAGAAAATCTCTTAATTTGTTGCAGAATACAGGCACTAAATCTGCCACCAAAAGGTGGAGGGAGCTAGCGTGGAACTTTCACCCTTTACCCAAATGCCAAGTCCAGTCTTCAAACGAGTAGATGAAATCAAGCTAGCCTTTTTGCGACGAAACGTGATGTGCAGGAGTTTGACTTACGGTGCCGGCGACCTGAACCTGAGTTCACAGGCCCTGGTTGGTGGAAGTGCAGACTTTCCAAGCATGAATTCTCATTGACTTAGAGAATCCGCTGTCTCTGGGGAGCAGTTGCTTTCTGTGGCCTTCCCTGCACAGTGGGATTTAGAGAATTTTTGTGCTCTCCCCCAAGGGGCGTGCATCAGCCATAAAACAGGAAATCCTACCTCCTGGGCCTTGAGGCCCTTCCCCCACCAGCACTGCACCAATCCCCATATTCTGGTATGACCTCTTCTTCCCCGAGAGCTGGGGTCGCAGCTCACCTCCGCATGTGCAGGAAGCAGAGTGCATCACAGAGAAACCTGTTCCTGCCTCTGTGACCCTCCCAGGTCCATGCAGCTGTGGAGGACAAGTTTGGGGGCCTGCAGGACACTGGGCGGCTGCCAGGGCAGTCTGTGCCTCCACAGCCTTTGTGCCCCAGCACCCAGAGCTCAGACCCCCTGTCCACCGGCCAGGACTACCCCAGGCAGCTCCTGGAGTAGAAGGCTGGAGCGCCAGAGCACAATGGAGTCGACACTGGGGCCTGACCTGAGCGTGTTTGCTCCTGACGCTCTGACCTCACTCTTGTCTCTGCCCCGACACCTCACCATGTCTCCATCCTGGCATTCTCGGGCATCCTCTCCTCCTCCTCATTTATAAATGAATTCATTTTATAAATGAATAAAAACGTAATGAATATATTATTGATGGCTGGAAGTAAACTGCAAAACATTGTGAATCGAAGGATTTCGTGTAACATGAACGTGGCAAACATAGACACGTGCTCACTCACATACCTGCACACACACATGCCGATCCCAGAGGGAGAATTGTGCAGCTTTTCCAGATGGAAAAAATGAGATTAGTAGTTCCTCTGTTTAATTACAGCACCACAAGAAGGGTTACCTCCTTCACATCTCACCTGGGTTTTAAAATAAATTCTCTACTTTTGACTTCAGTTTTGAAATTAGAAATGATTTTATAAGAAGTGAATGGGTCTCTTTAGAGAAATTACTTCTGCAATCCACTTTGATTTGCCTTCTTTATATACTCAAAAAGAACAAAAATCTAAAAATCAAGAGCTGTCCTTCCGATCGTCTGAGGTATTTCAGGGGGTATTTTCTGCTTCTCAGTGAGGGTGTGCGCTGACGCAGGCCAGGTCCAGGCAGCCAGCAGCCAGGACTCAGGGAAGAGTGAGCCCGCCAGTGCACTGAGGACAGCATTGCTCTCCGTGGGATTTGTGGGAAGCCCCTGCTTTCTAGTGGCCTGTGCCTGCCTTTCAATCACCATTCCCATATTTAATTTGAGGTTTTTAAAATATTTTCCTTGTTTTCAAGTATGATTTACAAAAGGGTAAAAGGGCTACTTTCCATTCTTCTTTTTATCTCTAGAAGTTGTATGGAAATGAAAAACAGGATTGGTTAAGGAGGGAAAGTTGTTGACTCCAGGTTCTGAGAAACGAGTTGACTCAAATTCCATCACCCTTCTTCATTACAAAGCGGTCTCAGTGGTGACATTTGTTCCTGTCGAAGTCTTTGTGAGTCACTGCACACTTTTGGGCGTGGTGTCTGAACTGCTCCATGCACACTCACCTTGATTTTCTGTGTCATCTGTTCTTTTTCTGATCCTCAGTACACACACACACACACACACATATGCACACACACACACGCACACACACACGCACACACATGTTCTAATCACTACTGAAATGAGCCCCAAGTTCTCAACCACTGATTACACTTTTAAAAATATTCACAACAATAAATATTCAGCCCAAAAAATTTGAGAAATTCAGGAGAACGTCTCTCTTTTCAATAATTCTCCTGAATATCACACTGCAGTTGGCCATGTTAAAAAAAAAAAAAGAAAATCCAGGTGTTTGTGAGGGCACACACCTCCAAAGAACAGATAAAATGCCCAACATCTGTTAAACCAATTAGCCAACTTACTATAGATATTTCTCTTAAAAAATTAATTAAAAAATACAAAGTACATTCTAGTCATATAGTTATATGTTATGGTGTTATATATTTTTTACTTTGTGTGTTACATGTAGCAAGATATGATATATGTTATGTTAAATTATACATTATAAATATATTTATAACTGTAGAATATACATTTATCATTACATATTATAACAATGTAAGCATAACATCATAATTTAATAAGTGGAAATGATAGTGCCCTTGATCATGGAGAGTAGAAGCAGTTATAGCATGGTTCTTGGTTTCCCTTCAACATGTATATAATACTCGTCAAGATGGGGATACTTAAATGCAGTCAACGCTCCAGCAAATTCTGGAGTGAGAGAGGCATCTCAGGTGAGAGTCTGTATGGTCAACTTATTCAATTTAATTTAAACATAAGTGTAAATAGTTTAAGGCGATAGCCCATTAGTGCTCGCATTTGAATTCACATCGCCCCCCTGGTTGGAACTGAATCCAAACAACAACAACAAAACCTCATCTAGACATCTGAAGTCTCCACTCTGTTGGTGAGTGACAGATCTGGAAGACAGGTCTGAAAAGGAACTTTCTCCTTATATTCCAGACCTTGATTTTTTGCATCTGCCCACAAACCCATCTGATCTGTGAGCTCTTAGTTGTGGGGACAAAGGCATGTACGTGACCTATGGAGATATTTATGGTCAGCTCCAGAGAAGCAAGACATGTACCCTGCCTACTGGACACTGATCTGTTTGTGGAATTACCCAAGAATGAACTGAAACAGGGCCATTGGCCTCTTTCTGAAATAACCTTTATGTCCAAATAAAGAAAAAAAAACATGTGACTGGCAAAATTGGCATGCCTCTGGTTTTACTTACACGGTAGCCTGAATGGACCTGAAAAAACCAAACCGTAGCCGTATTGCCACTACATTCAATTTGGCAATTTCCTGGTCATCCATTTTTTTGTTTTCTTTTCCCAAGACGGAGCCTGGCCCTGTCTCCCAGGCTGCAGTGGTGCAATCTCGGTTCATTGCAACCTCTGCCTCCCGGGTTCGAGCGATTTTCCTGCCCCAGCCTCCCAAGTAGCTGGGATTACAGGTGCGTGCTGCCATGCCCAGCTAATTTTTTGTATTTTTAGTAGAGACAGGGGTTCACCATGTTGGCCAGGCTGGTCTCAAGCTCCTGACCTCACGATCCGCCCGCCTCGACCTCCCAAAGTGCTGGGATTACAGGCGTGAGTCACTGCAACCGGCTGGTTATCCATATTTTTGAGGTTACTTCAATTAATGAAGAAAAAACTTGCTTCTCCACTGATACTGGTCTATTCAAAACATATCTTGATCTAGAAACTTACGCAGAAAAGCATCTCTACTTCAGGAACAATTAAAGGATATAACCATACTTCTTCTCTTAGATTCCCTCTGCGTAAGATACAGTTGCCAATTAAGAAATCCACACTGAGAAATTAGGGAAATCACAGTGTTTCAAACCATGACACATGGTATGTTTTCAGAGTTATTTCTTGCTCCTCAAAGTCTAAAAGAAGCAAGGACTCCTTCATAGTGCCAGCCACAAGGCCACCTGCTCCGTGCAGAATTTGTCAGAGGGAAACAACATGGTGTGGAAGTTTCAGGCACTAAAGCAAGACTGGGAATTGATGTGAGGCCTGGTCCTGGAATGACTTGTCTGAGTCAGTAAATGAACTGTCGATCCACATAAAGTTAAAAATAATTCTGGAGGAATAAAAGCACGCTCATTTGAGAAGCAATCAGTGGATTTCAGGCTGACCAATCAGTGGTTAAAACAAGTGACTGGTTGAACTGCTGATGGATTTATTACCATAGTCCTCACTCAGGACATGCCACAGTCTGCAGAGACTAATCGGTTTGCTCATTTTCGATAAATGCACTTTTTCTCACACGATAAAGCTAAGTCACTCATCCATTCATGTTCATTCATTAAAAAAAAATTTAGTCAAACTTTGAATAACCTGCAGAAAATGTAAGATCTGCCACCAGTGGTTGGAATGGGAGAAATATAAAGGAATTTGGAAGGTTTCTGATGGGAAGAAATTTGAAACTTAATTAGAAGTATAAAAAAAGAAAAATTGAGAATATAAGCAAGTTAAAGATATCTATCCTGTTTAGCATCTCCCCCTCTCTAAGCTGGAAACTTAGTCTATCTTTTTCACTAATCTATCCCTCATGCCTAGAATAGTGCCATGTACGTAGTAAGTTCTTAATAAATATTTGATGAATACATGAATGAACAAACACCTGTACTCAAAATATGCACAGGGCTGGAGAATGTTGAGGAGGTAAAAATCTGAGCCCACGATCTTATGGACAGGATAAAATTAATGGATTTTTTTTTTTTTTTTTTTTGAGTCAGAGTCTCACTCTGTTGCCCAGGCTGGAGTGCAATGGCATGATCTTGGCTCACTGCAAGCTCTGTCTCCCAGGTTCACCTCATTCTCCTGCCTCAGCTTCCCGAGTAGCTGGGACTACAGGTGCAGGCCACCACACCCAGCTAATTTTGTTTTTCTATTTTAAGTAGACATGGGGTTTCACTATGGTAGTCAGGATGGTCTTGATCTCCTGACCTCATGATCTGCCCACCTCAGCCTCCCAAAGTGCTGGGATTACAGGTATGAGCCACCACACCCAGCCAATTAACAGATTTTTTTTTTAGTACCCTCCTTGCTCTCTCTTCTGAGTCTCCAAGTGCAGAAGACTAGACTTCGTCAACGCAAGGTAACTTTTCGTGATTTCCTGGTTTCATCTTCCTTTATCTCTTATGCCAAGAGTCCTTTAAGAGTGGACCTAAGTTTCTAAACTCTAAGAAGACGGATGCACTTTTCAAGGTGGAGTGGTTCTCATCTTGGTCCTCACCTGTTCAGGTTGGCCCCTGTTGTACTTCCTTCCTGTCCTCTGGCCTCCAATGAGGTGTGCATGCTCCTGTTGTCTGGGCTTCGAGGGCACATGGGAAATGTGGCTTGGTCCCCCCTTTGCACGCCCCCACAAACCCCCTGCACATTACTCCCCCCAGGTATGTGAGGCAGTTGTCTCAACAGGGCATGGGGAACTCTGAGACCCTGGTGGCAAATGGGAGGTGCAGAGGTTCCCTCATTCTTGGGGTGCCAAACTCTTCTTCAGTTGCCATCACAACCCCTTTCCCTGCAGACCTTGGCCTAGGGAGATGCAATGTAGGCCCCCTCCTCAGAAGACCCATCAGGAACTTTCTAGATTCCCTTTGGATTCTATCTTTCAATCATTTAGGATTTGTACCCTGTTCCAGGGAAAGATCCTTAGTGTCTTCTATTCTTCACATTCTATGTGTGTTCTCATACTTTCTTGCAATAAAAGACCCTTTCTTTCAAAACTCAAGTTTTTGCCTGGAGTTTACAAAACCTGTTTAGGCCACAGGAGCCCAGCATTGACATCTCTGTGTGTTCCTCTTTTGTGCCTCTCACTGAGGCAGGCCACAAAGACTTTAGGGGTCTACTGGCTTGAGGGGTCTGTGAAAGTCCTGGGAACCCAAGGGAGAAAAGATGTCCCTGGTTAATTCCTCAAAACGATGCCTGGTTAGAGGTTAAGCCAGGTGGTCATGAATGCGGCCAGTAACTCATACTTGAGGATGCTTCTAGAAAAATGTGTTTTGAGCTGGGTCTACTGACAACGAAAAAAGCTTGCTGGGCAGACAGATGTTCCCCAAAGTGTGGTTAGAAGGAGTGGCAAGAGTACGTGCATGTGAGTGTGTATGGGCATATGTGTGTGGGCATCTGCATATGTCCATGGTTGGGGGCCCTGAGGAGCGAGAGTGAGATTATACAAAGGAGAGCCCAGGAGAAGTTTCCTGCAGAATGAGGATGGTAAGTTACAGAAAAGATGGTTGGCTGATGATGATGATGCTTGAATTAGTTCCTCCAATGATGAGTTTTGTCTACTGAGTCATTTGTGCTATCCAGTGATTTAACCAAACACTAATCTAGGTGTTGCTGTGAAGGCGGTTTACAGATGACTTTTAGTAAATGCTGCTTGATTATCTGTGTGGGCTTGATCTAATCACATGAAAGACCTTAAGGGCAGAACTGAGGTTTCTGTGAAGAAGACTTTGCACCTGTGGACAGCAGCATCAGCTCCCGCCAGAGTGTTTCCAGCCAACTGCCAGCTCTGCAGATTTCAGACTTCCCTGGCTATGCTCCACAAGGGGATGAATGAGCTGATTCTTCACAATAAATATCTGTGTCTATCCCTAGCTCTATCTCCGTATCTATCGCATCTCTATCATTGCCTCTATCTCTGCAGCTACATCCATGTCTCTATGTTTCCTACCGGTTCTGCTTCTTTGTTGAAATCAAAACTCATGCAGATTTTGGCATGGGGAGTGGTTCTAGAGGGATAGAACCTTAAGGATGAGTTTTCTGAGTTTTCTTAATTGGTTCTGGGGTTTCTAAAGTTGGCTCTTTACTCTGGTTTGATTTAAAGGCATGAATGATTCTATTTCTGGTAGTGAAGAGATCATTGATAGTTACGGTGTAATGTTGAAATAGAGATATGCAAAATATCAGCACTAAATACTTTTAATCAAGTGCTTCTAAGAGGCAGTGTTCTGATTAGTTGTGTATAGGAAACCTTAGAACATTTTAGTCAAACCGAGAGGTTTGATGAGGTTGGCTGGTTGCTCTAAACCATGCTGGAAAAAGTGGGGAATGAAAATAATGAGATTAGCTCTGCATAGGTGACCTGAAAGTTTTTACATCTTCCCTGGAAGAAATCTTTATCTCCTGTAGCTATAGCTGCTGAGATTTCTAAGAATATAACTCAGAGGCTCAGTGTGAGTTGCTGAAATATAACCCAATTTGAATTCCCAACTAGGAAGTGTGTCTAGTGTCAGAGTGAGAGTGTTAATTAGGAAGAAATGGGGTCACAAAAATGGAATGAGGATATATGAGAAGATTCTGATGAAGCTAGAGACATTGAACCCCTAAATTCTGAAGAATCTTCTTTGCCAGTAAAAACAACTGTTCCACCCTTGTCTGAGGAGATTAACCCTACTTTCCACGAGGAAGCTTCAATGGCCTTCCCTGAGGTCATTGCCTTGCTTAATCTTCCTTATTCTTTTTAGAGCCTATACCCACCACACCTCTTTTCTTACAGACAAATAACTTGACTAAGGTCTCAGCAGGATCCAAAGTGTAAGGTTAGGGTACAAAATGTGACCACTTCCAGAAATGGCATGTTTTTTCTCATTTATACATATAGCCAGAGGAAAAGACAAGAAGTTCGGGGGACAGTGTGACCATAGAGGCAGAGATTGGAGTGATCCAGCCCCAAGCCAAGGGATGCCTGCAGTCACCAGGAACTTCGGAGAGAAGAGGAAAGAGCCTCCTCTAGAGCCTTCTGAGGGAGCATGACCCTGTCAACATCTTGATTTTGGACTTCTGACTTCCGAGACTGGGGGATAACACATGTCCGTTATGTTAAACCTCCCAGTTTGTGGCAGTTTGTAACAGCAGCCCATGGAGGCTAGAACAGTCCTATCCAACCTCAACAACTCCATCATACAGGCATATTTATGCACCTTGATCCTACTGTCTGGGGACATTCATTTGGCCCACTGTAAATTTCTGACCAGTGATTTGGTCGTAGTCTGAACATTTGTGTTGCAGGAAACCATTCTAGGGCTCAGGAGACCTGCAATCTCAGTTTGCCACTTAGGTAGCCTTCTGGTCATAAACAAGACATTCAGCTTCTCTCATCTACAAAATAAAGGGAAAGATACCTATGCCCCAAAGGAGCTAAACGTACACCTTTGAAGCACCTGGCTCGATGCTGGATCTGGAGAATGTGTTTGGCCACTGCTCTCCCGTCTGCAGAGCCCGCAGAGTTCCTTGCTACAGCCAAGGTCACATAGTCTTACCATGGGTCTGACACCACTCCCCTTATTGCCTTTACCTACTAAACTCACTTTTATTTTTAACTATGCCCTGGCTTAGATAATTACACTTCCGTATTCAGTTTGGGGAAAGAAATGTTTGTAAAACCTCTCTAAAAAGGGCAAAGCTTCATGAGGGCTGATAGTCCCTATTTGGATGACTGTGCTACACCCACCTCACCTGTCGTTTTGACTTAAGGCTTAATGCCAGAACAATTTGAATTCCAATTTCCATTTAATAGCCTATTAAGAATATAGGTGCACTTATTTTACCTGCTTAAGCTTCAGTGTCTACACATATAAACTGGGAGCATTAATTGTACATACTTTCTAAGTTAGTGCGGTTATGAAATCACACACGTCAAATACTGAACACACCACAGCACTATCGTGTTAGTTACTGTTGTCCCTGTTGGAAAGTAGGGGATTTCTAAAAATTCAGGCAACTTCGTTTCACTCTTACAGTGTAAAAATTGTTTTACTTGAATGATGGAAACTTACAGTTTTATTCTTTCATTGAGGCTTTTCTCATTATTCTTTTATTCTCTTTGATAACTTTTCAGAAATTGTGTTAAAATACATAACACTCTATGAATTTAACCATTTTTAAGTGCACAGTTCTATGGCATTACATACATTCACATTATCATGCAACCATTGCCACCATTTATTTCATCCCAAACTAAAACTCTGTCTCCATTAAATACTAACTCCCCATCCTTTTCTTCCCCACAGTCCCTGGTAACCTCTAATCCTCTTTCTCTATGAATGTTCCTATTCTAGATATTTCATCTAAATGGAATTATATATTTGTGCTTTTCTGTCTGGCTTATATCATTTAGTAATATCTTCAAGGTTTATCTGGGTTGTAACATGTGCCCATTTCCTTCCTTTTTGAGGCTGAGTAATATCCCATTGTATGCACAGACCACGTTTTGTTTATTTATTCATCTGATGATGAACTCTTCAGTTGTATCCATCTTTGGCTATTGCATAAAACGCTGCTAAACCCATTGGTGTACAAATGTCTATTTGAGACCTGCCTCTTCACGCTTTCGGGTATTTACTCAGAAGTGAAATTGCTTGATCGCACCGTAATCCTAAATTTATGTTTTTGAGGAGTTACCATATCATTTTCTCTCTTTGATAATTTTTCTTATTTTAATAATTTTTTAGATTGTTTAAAACCTTGCAGTTCTTGGGGTCACTTTTTGGCTTGTTTTTGCTTCACGTACTATTTTTTTCCTGGTTTTGTTTCCCTTTGGCTTGTTTTCAGTTACAATATGTGTTCAGCCCAGCACAGGTCCCCATAGAGGAGCAAGACATGAGCTTCTCTGATGTCTTGCAGCTTGCTCAGCTCTGGATACACAAGTTCACGGGGAATAAAAGTGCTGACCCCATGTAGTTTTGTGGGACAGGCTTGGGGCTTACTTGGTTTTAAGAGACTTTAAAAAAAAAAAAAAAAAAAAACAATTCCTAGGTAAATTTCATCCCCCCTGGGAATTTTTTTTTCTTTTTTTTTTTTTTTTTTTCTGAAGTAGTGGGTCTGTTTTCTCTTGTGGTAACACTTGATGAGTTATGCATTAATGTGGGAGTTTCAGTATCAGATCCTTGTCTTAATTGGGACTGAGGCCAGAGCACCTCGGTTTGTGAAAGCCCAGCCTCTGACTTGTGACATCTGCGCCAGATAACCTGGGCACTGCCGTGGAAGTTCATAGATTTAGCCTAAACTCAATTTTTACATTTCTTTTTTATTTTAAATTCCCTTCCTAGTAAAGATGTTTCATTTGAGCTCAGAGATTTATGTGTATGTTAAGCTTTATATTTTGAAAGAATTATAAACTCAAAGGAAGTTACAAAAGTAATAGAGAGATGTCCTGTCTACCTGGTTTTCCCCAAATGTATTTTTAGCTATGAATTTTTATTTTTGAAAATTCTTGTATTTTTATTTTTTAATGGCTTAAACAAATTAGAAGTTTATTTCTCTTTCAGGTAAGGTCCAGAAGTGAGCAGTTGGAATGGTGTGGCACTTCCACTAGGTATTCAGGAATCTATACTTCTGTTTGCTCACAATGATCCTCATGGTGCAAGATAGTGCCTAGAGCTCCAGCCATCACAACTATATTCCAGGAATTACCTATGAATTTTTAACAATTACATTTTGTCAACTGTTTCTGTGTATTTGGAGCAGGAGAATCTGGTATATTCACTCAGTCTTCTCTGTTGTCAAAGTCTGAATCCCCCTTTCAAATTCTCCCAAGAAGCTTTCTGATCATGACTTGTTATATAGGTTTTCATCCTTTAGTGTGCCACTCTGGAGGGTGTGTGTGAGCACACCTGTACATATGTGTTCCTACATGCCCAAGTATTGTCCAGGTTCTCCCAGGGCAACACTGGCGCTTCCTACATTTCCATGACCTGGTGTGATGGGGAGGTTCTCGTGCCTGCTGGCTGATAGAGGCATGGAAGAAGGGGGACTCTCTCAGGCAGCTGAGCCTAGCACAGTGCAGGCAGCATCACCAGGTCTCCTAAATCCAGGCCAGCAATTCTAGCTTTCAAGTAAACACAATAAGGTAATTTTGAGTATTTGGTTTACAAGAAGGTGGGCAGGGGAGTTAAATTTAAGGAAAGGAAAAGGGTCTCACACTTTTTATTTTGAAAAAAAGCATGCCCTCATTTTTGGGGGTAGTGTACAAATAGATAGCTATGACTTGCTACACAGCTTACGTTCTTTTAAAAACCTACAGTCTTTAGGTGAGTATCTAGAAAACTTGACATTCTCCTGTCATTCTAACCTTTATCAACATGTGAAAACCTAACTTGCATTGGAGATGAAACCTCCAACCATGGTCCAAGGTAACTCCTGAGACGGCTCCTCCAGGAGCTGGCCTCCTCTCTGATGGGCCAGAGCAGACCCTTTCCCACAAACAATGCTCCCATGGGCCCCGCATGGGCTCCACTCAAAAGTGGCACAGCTCTTCCTAGGGAGACTTCTCCAGGTGGCCATGGGGAGGCACTCCTCCTGGGGTTTCTGAGCTGGGCTGCAGGGATGGTGTAATGCAAAGGGCTTCTTGGAGGAGGGCGCCCTGGAGATGCTGAGATGCCTGTAGCACATTGGCATGCGTCAAACATTCTATTTGTTGATTATTTTTTCCATATGATGACTCTGAACTATTCTGACATAGTGCAGTAAAACCAAACCAAATCAAATCCAAACCAATCCAATCCAAAGAACTTGCTTAACCTCAGGCTTAGCTTGTGATCTTTTAGTTGAAAAGAAATCACAGTTCTCACAAGTATGGTACCATTTGCCTAAAAAGTTGCTGTGGTGCTTAGTTAAGATTATCTTTATCTGATGTATACCACCTTCTGGGTTATATATATATATTTATATAATGTTTATATAAATAAATATATAATGTTTATATAAATAAATATATA
>NC_045437.1:2896140-2919258 GCF_002776525.5 Piliocolobus tephrosceles
AATGTTTATATAAATAAATATATAATGTTTATATAAATAAATATATATAATATTTATATAAATAAATATATATAATGTTTATATATATATACACACACACATATATGTATATATATTCATTGTGCCATGACCTGGCATTTTCACGTTTCTTTGACCAGGTATTCAGAATTTGCTTGACTCTAACTTGCAGAGTTCCTTAGGTGATGACCTTTCATGGAACTTCTATGACAGTAAATAAACTATTAACTGAAGGAAAATGTTATAATTAATATGTCTATTTGCTGCATTGTATATGGATTAATGATAAAAACACTTAAGTAATCGACCTTCAGAGCCATATATTTGAGAACACTCAAATAATTAACTATATTTTCCTATGTAATTTTTTTATAAATCTAGTTTTAACCTATGTTGTAAAAATAGGAAACTTGGCTTAAATATATATACATATCACATCGTTTCAGGATTTTGTCAGTGTTGAAAGCGCCGATGTTCACCTTCGTATTTATATACATTATTTAAATTTTGTCTCAAGTCATTTTGAAATTTTAAATAAAACTGCTATGATTTCTAAAAACAAACAAACAAACAAACAAACAAAACCTGTGCTTTTTACATGGTGAACTTCCAAGCTTTGTCTGTAGAGTGCTGCTGGAAAAAAAAAAAAAGATCCAGAGGGGGAAAGTGGGTAGCAGTGCTGAGTGCACGCAGGCACACACCCCAGGGCACAGCGCTGCTGCTGTGCACATTCGCAGGTGTGGTGCTAATCAAAAAGAGAGACCCAGTGACAACGAGCCCCCGCCCTGGTGCCCTGGCAAAGGAAGCCACAGTTTCCCCATTTCACATTAACTGGGACCCGTTATCGGGATGTGACCTTTGCCAGAAGCAGAAAGTGCTGATTCCTGCACAACCGGTAAGTGATGAGAAGGTGGAATCTCCCGTCTGCCAATGACAGTGGTGATTGCCATGTAAGGAAGTTAATGTTTTGTGGAATTTACAACCCGATATTGATGGTTTCTCCTCCAGCACTCTCTTCTTACTTTGTTTTCACCCCGATTTTTTTTTTAACAACAAAGGAAACCGGACAATATGTGAAGCCTCATTAATTCTCTTTAGTCTTGATTTTTCCCTTCTTTTTTTCCCCCCTCCTTCTGGAGGGTAAGCAAGAGGCTTGTCATGAGGCCTTTCCATAAACTCTGGTTCATGGGAGGGTGAAAGTGACAGCCTCGCCTAGAAGCCGCATGGGGTAGAGGGCCCGCTTTCAATCCCCCCAGCCCTTTAACTGCCGGCAGTTTTATGGCCCTCTGGATCACCAATTACACAACCAGGAACAATGGACCTACCACTTAAATGACCAGGCCTCAAATTTGCCTTGATTTGCCAATGTGTGTCATAGCAACATTTTCTTTGCATGTTGGAAGAGCCTAATTGCAGGAATGAAGATGGATCAGGACCTGAGAAAGGCTGCTCCCAGTAACAATATGCTCAGCCTCTCTGCCCCTAGGCCCGACTGCATTCTCCTGACCCCAGGCTGCCCTGCTAGCACTCCCCCTGACCTGAGGCTGCTGAAAGGAAACTGTGTCCTCGGGAACTTTCATGTCCTACAGAAAGTGTGTAGTGGGGTTGGGGGGTTGGGGTACTGAGTTCAGGGGCTCTGGAGTCTAGGAAAAATGAATTGTAGGATAGGACTCAGACAAGATGCAAGCCTCAGGATGCCAGGATGTGTCCTGGTCTCTGTTTTTATCTCGTAACTGTGGTAAAAATCTGAGCGCCTTCACACTCTTGCCCCACTCTGGGCCCAGGGGAAGCCCTCTGCCTTCTGCCCTAGGCACACATTAGTCACGCAGGGAAGTAGCTCTGCATACGTACCCACTTTGAAAAAAAACTGTAAGAAAAATAAGGAATGGTAAAAGTTGAGGATAACTGAAATTTCAAAATTGAAGAGGCTGATTCTGGCAGAAAATAAATGAGAAAAACACCATTTATTTAATAAGCATCTTTTCTATACAGCGTTGTTGTTTATTATTCCTTTGTCCAGTGTTGGGGATTGCCGACTGAAGTATTACCTCTGTTCTCTTTTTTCCCACACTGCATAGATGTTGCTTCAGAGACGATAGTAAGTGCAGCCCAGCCCCCTCACCACCTGCTAGAGTCCACCCCCAGCTGCACTGGCTTTCAGGACAGGAAACTCGGTGTAAAAAAGAAAAACCACCTTAAAGAAACCAACGAGAGCAGAGAAGACAGACTTGCCTAAGGTTGTGGAATTTCTGGAACTGGTCTGTGCTGGTTTCCTAGGCCTGCACAAACTTATTACTGTAAACTGGGTGACCTAAAGCAACAGAAATGTACTCTCACAGTCCTGAGGGCCAGAAGTCTGAAATGAAGGTGTCTTAGGGCCAAGGTCTCTCTGAAGACCCTTTCTGGCCTCCTCCAGGTCCCCCTGGGGGTCGCCAGCTGTCCTGGGCTGCCTTTGTCTCACGGAAGCATCAGTCTTCTGCTGCCTCTGCTGTCTCTCCCTGTGTGTCCCTGTTGCGTTTCTGTCTTCTCTTTGTAGGAACACCAGCCGTGGCCTTAGGGACCACCTTAATCCAGTGTGGCCTCAGCTCAGCTAATGGCATCTGCAAAGACCCAACTTCCAATGAGGCCACATTCACAAGGTACCAGGGGTTAGAGCTTCAACACATACTTCTGAGAAACACAATCTGACCCACCAGAGGCCTTGATCAAGATGCCATCTACAGGGTGGGCCCAGAAGATAAGACTTTGACTTATCTAGAGGGGTCTTCAATTCCAGGAGCCCAGGCATCCTGTGGCTTCAGGGTCTGCAGTATGAGCTCCTCACCTCACGGAGAGCCTCCTCTATGTTGGAAGACACCCCCGAGCCTCCAGGATGCTTCATAAAGAAGGACAGGGCCTACGACGTATGTGCAGGGAGAGGTCCTTATCTCCATTCCTTAACCCCGGAAGCATCCATTAGGAGAGACCCCTGCTGTTTCCCTGAACCCCATATTCTAAAACACACGATCAAGGCTAAAACAACGACAATCACATGTAAAGACTGCTAACAAGACTTATTTCCTTCTTCATCTAATTTTTCACTGATGGTTTAAATCTCTGTTCTTAATATAAAACCCTCCTTTGAGTGCTAGAGCGTGTGTAAAAGGTGCAGCCTTAGTGAGGACAGACCATCCCATAGCATCTTTCCCTTTAAGAAATAAAGGAAAAAATACCTTGACCAAGATCAGAGTCAGTTAAGCCCAGTTTCCATCCTAATGAGCACTTTCTGGGATAAACTTGGTCCTTCAGAAATAGGATCTTTCTGCCGGACCAGGTGGCTCATGCCTGTAATCCCAGCATTCTAGGAGGCTAAGTTGAGTGGATCATCTGAGGTCAGGAGATGGAGACCAGCCTGACTAACATGGCAAACCCCATCTCTACTAAAAGTGCAAAAATTAGCCGGACGTGGTGGCGGGTGCCTGTAATCCCAGCTACTCAGGAGGCTAAGGCGGGAGAATCGCTTGAACCTGGGAGGTGGAGCTTGCGCCATTGCACTCCAGCCTGGGTGACAGAGAGCGAGACTGTATCAAAAAAAAAAAAAAGAAAGAGAAAGAAAGAAAGAAGAGAGTGAGAGAGAGAAAAAGAAAGAAAGAAAGAAAGAAAGAAAGAAAGAAAGAAAGAAAGAAAGAAAGAAAGAAAGAAAGAAAGAAAGAAAGAAAGAAAGAAAGAGGAGCTTTCTGCATATTTTGATGCTCTGGTGACTTAGAGTTACTCTAATAAAATCTTGAGTGTTCTTTACTCTGATAAATATTTTAAACACTGGAAGAAATTTTTAAAAAATAACAAAATGTGATCTCATTTCCCTTCCAACCCTGGGAAAAAAAGTGCTAGTTCCTTCCGGTGCTGTTTGCCAAGGGAAATCTACGCCTTAATTCAGGGCAGCTGTCATCTTCTGCAGTTTCTCCGGGAAAAAGAGTTATTCCGCCTCTCCGGGACTGCACAGCAAGGGAAGAAGGCATAGGAATATTCTCTGGTCTGATTCCTCAGTGACAGGCCATGTGGTCTGTTGTGAATTTTGCCAAATAGCATTTTCTTATCTTTGGATCTTCTGTAATGGCCAGGGTGAAAACTCTGGATTCCACAGATTTGTCTAATTCTTACCACAATTCAGGCAGTTGAGAAGTTTTTTTCAGTTTTTATTTCGTTTGAGCTCTTTTAGAAAGTCTTTTGCCCCAGATTATTTTAATTTCTTGGTCTATCGGCAAAGTGTGAATATAGCACTTGATATACGAATTGTGGGAAGATCTTCAGTTATTCTATTGGGAGAAGGAGCCCAGCCACCCAGGCCCACAGTCTCTGGCCCCATTACCTTCATCTGGTGTGGGGCTGCCAGGGCCTGGGGTGGCTCTTGGGCGGCCTTTGCTGCATCTGGTCTTCCTTTACTGAAAGCTGCCTTCAGGTGGGGCATGCAGTGTCCTGGTCTTGCTGTCTGCTTTCCTCCAGGTCCAATGGCAGATCAGAGGGTTGTTGGCACTGTGGAGCCATGCCCCCCACTCCCAGCTCTGCCACCTTCAGGGAGGGCTGGGGGCCTCTGACTATTGGCCCTGCCCTGACACCAAGAGGCTGACACAGGTGGCAGGAAGGGGTGTCAGATGCACAGGCAGGCACAGCCCCCGTAGGTCAGCTCCGGCCCTCACGTCACCACCTATTGACTGTGTACTTTCGGAGCCACACCAGCCCTCTGGGGCCTTCTCCATTATCTCCCAGCATGCCGAACAGTGCCAAAGAGAGCAGGAAAAAGGGACAAGAAGAAGCTTCCAGTTTCTCTAAAAATTGCTTTTTGATAGCCCTGTCTTTTACGCTCACTTATGTATCTTGCATTTCTCTGCATATCTGTGACAACTCGTTGAGAGGGAATAAAGTCTCTGGCCTACTCAGGTTTCTATAACAGGGAACTAATCTAGTCTAGGTTATTTGAAGCTCTGCTAAAATACTTCAAATCTCCAAAGTCACTAGGGTTGCCTCCTGACTAATCTAAGTCCCAGAAGGTGAATTCTGGCACCTTCTCGGGATTTAGGGTCATGTCATAAAAGAGAGTCAACCCTGTGATCAATGGACTTTTGAATCTTATCCAATGACATCCATTTGATGCTTATTTTTGACTTCACTGAGAAATACACCAAGCACTGTGGGGGAATATGAGTGAATTCTAAAACATGGCACATTGTATAGAATTCACAACTCAACTGTATATTTATGATTTAGATAAGGAGATAAGACCTAAGCAAATAAATCAGTGTGATAAAAAACCAAAATGAGATTTAAACAAACAAACCCGAGTGAGTGGTGTACCCAGTGGTCCAGGAGTCACAGGTGGAGGAGTCAGGACTAATATCTAGAAGGAGTTGGAAATTAAGCCAGGAAGTAGGGGTGGCTGGATTTCACTAGTGTTGGGGCAGCCGTCCTCGGGTGCTGTGGGGAGCAGGAATAACCTCACAGGTGTGAGGACAGGCACGGAGCAGCCCTGGCTGCATTTCCCTGGAGGAGAGTGTGGGTGCAGGGCTGGGGGTGGGCAGGGGACCTGTGCATTGCTGCACCAGAATCCCAGGTTTCTCCTGGAGTCACTGCAGGCCCTTGGCTGGACAGCTGTGTGAAGGAGATGCTTTAGAAAGGTTCGTTTGGCGGCGGTGAGCCAGCAGAAGGTCATCTCCACTCTCCTTGGAAAATCGCCCTCCCTAGAGCTGCACTCTGAGCCTGCCTGTGTTCCCCAGCATCTGCCGCCCGTTCTTCTCCTGGGTCAGAAGGACGCAGAGCTCTTCCGCAGTGGCCGAGGCTCCCGCAGCAGCAGAGCAGAGATACTCATTTGTCTATTTCCAGCACTGCTATCTCAGTGGTATCTGCACTCACAGAACAAGTGCCCATTGGCTGCTTTTTACCCACACGTGCAGATAAATCTCCCAGCTTATCTCCCCACACACAGGTGCCACGTATTCACGAGGCACCAGACCAGAGGCCCTTCCTAATTGCCTGCCATCAGGGTGCTCCCAGGGAGGCTCCCACAGCAAGGATAGCACCTGCCGCCTGCGCATAGAGTCTTCGAATTCTGCAGGGGACACTCCTGTCTTAGATCTTTTGGGAGCCTCAGAGTAACCGAGGGCTGGGGAGAGACCATCTGGACCCATAGCGGCTCTGGCTGATCCCTGATCGGGGGTTCTGACAGAAAACGAGCCCGGCCTGCTTCAGTAGCATGGAGCTGGGGGTCCAGAGAGCTGCCCACTCGCAGGTCCCGCTCCTCAGCTGTGAACACCACTCCAGTTCAAGTGAAGGAAACACACTGGCCAGAGAATCGCCCTTAAAGCTTATTCTCTAAATACTGATGCTTGAAAGCACCACCCCAGGGATGAGAAAAGCACCTTCCAACAGGAGACTTTTGTTTTCAGTGTGGACTTTGCAGGAGGCTTTGGGGTCCTGCAGATCGCAGAGGACAATGACCGGCCAGGAACCTTGAGTTTGTGTTTAGGGCAACTATCGTGCAAGAGCAATGCTCTTCTCTGACACCGGTCACCTGGCACCTGTAGCACCATGCAGCTCACCACACCCTGTGCTTCCTGGGCATCTGCAGGCTCCTGTGGTTCGAGAGGACCTGGGGGGCTCAGCTCTGCCATGTCTTTGGGAAGAGCCTTCTCCCCACAGGGCTGCAGTGACACTCAGGCCCACAGAGCTTAGTCACTGGTACATGGGCAGGTCACTAAGTGGCCCCTGGGGGACACTGGCTGTTACAGGAGGTGTCCTGAGTGTCATGGTGAGATCTCTGGCATCCCATGCTTTTCAGGTTGCATGGAGGGCCGTAGGCCCTGGCGTCTGACCTGGGGAAGGTGTCCTAGCTCCTGTGCCCTGCGTAAGTGGTGCGTCCCTCAGCATGCTTGCTGAGAGTTAAAACGCAACACAGGTAGCTACTGCCCACTGCTCTGGGGCTTCCAGCAACACACCTAGAGACTTTGTCTCCTCTTTTCCAGCATTCCCCAACTGACGACATCATCTTGCAAAATGTTGCTTAACCATCCTATGACTTAATTTTGCAATTTGTAAAACCCCAATCAGTACCCGCCATGGTTCCACCCCAGCACTCACTGCAGAGGAATCTGTTCCAATGTCTGGATCTGTTGTGGAAGTGCCTTGGCATCTTCACCTCCAGTGGTTATTGGTCACAGTCTATGGCACACATCTGCAGGTGCAGGAGGAGGGGGAGAAGAGGTTTTGTCTGTGGTGGTGACTGGCACTTCGCATGTCAGGCTTCGCACAGCCCAGTGGTGCAGCCCACAGGCACTTCAGAGACGTGGAGGGTGAGGCAGGGGGAGCTTGAGATGGGCTCCAAGATTTGCAGTCCCTGACTTGCAAGCCTAAGTACACCCTTCCCCTGGGGTGTGGTCAGACCTGTGGATAGCATGGGATTTTGCTTCCGTGATGATTAGCTGACTTTGTAGGATGCATTCCTCAGCCAGGGCCGCCGTAACAACACAGCCGCAGAGCCTGGGGCTTGAACGATGGGGATTTGTCATCTCACGGTGCTGGAGCTGAAGCCAGAGAGGGGTCAGCGTGGCCATTCCCTCCTGAGGCCTCTCTCCTGGGCAGGTAGGCAGCGTCTTCTCTCTGTGTCCTCTGTGTCTGTGTCCTGACCTCCTCTTCTGAATCTGCTCCAGGCCTCTGTTCGAGCTCCTGGTAGTCACTGGCAACTCTTGTTGTTCCTGGGCTGGAGGAAGCGTCACCCCAGTCTCTGCCTTCACTGCCACGGGGCGTTCTACCTGTTGGTATGTCTGTCTCCAAATGTGTCCTTTGTATAAGGACAGCAGCCATAGTGGATTAGAACCCACCCCACATGGCCTCAGATAACTGTAATATCCTCTTTAAAGGATCTGTCTTCAAATCCACTCACATTCTGAGGTACTGAGGGTTAGGATTAGGTCAGCATATACATTTCATGGGGAATATATAATTTAGCCCAGAACATATGACCAAGATGAAGACAATTTGCATTTATAATTCAGGTCACAAATCAGTTGAGGTTTGAATCAATTAAAAGGAAAACTACCTTTGGTGAGGCTGACCTAATCGGGTGAGAGCCCTAGAAGAGGGTCTAGGCTCTTCTGAAAAGAGAACGACAATTCTTTGCTGGCCTTGAATAAGCACACAGCCATGTTGTGAGTTGTGTGTGGAAGAGATGGCTTCTAGAGCTGAGGGCCTCAGTCTTGCAGGCACAGGAGGTTGAGTTCCACCAATCCTATCTACGCCTGGGGAGCTTCTTCCTAGCTGAGTTTCCTGGTGGAAATGCAGCTGGGCAGCCACCTTGACTGCAGCCTACACAAACCTTGGGCAAAAGACCCAGCTAAGCCCTGCCCAGACTGACTCACAGGAGCTGTCAGATCCTAAACCAATGCTGCATAGCTGGCGGTAATTACTTCTGCAGACACAGAAAACTAACTTGGATGGGGAATGCTCTGGGTCCTCAGTCCAGGGGGAGTTTCTTCTCCTGTCTTTTATGATCACAGAAATGATCGAAATTTTCACATAATGCAAGCTTTCTCTGTTTGCTTGCATTTACTTGTCTAATTTCTAGAAAAAGGAAGGCCTTGATTCTGGGAGAGAAAAGCAGAAGAGAAAATGCAATCCCTAAATGCCCTTGGGAAAATGAAGAATTCCTGGATGCATCCGTTTTTTGGGGGAAGCATTTGTCCCGAGCTTTTGGGGTGGTGGCTGTGGGCAGCTTTGCCTTTGCAGGCCTGGCTGAGCCTGAGGCCTCCCTGGAGCCTCCCCTTTCCCCTTTGTCTCTCAGGGGCACTCACTGTGTTTACTTTTTGCATTGAGGCCAGGGGGATGCGTGTGTGTTCTGGTGCTCCTCATCCCACGCTGGTTCACTGCTTGATGCTCTGAGGAGTGTGGTGGGTTCACAGGATTTTACGTAGAAAAAAAGTGATTTTCACCACTCGGATGTGGGCTTTCCTTAAGCTCTCTTTTCTCTCAATCTTACTTTCACACACTGTCTCAAATTTTCCTCCCATTTGTCAGTCTCTAAACATGATGGCCTGTGTCTGCCCTGCCCACTCCACAGGCTTGAACCATTGAAGCCTAGGAGAGGCTGTAACAGAGACTCGAGTTGTATGTTTAAGCAGTAAATGTGATCATCCCTCCCAACCCACTGGTTCTGTGTATACCTGGGCTTCTATTAAACTACCTGTCTCTGAAGGCCTCCATCTGCCTCACCTCACATTATCTCCCAAACAGCCAGCACCTCAGCCAAGAGCCTCCCTAGGAGGTACAAGTGCAGGCACCACCTCCTCACCAAGTGCTGACCATGGCCACAGCCGTGTCACGCCTCGACCACTCAGGAAGAGCTGCAGTGGGCACTCCAGACACAAACAATTCCAACGGGAACACCCCTTTCAAAGACACAACGACCTGTCCAGAGCCCACCCCCTCCCTCTCCGGGCCCTGACACTCCCAGCCATCATCTGCCTGGCCCCACTCAGCTCTAGATCAGGTAACATACAAGTCGGGGCAGCCCCACTCAGCCCACTGAGATGGCTCGCACTAAGCCTGCCCTTCCCACGCTCCCCCACCTCACCCCGCTCCTGCTCCCTCCTGGCCCACCCTGGTGCTTCCTCTGTGACCTCTCACGGTGTGCTGTGCCCCATTGCCAGGGATCTGGGAGTGTAAAGTCTTCCTTTCTACAGTCATTCCCATGTCTGCATGTCTTACCGCAGGATTAAAACAAGTCCGGTTACCCTTTCCTAAAACAGAAGGAATTCTCAGAAATAGGGGAACCTTCCAGGCTGGGAGTGGTGGCTCACACCTGTAATCCCAGCACATTGGAAGGCCAAGGCTGGCAGACCACTTGAAGTCAGGAGTTTGAGACCAGCCTGGCCAACATGGAGAAACCTCATCTCTACAAAAATACAAAAATGAGGCTGGTGTGGTGGTGTGTGTCTGTAATCCCAGCTACTCGGGAGGCTGAGGCAGGGGAATTGCTTGTCACTTGAACCTGGCAAGTGGAGGTTACAGTGAGCCGAGATTGCACCACCGCACTCCAGCCTGGAGCCTGGGCGACAAGGACTCTGTCTCAAAAAATGCAAAAACAAAACCAAAAAAGAAATAAGAGAACCTTCCTAAGTTGTTTTTGTTGTTTTTGACGGAATCTTGCTCTGTCACCAGACTGGAGTGCAGTGCCGCGATCTTGGCTCACCACAGCCTTGGCCTCCAGGGTTCAAGCAATTCTCCTGCCTCAGCCTCCTGAGTAGCTGGAATGACAGGCACGCACCACCACACGCAGCTAAGTTTTGTATTTTTGGTACAGACGGGGTTTCACAATGTTGGTCAGGATGGCCTTGATCTCTCGACCTCATGATCTGCCCGCCTCAGGCTCCCAAAGTGCTGGGATTACAGGTGTGAGCCACTGCACCGCACCTGAATCTTCTTAAATGCATCACAGGCCTTGGGTCAAAAACCGACCCTCCTTCTCACCAGATGCCGAACCTCCAGCGGCCACAGCTTCCTCTCTGATAAATGGGAGGACAGACCATTCCTGTCTTCAGATGGATGCGCCTGGCATCGGCTGGACGCTCCTGAAATGCAAGTTGCCCTCCTCCCAGACCCAAGGAGGCTTTCTTGTGACTGAACAGAAGAGGGTGGCACCAGCAGCCTGGTGGCTAGCAGTCCTTGTGGCCGCTCCAAAGCCACCCAGTGCAGTGACCTCCCACACCTGCAAGGCTCCCTTCAGCTGGGCGTGACTTTTAAATCCCAGGAACTACAGTAGGTGATTCGTCTTTCATTTGCGTAGAAAGCATCTCTTGAGACATCCCTTATTTTTCTGACGTACGTTGACTTATCTTTACATAAAATGACAATTTTTACGTAGGCACAATCAGTCAAGAGGGTTGTCTCGATCCACAGTGTTGAAATGGGGCTCATGCTGGGAGACGCAGGACCGCCAGATCTCTCTGGCCCTGTCCCTTGCCGAGCAACTGAGCCTAAAAAAGATCTGGCCTGTCTCTTGCTCAGAACCAGTGGCCTCCTCATACACAGAACAAGTGGGTTGGGATGGATGATCACATTTACTCCTAAACACACAACTCAATTATTTGTTAATGGCCTTTCCTAAGCTTCAATGGCTCAAGCCCACTCGCAGGACAGACATGGCCGTCATGTTTAGAGTGAACAGAACAGAGTGATTTTCTAAATATCATGAAGTCATCATACCAGCATCTTTAGCTCTTATTTGGTTTCTGATTCACTTAAAGACTGACATCAGGTTGAAAGGCCCTTTTGAAAGAAAATCATTGGGAAATCCTGCCAAAGTGAGCTCGATGTTCTTTTTGGGGTTTCAGCTATGGTGGCTGCAATCTCTCTGTCCTTAGGCTTTTTAATGCAGTATACTTGCCCCCAAAGATGCCCACCCTGCTAGGTCAGCTGACTGCAAGCAGGTCCAATCTTTGTAAATGGGGTAGCAAGCCGATTACCAAAGCTGAGAAAAATGTTATCCTATTAAGAACAGGCTGGTGCCTTATTTGCCTGGAACGTGGAGTTAAAAAAATAAGAGACACTCATTAAAAGGACAAAATGTGGAATTGTCTACTCCACACACTCAGCAATGCAAAGTATGCCAAAGCATGAGTGTCTGCCTGGCTCTTTGAAATCTGAGCTGGAGTCTTTATTAAATCGCCTGCGGATCGCTCCCTGGCATCGCCGTGCACGTGTGAGAACACCTCCAATGCCTGTGCTCACCAGACGGGAATGCTAGGATCACTCGGGGCGATTGTGCACCTCCTAATCCCCACAAAATAAAACAAGGGGATAACTAATCATAACTGGTAGCAATTTGGTGGGTACAGTTCTTCATTTATCACCTTTATGTACATATCAACAACAGTCAACGCCCTTTGGCAAACTTTCTGAGGATAAGTTGCCATCAACAACAATAAATCATGTATGAGCATATGTAGCAATTATCACTGGAAATAAAGGAGTTCAGTCCTAATGAGGGGGAGAACCTGACACAGATCTTAATTCACAGATCTTAACACACCTGGCTGGGTCGCTGGAGGCCCCTGTGGCTGGGGTGACTCAGCCGCTGCGAATGTGGTGGATGGTTCAACAACCAGGCGGTGTGATCCCTGAGCGCCTACGTGGAGACAATGGGCCCCGCGAGCACGTGTGCTGCCAGCTGCTCGGGAACAATGGGGCCCTTTATGTAGCTCGCGCACCTCAGCACGGATTTAGTAATGTTTTGATTTATCAAGGACAAGCGTCAGCAGGCAGGAGAGAGGCTGTTTATACCTAAGAGTTGCTTTTCTGTGAGGTTTGTTGTGAAGGTAACGTGGGCTTGCGGCAGACTGTCGCGAGGAGAACCCCTGGGCGCACCTGCATGGAGCCTTTGGCCTTCGCAGCCGGGGTCTGGTGCCTTTATGGCAGCAATGGAGGGTCTTCTAACAGGGGATGATGACACAATCCCCCACTCAGCACTGGGCTGGGCAATGAGATAGTATGTTCTCACTGCCTTTCCCCTCTCAGAGAAGGTTTCCACGCAGAGCCCTACCTCGGAGTCTGATTTCCAGGCGACTTCCTGTGCCAGGAGTCAGTTGGAAAGAGTGAGGTCACCTTGAGCAAAAGCGGCGCTGGGAATATTTGCTGGGCATGAAAAGAACTCAGTTATCTCCGTTACCAACCTCTACGGTCAGGAAGAATGTCAAGAGTTTCAGGTTCTCATTGCTCAGCTGCCCCCACACCTTCGCTCTTTCTCTCCTGCCCCTTTCTCCCCTGATATGTTTTGACTCCATACACACAGAGCTTAAAAACTACTTATTAAAAGTTGCTAGGTAATAACAATTTGCCATCTCTCATGGCACACCTCTCCAGCCGTGGGGTCTCGGTCTTAAGAAAATCCTCTTTGTCTCTGACTCCCATGACCACCCTTTCTCCATCTCACTTTCAGCTTTGAGAGATCAGAGCTAAAGAGGGCTGCATGGGTACAAATGGCCAGGCCCATCCTGTGACGCAGTGACACTATTCCACCTGGGTGAGAACAACTATTTCCCCCCTAAGCAGATCTGCCAACCCTAAGATATCTTTTTATTTTCCTTAAAAAGCTCTAAATAGGCCGGGTGCGGTGGCTCACGCCTATAATCCCAGCGCTTTGGGAGGCCGAGGAGGGTGGATCACGAGGTCAGGAGATTGAGAGTATCCTGGCTAACATGGTGAAACCCCATCTCTACTAACAATTTAAAAAAAAAAAAAAAATTAGCCAGGTTTGGTGGCAGGCGTCTGCAGTCCCAGCTAGGCAGGTGAATGGCATGAACCCAGGAGGCGGAGCTTGCAGTGAGCCGAGATCGCACCACTGCACTCCAGCCTGGGTGACAGAGCAAGACTCTGTCAAAATAAAAAACCTCTAAATAATTAAGTTGGTTGGAGGACACATCAGACCCAGCTCAGCCCCTGACCTTCCTGTTCTTTCTGTGTGAACCCAGGTGGGTGCTGGAAGCCTATGATCTGCATGTCCCTTCTCTGTAGGAATGAGGTGGTTCATACCCCAGGTAGTTTCCTGGATGCATAGAAAAGCGTGAGGCCATAGCTTGAAGTCTCACTTACTGCCAGTACCAGCCTCCAGACTTACAGGCATCAGCCTCTGAGCATCTCCTCAAAAGTTCACTGCTCCCTGAGGATCTCCCCCAGCACATTCCCATAGTTCCCACATTGAGTCAATCCCTGAGAACCATCCAGCCACATGCCCACCACATGTTGACAGTCAAGCTATGTCAAGCTATGCTCCATTGCTAGGTTTCATAACCATTTTTATTCCCAGTCCTCTTGACCACCCATTCCTGGAATGTTGATGGGAAGAAGTGAGCTGCTTTTATTCATGTCTCCAAATGGGCTGGATTACAACAGCCAGTTGACTGTTGACCCCGTGTCTTCTAACTATAGTGACAGCTTCAGAGGGCAGAGTGCAATGTGAACATAGAGAAGGGAACCTGGTGAAGCTCTTGCAGTTAAACTGCTTATAGAGCTGTCTTCTGGGCACCCAAGGTTTGGGCTGCCATCTTGAACAGGAGCTACCAGCATGCTGATGACTGGGTGTGGGATGACCAAGAAGACAGCATGCATGAGACGTCATGGGCTTGGCAACTCACAAATCTAGTGGGTAGTCCTGGGGGCTGGCATCCAACCTCAGTTCCTTCACAGTGTGTTCCTGCTCAGCCAGAGCCTGTGCCTGTGACCCAGGGCCCTGCTTTTCCCAGCTAGAGCAGCTCTAGGGAAAGGCAGCCAGTTAGAGAAAGAACAGCTGCCATGGGTGGGTTCTATTCCTGCCGTTATCAGGAGAGTATCAATGGCACCATCTTCTCCTAGAGAGAAGTTGGTGTGCACTTGGTGTGGCATGTTTGCCACTTATTTCTCCAAGAGATGACAAGATCCAGGAGGACAGGGAGGGTTTTTTCCATCTTAGGACCCCTGCCACTGCCAGCAGCCACTCCCTGAGTAAGGGCTGTAGAAACACACAATGAGCTTGCCTGTGTGTTAGATTGAAGAAAAGTAGTGTCTTTTATTGTTCAAAATTGATAAAATTTGATATCTTTCACTGACTTCCCTGTGCTTGCTTGCACACTTAAATATTGGGCATTGATCCTACATCAACCCTTATACATATTTTCCCCCATTAATTAGAAATGGAGAGGAGCTCTGTCAGTTAATGTTTCTGCAGATGACTTCACAGCAAAGGCTGCATGCTTACACTTTATCATCACCCCAGGATGCCGTGTATCCATGGAGAATCTCCAGGGCACTTCCACCTGCATCATTGCATTGGCCTTTCTAGGCGTGCTGTGAACTACAGTAAGAGTCACCACGATTTCCATCCTACAGATAGGAGACTGGAGGTCCCAGGCCTACCCACGGTGACCTGCTCAGCAGAGCCCAGGTCAAAAGTCAGGTCTTCGTGTGGTACTTCCAAAGGAGAAACCACAAAAGTTGAGAATAGTTTAAAATGCTGATGGTGGTTATTTCTGAATATGAGGTTCTGGACTTTATCCTTCTTTTGCTCATCATCTATGTTTTCCACTTTAGCCATAAGGAGCATTTGTTTGTCTTGTCCACAGGGCATTCGGTTTGACAGGGCTGCTTCCATAGCCGAAGCCGTCTCTGAAGCATGCATGATCACCTAGGAAGAAGCAACGTTGCACCCTAAGTGCCCATGGGGCAGGGCATCCAGGGGATCACATGGACACCCATGATGAGACCATTGCAAATGCAGGCATGGGATGAGTCTCCAGATGCCCAATGCCGGCTAGTCATGGTGTATACAGCTTACCTATAATCTACACACAACCTACATGTGGCCTACATATAGCCTGCATGTAGTCTACACACAGGCTGTATACAGTCTATATGTGTTCCACATAAAGCCTACATACAACTCACATGTAGTCCACATGATGGCTGCCTGCAGCCTACATACAACCCACATGCAGCACACAATGTCTCCATGCAGGGCTCCCTGCTGCACTGCCCCACTCCTTGCCTCCCTCATCCTTCTTGCAGCCCTCCCTGGCTCTCCTTGGGCCACAGGAATGCCACTCACTCCCTTGTCATTTGCTTCACCAGGACCTCCTCAAGGTCTTCCAGTGAGATCCTGTCCTCCAGGGGTTGGACAAAGTCCCATCCTCCTGGAACCTCTGTCTTGGGCAGAAGCAGAGCCTCCCTGGTGTGCACACGAGCAGGGGCACTGGGACTCGGCGGTGCTGTGGTGCACAGTGAGAATTTGAGGTGGAGCAGCCTCTCCGAGGAGACATCTAAATTGAGATCTGAAGAATTAGAAGTCAGCCATTCAGGGATCTGGAGATAGCGTTTCAGAGACGGAGGAGCCTGGAGAAAGTCTTGGGTAGGGGAAGGTCAGTCCTTGGAGCTGGAATCAAACTTGGAGGACCACAGAGTAGATGTGGCTTCAGGGGACACGGCGAGTGCTCAGACATCATCCTGCACCTGACAGCAAGCAGAAGAGGCATTTTTTGTTTAATTAATAGACTATTTTTAAGAGAAGTTTCAGGTTTACAGAATAATTGAGTGTAAAATACAGAAAGTGTCCATACATACCCTTACCACCAAGTAAATGACACACATGCACGCACACACACACACACACACACACACAGAGTTCTCTCTACTGTATTAAAATTTATTCTAATTACTGTAGAATTATTGTATTAGAATTTTCCAGAGAAAAAGAACCAGATGACTGATAGGTCAATAGGCCAATCAATAGACATTGTGAGAATGGGGTCACCCCGTGATGGAGGCCATGAAGCCTCAGGAATGCAGTCTGCAAGCTCAGGGTCAGCCTTCGTATTGCACATTCTGTGGATTCTGACAAATATCAAGCAACACAGATCCACCATTACAGAATCACATAGTGTTTCCACAGCCCTAAAATACTCTGTGCTCTGCCCACTCACCCCTCCGTTCCCCCAGTCCCTGGCAACCAGGGATCATTTTCTCTTTCACCTTTTCCAGAATGTCATGTAGTTGGTATGATACAGTGTGTAGCCTATTCAGACTGTCTTCTTTCACTTAGTAATATGCATTTAAAGTTTCTTTATGTCTTTTCATGGTTTGATAGCTTGTTTCTTTTTATTATTGAATCATATTCCATTGTCTGGATGTACTGCAGTTTAGTTATTCACTCACTTATTGAAGGGCATCTTGTCCTTCCATAGTTTTGGCAGTTATGGATAAAGCTGCTATAAACATTCATGCGCAGGGTTTTGTGTTATCCTGAGTTTTCAATCCAGTTGGGTAATTCCAAGGAGTGCAATGGCTGGATCATATGGTCTGAGTACATTTAGTTTTGTAGGACCCCGCAAGGCTGCTTTCCAAAGTAACTGTGCCATTTTGCATTTTCACTAGCAATGAATGCAAGTTCCCGTTGTTCCACATTCTTGCCAGCATCTGGTGCTGTCAATGTTTTGGATTTTGGCCATTCTAATAGGTGTGCAGTGGCCTATGAGGCATTTTAATCAGAAGGGTCACAGGAACGGACTGACATTTTCAAAGATGATTCTGGCTACTCTGGGGTGGACTGATGGAGATCAACAAGGATGCAGAAACGGCAGCCAGGTTGGGGGCAGCGGGCATGGGTGAAGGCAGAGCATGGAGAAGAAGAGACACCATGTGTCACACACGTTAGGGAAGACCTGACAGGACTGGCCCAGGGGTTGGGCTGGGAAAAGATGGAAAGGGAGTTCCTAGTGTCGTTGCCTGAGCCGCCAGCTGGGTGGTCATGCTCTCCCAGACTCAAGACCCAAGTGGACTGTTTTGCACATCCTAAGCTCTGGGTTTTCATCAGGAACCCACTAGAGGTGTCACAGAAGGTTAGGGCTTTGAAGTCTCAAGCTCTGGGGACAGAGGGGAACTGGGACATGCATCAGGGCTCACCCTAGAACACCCTATGTCCTCCTGTCCTCCAGTTCTTTCCTCTAGCTCCTGCCACTCCTCAGATCTTAGTTCAAATATCATATCATCAAGGAGACCCCCCACTTTCCCCATGAGGGTGGAGCCTGTTGTTCCCTGTACGCACAGGACCCAGAATTTCCTGGACCCCAATACCCACTACTCCTTCAGACTTCAGGGTCTTCCAGGGCACTGCTGTCTGCGTCATTCTCTCTGCTTCTGCAGCCTATTGCATTATAGGCTCCAGGTAAATATTCATTCAATAAGCAGAACTTATACAAATATCATATAAAGTGGCTCCAAGTACTTGGAGGATGCAGTGAATTATAAAAAAACAAAGCAAGAAATCCAGTAGTTCATGAGGAATCCTCGGTCCAAACTGTTTTCTTAAAATTGCACAGCAAAATATCAGCATTTTCATCTTTTGTAACTTGCCCTAATGGTTGTCACAATAAAATCAGTAACTGCCCTGAGTTCCCACCCCCCGGCAGCCCCATCCCTCTGCAGCTGCTCTCTTTTCTTCTGGACAGAGCGGTCCTGAGGTAGTCAAGGTGCCAAATCACTATCTTTTTCCTCTTCGGAATCTCAATACGTTTCCACATCAAATGTCGACAGAAGAGACTCAACTTACATACAAACGCCACTGAATGAGACGCTGGAAATTTGACCCAAGCTTATAAAGCATGGCTAATCATTTTTATCCGACAATTTCAGATTTGCAATAGTAATTGCACAGGTACCTGCCATCTGAAAACGTGCTTGGAGAAGCAAAACAAAACAAGCGAATGGCACTATCATCCCGGAGAGTGTTCTGAAACCTCAGGTTCTACATGGGAGAGATAGGCTTGTATGGGATCTCAGGTCAGCTTCCACGTCTAGTGCTGCCTAACAGCAGACGCAGGAGGCTGAACTTACAAAATCCCAGCTCTCATAATACAGCTGGTTCTGAAACCGCCAAGGCCCTCTAGATAAGCTGTGATATGACATTCAGCAATGCCTGAAATGATGCAATTTGGTTTCCTGGGTCAGCCTAGTTTGTTTTGCTAAACTGTGTGTATTGTAATCCAAAATCCTATGCTACACAAACATCAATTAGTTAGCTCTGACCTAATGATAATGATCTTGCTGCATATTAAAGTCAGCTGATACCTTCCCTAATTAGAGAAGGCTCCAATTATAGTTAACCCAAAGGTCGGGCTCCCAGCTCTCAGGGTTGAGGGAGGCATTGGAGCTCATGGGGGTATCACGGAAATTAGCCATGCAGCTCTTATGTCGCCTAATGGCAACTTGGAGGGAGACACTTCACATTTCCATGTGCTACTTCTGACCCCGAGTGTGGTTCTGCGGCCAGCTTTCCACCTGGGCCGCAAGGATGTCCTTTTTCTCCCTTTTTTTCTCAACATTTCCCCGGCCATTCTTTTTTCTATCTGGGTAGGGAAAACTACATTTAATCACCTCATAAATATGAATGAGCATCGCTATTCTTGACAAATTATTCATTGGGATGGTATTTTCCAATGTTTTGCAGCAATTAAAGAACGTAAATAAAATATTCATATGCATTTCTTAATTAAAACATTTTTCTTAAAGTATGTTGGTGTCATGGCATTCAGCCTTTTAGTGTCTCTCTGCTCTGTGACTCTGATTTTGAAATGTCCACACCACACCTAGCTCATTCTCCTCTGATTTTCCTTTTCCATTAACCAGTTCAAACCCCTATTGTCAAAAACATCTCTTACAAACATGACCAGAGACGCCATATATTATGAAAAAAGTACAGAAGTTCTCAACATGAGCAGTCACATTTGGTACAAAATTCCTGCCTATCTGTTGTTATCTTGTATTCATAGAAACAAGTTAAATAACCATAAACATAAAATGAGAAATATTACATAGCTTTTAAGTCTATTCATTTTTAATCTAAGAAAATGGCAGTGGTATTTTACTATTGACACTGTTTTTAAAAAGATAACTCTCCTAAATCTACATAACACATATGTGTATATGATCAAAAATATCGTGCTTTCAAAATAAATCAAACATGGGTACAATAAAAACGGTTTAGATTTAAAAGTGCACTTATCAAATAAGTTTTACTTCCAGGTACACTCCCAGTCCAGCAAATAACTTTGGCTCTCAAAGCTTAGATTTATCCAATGAATGGCGTAACCTTTTTATTCCTGTAAAAGCGCAGAAAGATTCCCTGTCTAGAAAGCTAAATATAGGAGCAAAAATTACTACCACGAGATTTTTTGTAAAATATATGGTATTGTTTCCATACCGCATGTACCTGAAGGATTTCTGGGAGGTCGGCAGATTTAACCACAATAAGACACTGTATTCAAATATTCATTATGTTGCGATGCAGACAGAAAAAAAGAACTGTCAAAAACATTTACTGAAAGAAATCATTTCAGTGTCTCACTTCTGAAGCAGCAAGCAGGCCTCTAGCCTAGGCTTGAGCTTCTCTCACTTTCCAGAGATTATTTTCACCACAGGAGGGCTCCCATATGAAAAATAAACTATTTACAAAGAAGTTAATCATAAGAACAGAAAGTTGGCACAAAATGCACTAAAATAAAGCTAATGTGATATGTGCTGTTCATCACAGATTGAACACTTGAAGACCGACCTTCAGGAACCCCAAATACTCCAACCACCTGCCAAACATAGGGCAGTTACTGACCAACTCAGGCACTTATTCCAACCGTGGCCCGGCAAAGCCAGGTGCACACACTGCCTACCATAGTGTCATCTCTAAAGTTTATTGACGTAGAAAAGAGAGTCATGTGTCTCTACAACTTTAAAAATATTATCCATCCATCAATCATTCTACTTATTTATTCCTCTTCTCCCCCTCCAATTTTACCACACACCTATCAAGGGTCTAACGTGGCTGGGCTCAGAGCTCCCGGGAAATATGATATTGGACAAATGGAGAACTTTTCTTTTGGGGAACGTTAATGTTTTATCCTTTTTTCTTCCTGAGTGAGAAGTTTCCACTGGGGACAGACCTAATAACTTTGAGGAACACCCCGAGGCCTGCTCTCAAGGACGCACAGGCTGGGGTGGAAGGCCGCCCCCACCGTGGGCCTCCAGGGACTGGGAGCTCTCATTTCCAGGTGTTCTCCACAGGGAATGAGGTGCATGGCAAGTTTTCTGTATAAGTGAAGAGCTAGCCAAGCAAGGTTTTTACTTTACGACTGAAAACAGGGCATCGGAGATTTTTACGTTCGTTTTAATTCGGATTGCAGGCAATCTACTTGCATGATTTAACTAGAGCTTCACAACTGGGGGCTTCATTTCCTTCAGCTCTACCATGAGAGGTGGGATTTCTAAGGCACCATCTCCTGGGTCTACACTTCTGCCATTTACGCATCTTGTTTGGGAAGGTGGACTCATTTCTGATGAATTTGGCTTTGTGTCTTTCTCTGATAAAAGGGAAGACGGACTTCTGTGCTTGGAACACATGAGGGCTTCTCTTCCTCACTGCCCGATTACTCCCTCAAAGCACCGCTGAGACAGGACAGCACCAGACTTGGGTACAGGAGATCTCGCCCCCTTTGCAAAGCCCAGGGCAGAGCCTTGCAGAGAGCCCCAGCCCTCAGGAGGCAGGGTGGGCCTTCAGCCTCAGCGGCCCAACTCCCTGACCACAAAGCTCTGCCCCCGACACACAAAACAGCTCCCTCCCAGGGTGACAATGAAATGCAGGTGGCTTGATGTCCAACAACTGGTTTGGAGTTTTTGGCATCATAGGGACCCAAGCAGACCCGGAAACCAGCCGGCTGGCAGAGCTTCAGTCAGGGGCTCTGCAGTAACCAAGCTTGGTTTTTATAATGAGGACAAAAATGGACTCATCACTTCACAGGATGTCCAAAGAAAACAGAAGTCCCTGGAAAAACTGAGTCTCTTGGAAGCGCTGACTACTGCTAGAGTTCAGAGATTTCAGCGATGCCATGCTGGGGACTGACTGTCATGGCTCCGCACCCGCAGAGGCGGCTCTCCAAGAGCAACAGTCAGTGAGGCGTTTGGTCAGCACCGTTTTTCTGGTCCAATGGCTGCTCGTTTTTGTTTTAGTTTTTAACACATTTTCACCATCATTATCAGCTTTCGATGCAGAAAGGCTTTCGGAATTGCACCTTTTAAACACTGATGTGACTCAGCTGTCATCTTTGGATTTGTTGGTTCACACTCCTGGTTCCCATCTTACGCATCTTACCCAGAGCTGCAGGGAGAGCCAGGGCTCAGTGGTTGCGGGCCTATCTCCCGGGAGGGAAGGTGCGAAGTCCGGGCCTTCCACGTGTCCCTCGGAGACCCTCTGGAGCCAGGAGCAAGTGATCAGGCACCCTGGGAGTCGGGGGCTCAGCGGTGGCCGGGGAGTACCTCACAAGGGGCGGGATAGGCAGACTTCACCACACTCTAGTGTTTGAACCAGGACAGTTTTGCTTCCTGCAGAGCTGTGAGCAGGCCAGGAGTCCGGGCTCTTTCTGTGGAGAGGACCCCACATGGACTCAGGCCTTCAGGGTTGAGGAGGTGGGCAGTGTGTGTGTGTGTGTGTGTGTGTATGCACATATGTGTGTGTGCATGTGCACACCCGTGCATGTGTATGTGTGTGGGGTGTAAGCATTTATGTGTATGATATGTGTGTATGTGTGGTATGTGTGTGTGATGTGTATACCCCATCCATGTGCATATGAGGGCACTGTGTGAGTGTATATGTGTATGGTGTTTGTGTGCATGTGTAATGTGTGCAGTGTGTATCTGTGATATGCGTGTGGTATATGTGTTAGGTATGTGTGGTGTGTAATATGTGTATATGTGTATGGTGTCTGTGTGCATGTGTGGTATATATGGTGTGTGTCTGTGATGTATGTGGTATAAGTGTTATGTATGGGTGCTGTATAATGCCTGTGGTATGTAGGTATGGTGTGTATTCAATGTATGTATGATATGTGGTATGTGGGGTATGTATGGGTGTGTGGTACAAGAGATTTGATGTGTGTGGTGTGTGATGTTAGTTTGCAGTGCATGTGTGGTGTGTGTGGTATGAGCCTGTGCTATGCGATGTGTGTTATGTGCAGTTGTGGTGTGTGCTGTGTGGTTTGTTGTGTGTGGCATGAGTGGTGTGGCATGTGTGGTGTGTGAGATGTGACATATGTGAGTGTGTGTGATGTATGGGTGTCAGTGTGTGGTGCATGTGGTGTGCAATGTGCCTGGCATGTTTTATGTTAGTGTGTGGTATGTGTAGTGTGAGCCTGTGGCACATGATATGTGTTATGTGCAGTACGCTGTGTGTGCTGTGTGGCATATATGGTGAATGTGTTATCTGTGGTGGGTGATGTGTGATGTGTGTGGGTGTATGGGTGTGTGATGTGTGATATCAGTGTGGTGTGTGGTGTGTGTGGTATGTGTGGTATGAGCCTGTGGTATATGATGTGTATTACGTGTGGTATCTGGTGTGTGGTATGATTTGTGTGGTATTTGTGGTGTGTGGTGTGTCATGTGTGTTTTGTGTGTGGCATGTGATGTGTGTGGTTTGTGGTGTGTGGAGTGTGTTGTGTGTGTGCAATGTGTGTAATGTATGTGATGTGTGATGTGTGGTGTGTGGTATGAGTTGGATGGTATCTGTAGTGT
>NC_045437.1:2919268-3025054 GCF_002776525.5 Piliocolobus tephrosceles
GGGATGTGTGTTTGTGCCAAGCTTCAGTTTACCAGTCGGTAGGGTGGGCATGAGGTCCCCCTGTTGACAGGGCTTCTGGAGTTTGGGATGGGAGAAGGTGTGAAAGCAGCTGTGGGCGGACCAGCGGGAGTGGGGCGGCTTTTACCAGCCTTGAGGCTGATCCCCCTCCTGACCCGGCACGGTGGGGCTGATCCCCCTCCTGACCCGGCACGGTCCCAGGCTGGTTCCCCGCGCTCCCTCTTTCTGTGGTCCCAGGACCCTCGGCTACCGCCCTTCCTGCCCAGGCCCGTCCTGGCCCTCATCATGGAGGCCCCCATGGGTTGCCCCCAATAAGAGCAAAGCCACCGCTCCAAGCCTGCCTGGGGAATTGGTGGCCGAGCTTATCCGGGTCCACTGGTCCGCGCAATGCCCCATGAGGGGCCAGGAAGGGTTCAGGATTGGAAATGTCGGACAGGGGCGATTCTGGGCCTTGCTGGTTGGTGGAGCTGGGAGCAGCTTCATTCTCCTCTGTGTGGGCCCATCCCTGTTCCCCGCCTTTCTCACCATGACTGGACGCTACAGGCCTCCCTGTTTTTGCCTGGAGCTCAGGGCCCCATCAGCGCCATCACCCTGGACTGCGGTCATCCAGGGCGCAGGGCCCGCTGCCGCACACCTGAGGGACACAGCCAGGCTTTCTGCTTGACCTGCTGTTCTCTCCCTCTCACAGGCGTCTTGCTTCCACCATGCATCTTCAACATCTGCCCAAATGTCCTTTTATTAAAACTAGTCGACAAAGTCCCAACGCCCCAGCACTTCTGAGTGAGTGTGTGAGTGTGCGCGCGCGCGGGGTTAAGAGTTTCCATAATTGCATCTCTCTTGAAAATCAAAACGGAACAAACCGTGCTTTATGTACTAGTAAGAGTCATGATTCAACAATGGGGCCTGCCTGAAGGAGCTGCGTATTTAGTCACATACCACAGTAACCTACTGGCTTGTCATTTTATGATCTGGCCCGGAGCTGACGGCACACACGGTGTCTTGGGCAGCCTCGGGAGCCGGGGAGAGGGCTGTGTGACCAGCGGAGGCCAGTGCTGTCCTTCAGATGCTGTGAAGGGCTTGTGCTGGGTGGTAAATAGCACAGAACTTTTCCAAGCCCACTACAAGGCAGGCGACGTGCATAAAGGCATTTCCATATTTCCGCAGACTCACCGAGAATGAGACTTTCCCCTTTCATATTTAATAAAGATCTCCTCCGTCAGCTGCAGACGGTGATAAGTGTAATATCCTTAAATGGTTAATCCAGGGATCACGGCTCAAGTGCTTTCCAAGGGCTGGGGCAGAAAGGCTGTTGGTAGCTGCAGTGTGCATTTCATAAACCCAGGGAAGAAAGATTTTTTTTTTTTATTTGGCTTTTTACTCTATCTTAAATGCTTTATTTTTCAGGGGCGAGATAAGGCCTGGTTCTTCACATAAAACTAGAGCTTAGCCGTTCCTGCGTCTCCCTCCGTTAAGAAAAAGGTCCTGTCTCTGCACAGATGTCTCAGATTAAATTGTATCTCATAGTCCTTACAGTGCTCAGTGCTAGATGAACTGCCAACAGGGCCGTAGGCAAGAACTAAATTGCTTTGGTTTCAGTACACAGTGAATTTGGCTCAGACAAGCTGAATCAGTACATTAAATGCGAATCCCTCACAGATTTGAAAGCAGCCTTTAGCACAATTATTGACTGTGAGTGATGATTGCGTCTAATTGAAGGAGACTTTTGCTACCTGTGGCTCTGCTGGAGTCCACCCGTGCCGCGGCGGGCGCTGCGTCTTAATTCAATGTTCCGGCTTCAGAGCAGCCGTGGAAGCGGGGCCCTGAAGTGTGTACACATGGTCGATAAACTTTAATAAACTTTACGGGTCCGGTAACGAGGCTGAGTGTATAATTCAATTTTTTAATTCTGGAAAAGAAAATAGCTAACAAGTATGTCGGGCTGCAATAATGCATTACTTCCCCACGCGCCGGCCACCTCCCCCGAAACAGGAGGACGCCGGGCTCCCCGCCGAGGGTCGCCCCTGGCTGGTTTCACGCCTTCCCAGGGAGGGCCAGCCCGGCTGCTTGGGCGAGGACCAATTCTCAGCAAATTTGTGAGGCAAACAAAATAATGTGACAATTTCGTATCTTTTGTTATGGAGGTTATGCCAAGGATCTGGGAAAAGGATGGATTTCTTAACAGATTCCGCCTGCCTGCCCAGACCCAGCCTGTTCTGAGTCACTCCTACCCCGACCACCAGGCTCCAGATATGGCTTAATCCTGCCCCAAAGTTATTGATTTTTCTCAGGGAACTAAAGGCAGTTTTCTCATGGGTCTTACATTTAGAATCTTATTTTTCTGGTGTTCTTTGAAAAAGACACGCTTAAACATGCACACACACACACACACCCCAGCAGACCCTGTCAATGTGTTGGCTGTGGGTGTCTCTTTCCCCAAGCGCGTATGTGTGTGTGTGTGTGTGTGCACATGTGTGCATGTGTGTGTGTGCGCGCATGTGTGGGAGCGTGTGTGTGCATGTGTGTGTGTGCATGCGTGTGCACACATGTGGTTTTAACCCATGGGCAGTTTTCTAGTTTGAGCAAATTCATTTTGAATGAACACTTGGGCCACTTGACATTATTTTAAAGAGCATTTTATGGCAGCATTTGTAAATAAATTCCTTTGCTGAAACTCAGAGCTCAGCCATGCTTCTCTGTGAACTCATTCCTTAGGCCTTGCACAATCCTGGTCTCCAGGCCTGTTTGCCATTAATCTTCCTTGTGAGGAATGGGCCAATGTCCACGTGGATTTGTGCTATGATTTTTTCTAAACTGGAGCATTTGTTAGAGCAATAAACACACACCCCTACCCAGGACTGAGTTGTCTCTGAAAGCAGTCGGAGCAACAGAAGTTCATTCTCTGCACTCACAGAAGCCCAGGGTAGGCCCGGCTGCCTGGCACCCCCAGATCCCGTGGCTGTAATATGTCTGCTGCTTCTGGACCCAGGTCTCAGCTCACATTGGCGTGTCTGTGCGCCTGTCTCACAAAGACTCAAGATGAAGCATTTCTGCTAGGTTCACTAGAAGCCTATGTAGCATTTCGTTCAGTGTTTAAATTGGGAACAGAACATTAATTCACTATTTCAAGGTGATTGCCTCACCCTTCCTTTTTAAAACTTGGGTCAGCGCCATGGGAAATCATGCTGGGGGTCTGGAAGGGGTTGAGGGCAACGCATTCACCAGGTGCCTTCTTAGACCTTATCTCTGAATCTCACGGGAGGCCACGGAGAAACGTCTGCCCTGCATCCAGCAAGATCCTCATGAAAATAAAAAGGGACACTCTTTATGATCTAAAAACTTCCAAAACAATAGCTAAATGCGAGGTGACAAACACTTGGCTAGTGTCAATATTTTTGATTTCTCATTCATTTATTCAACAACACGTGTTTACTGAGCGTTATGCAGTAAATGTTTGGAGGCCCCCAGCGTTTATATTTTCAAACTTTAGGCACCAAGGTGATGGTATCTGGAGGTCGGGCCTTTGGCAGGCGATTAGATCATGAGAACTTCCCCTCATGAATGGGATTAGTACCCTTCGGAGAAGAGGCAGGGGGACTTCCTTCCTCTCTGTCAAGTAAAGGCACAGGGAGAAGGGAGCCGTCTGCAGCCCAGGGGAGGCCAGCACCAGCCCCGACCTCACTGCACCTTGACTTTGAACCTTCCATCTCCAGAACAGTGAGGAATGAATATGCTGTGTAAGCCTCCCAGTGTCTGGTGTTTTTGTTATAGCAGCTTCAGCTGCCTGAGACACTGAGCAGAGCTGCAGCCGACATTCTGGTGAGGCTCCAAGGAAGTGATTTGCTGTGAAGAGGCAGAGATTCTACTTACAAGGAGACATGAATCTCCCTTTAAGGAGATTCACTAAGGCAGGTGCTCACATACCTGACTGCACCCCAGTCTATGGGTTTTAAACGTATGAATGACACATGAGGGGCTTGGTCCAAGGCCTTTATCTGCTAGGGGTCAAATGCAATGACAATTTACTGAATTAAACTGGATTCCAGAACTTAAGGAAAGGAAGTCAGTCTCTCCAGCAGGGAGCCCACAGATACCGCTGTAGCAGAGAAGAAAACGGTCGCTGAAGGCACTCACACCCTCTGCCATTTCCTATTTTTCCTAACCCCTCCAAGCAGTGTGCATTTTTATTTGGAGAAATATTCTTTTGGATCAGTGCAAGATTTACTAAAATAGATAACAAGCTCTTACAGGAAACTTCTAGACTCCTTTGATTCAAGGGCAAAAAGTCTTGATTTTCTTTAAAAAGTTGGCTCTTGTAGAAGTTCCAACACCCATAGTCCTCCTTCTCTGTTGGGACAAATATGTTGATTGCCAAGATATTGAATTTCTCAAGCCAATGGCTACATTCTTTTATGGTTCTTTCTAACATAGTTTAGTAGGTGATTTAAGGCTATACCTATTATTAAAAAGGAGAGAACGTTCCTCAACGGGGGCTCTGTGAGCACGACTGTTCCAAACATGATGCCTGAGAGCTGTGATTACACTTCCAAATGCAGAGGAGCCCCCTTTGCTTTGCTCCCTCCTGAGATGCTGTCTCACCAGCCCTGATCCTGACCCAGTGGACACACAGCCTGGGCCCAGGCCACTCTGCAGAGGCCGGCAGGTCTACTCTGGTCTGCCGGATGCCTCCCGCCACCTGCTTCCTCTGTTGAGTAAGCCTCATTGCCTGTGGGCGTTCACCCATCTTTCTGGGCAGGGTGCTGTGGAGTTAGCCTGCTGTTTCCTATAGGCGTGACCTTGGGCACATGCCTTCTTCTCTCCATGCCTCAAGTTCCCATGGGGAAAGTGGAGAGGATCAAGCAGGCCCTACCTCCCGGGGTTGCTGGGGAGTCACTGTGCGCAGGCAGCTTTCTGCGGGGGAAGTGTGTCTGGTACACTCTCAGTTCTCTGGACTGCTGGCTGTTGTTGCTGTCACTGTCAACACTGCATTCGGTTTCCTGTGGCTGCTGCGACGAGTGACCACACACTCAGTGGCTTAACACGGCACAGATTCATAATCCTGCAGCTCTGGAGGTTACAGTTCCAAAACGATTTCTATGGGGACAAAGTCAAGGTGTTGCCGGTGCTGGTCTTGCTGGAGGCTTGAGGGGAGAAACCATCACGTGGCTTCTCCAGTTTTCCAGAGGCCACCACTTCCTTGGTTTGTGGCCCCTTCCTCCCTGCTCAGCATCAGCGGCACAGCCTCTTCTTTGCTCTCACTCTGCGCTCATCCTTACATCTTCTCGTTCTCACTTGGATGCCCCTGCCTGTCTCTTCTGAGAACCCCTATGATTAACTGGAACCACCCAGAGAGGCCGGGATGATCTCCCCTTTTCAGGGCTGCCCCACCATATCCGCAGAGTCCTTTTTACTGTGTAGGGTGACAGAGTCACAGGTCCTTGGAATAGGGACCCTGTTGTCATTGGGGGCCATTATTCAGTCGACCACCAGTGCTACCCCAGCTACTGCTATGATGCTGCAGCCCCTGCTGTGCTGCTGACCCTTCCCCAGCGTCCGCTCTGGCTTTATTGTTGGGCAGAGAG
The DNA here is from genome assembly GCF_002776525.5 of Piliocolobus tephrosceles. Lineage (NCBI taxonomy): Eukaryota > Metazoa > Chordata > Mammalia > Primates > Cercopithecidae > Piliocolobus > Piliocolobus tephrosceles. The sequence continues at coordinate 2,924,866 of NC_045437.1, forward strand.
ATTGGTTCAGAAAGCCACATGTGACCCAGTCCAGGCTGATCTGAGCTTGTCCACAGTTTCGGAAGTGACTGTGACTCACTGAATGTGGTGGGAATACCTTCCTTGGACTCACTGAATGTGGTGGCAAAACAAGCTGGAGATGCCAGAGGTGGTGTCTTCTGACCTGTGGGAGCTTCCACCTGAGGACGGAGCATCACGGAAGACCACAGGAGCCAATGGCAGACAGACGGGGTCTCTTGGTCCGTGGCTGGGGGTCCCGAACCCTGCTGTTCCTGAAGCCTGTGAACTCCTGGACTCCCCACTTTTAAGCAACAGAAATACGCTTTGTTTAAACTGGTTTAATTTTTGCTTCGACTGTTCTTATCAGAAAACAATGTCATGTCCAATATGGCAGAAATTACAGCTCAGTGAGTCCTAATTTCATGCTGCTTTTCCCTTTACAGAAGGAAGAAATTCCTTCGTGGTGATGGACGTCTCTTGGTATACACAGTCCTCCCACCGCCGGCTTCAGGGTTGTTCTTGTGAAATCTGAGAAAGTAATTTTCTCTCAGTGTGTATTTACAGTGGATTCATTTGATCACACTTAGCATTGTTTCTCAAAATGTGGTGAACACCAAACCATGATCATTGTTGCTTGTTCACTCAACATCTAAACAATCTAAGAACATAGCCACCCCGCCCACCAGCTCACACACCTGCAGTTTCCAGCTTGGTGGGCTGTCAGCCACCAATGATCCCGGTCCCAGAGTTACCTACACACACACAAGTGAAGGCTGCAACTTGTCGCAAGCAGCTCCATTTGTGCTCAGTGTTTCTTTCTGGATGTGCAGTTATCTCTGCATTTTCATATTCTCTCTGCATTTCAGTGAGTGCTGCTGGAACTGTTTTTGTGTGTGTGTGTATTTTTATGCTACTTTTGCAAACTGGAATGACATATAAACATTCCACAGGGAAAGACAAACAACACAGATTGAATTGGAAATAGTTACGGCAAGAGGCGAGGGGCAAAGGAAACTCCAGTTGAGGCCATTGTCTTTCTTACCCTTGTGGGACCTGACACCATGGCCCCTGAGCCCATCCTAAACTCTTGCTAATGGTAGGATTGTCACATTGACATGGGCCGTGCAAACTCCAGACCATCTCATGTTACCGAAGAGAGGCCAGGATAGCCTTCCAAAGTCTCCCTGCATTGCTGCTTCTGGGCAACCCTGAGGGCCCCTCCAAGGGCCCTTAACCTGCCTGGTGACTTGTAAATGGTATCAGCAGGGGTGACTGCCTCCTCTCCAGGTCTCTATGTCTATGTTTGCTGCTCATAGCATGTTGAGGTGGCTGTTCACTGAGTGCTTATATCCACAGCAGGTCTACAGGTCTGAGTGTCCTTGAACTTGGGGTCTCCAATGGCCAAGGTGGAAGAGGAGCAGTGTCTTTGCCAAATGTGATGGTTAATTTTAGGCGTCAACATGGCTGGATTAAGAGATATCTAGATACCTGGGCTGGTCCACTGTCCACACACAGTCCATGAGTGTGAGCCTGCAGGCAAGCCATACACACCCTGAGTGCCCACACAGGGCAGTCTTGTCCAACTATGTCATTACATGGGCCGGCACCTGGGCCACAGTGCAATGAAAGAGACTGCCTTCCCTACAGTGGGGATAGCACCCACAATCCATGCAACTCCATAGAACACAGACTCATCGTCCTGCTGGGCACCTGGCCACCAGGAAAAGGATCAGGACTCTTTGAGGAAGAGAAGGGGGGCCACACAGGGTGGCAGTCAGCAGCCCTGCCGTAGCTCTGCTGAGAAAGCATTGTTTCTAGGTGTGTCTGTGGGGCTGTATCCCAAAGAGATAGACATTTGGAGCAGTGTACTGAGCAAGGAAGTTACACTCTCACTTCATGTGGGCAGGTACTATGCCATCGGCCGAGGGCGGAGGGTGGGCAGGCACTATGCCATTGGCCGAGGGCGGAGGGTGGGCAGGCACTATGCCATCGGCCGAGGGCAGAGGGCCTGGAGAGAACAAAATGGCAGAAGAAAGGCAAATGTTCTCTTTTTCGTGGAGCTGGGAGATCCATCTTCTCCTGACCTTGAGCCTCCAGGTTCTCCAGCCTGTGGACCATGGGACATGCACCCGTGGCCTCCTGGGTTCTCTGGCCGTTGGCTTCAGACTGAGAATTACCCCATCAGTGTCCCTGGTTGTGGGGCCTTCGGACTTGGACTGAGCTGCACCATTGGCATCCCTGGATCTCCATGTGCCAAGGGCCTGTCCCTGTCATGGGACTTCTCAGCCTCCAGAACTGCACGAGCCAATTCCCCTCATAAATCTCCTCTCATTTATCTACATCTGTCTGCATCTGCATCCAGCCTATTGGGTCTGTGTTTCCGGAGAGCTCTGACTATTCCACCAACCCTTTGCCATGTCACCCTGAGTCCCATACAGGCCCCGGAGCAGTTAGTTATTGGCTTCTGCCCTCGTCCCTGCCTGGAGCCCCACAGCCTCCCTCTTCTGTTTCTGGCCTTGTCTGTTTAGTCACAGAGCTCAGGTCAAGGGTTGTGCAGGGAACAGACCCCTTGCCCTCTGCCCAAGCACTCAGGGGAGCCATGGCAAGCTGATGGCTGCCACCCTGTATAACCCTTCTGTTCTGCAAAGAACTCTGATTCTTGTCCTGGCAGTCAGGTGCCCAGCAGGATGATGAGTGTGCTCAGTGGAATTGCATGGATCACGGGCACTGTGCCCACTCTAACAAAGGCAGCGTCTTTCATTGCCCTGTGGCCTGGGTGCTGGCCTAGGTAATGAGGTAGCTGGACAGACTGCTCTATGTGGGCACTCAGGATATGTACAGCTCGCCTCCAGGCCCACACTTATAGACTGCATGTGGACTGTGGGCCAGTCCAGGCCAATTCCCAGCCCCATGAGCCGCCTTGCCCAAAGATCATGCATGTCTCACTCCTCCAGGGCTATGAACTGGCTGCTCACCACGCTCCTCCCATGAAGCCAGCCATGCACAGGGGGCTCCCACCCCATCCCACCTCATAGAGCCCATTCATCCAGGGCTGCTCCTGGGACGCAGCTCACCTGCCTGCACACAGCATGCCCCTTCCTTCCACATGTCCCCTGGGGCTCTGTAACCCACTGTGCTTGCATCCATGGATCAATCCCTAGATTCCTAAAGAAGCAGTATGACCTCCTCAGGTTTCATAACTGCCTTCTGCTGCTAGTTAGACCAGGCTCGATATCATCTGTGCTGCCTCTCTCCACCTAGCTGCGTTTGATGCGTGGTCTTGAACCTTTGAGTGGATACACTGCATCATCTTCACGCAGAACCTGGCCAGTGGGATGTTGAGCTTTCTCTCTTTCTCTCTGTGTTTCAAAGTAGTCTCTAAAAATTATTATTGGAATTTTCTCTCCTTGGAAACAGAGAAGACAGGGTCATGCTAAACGATGATAAAACAGATGTTGAAACTATTTTAGTTTAAATATGTTCTAAATGAGGAGTGATGTGTAGTCTTCCAGCAAACCCAGCAGAGGAAGATTCAGGTATCCGCCCAGCATGTGAAGGTGCAGGGGTGTTGGCGGGGGGATGGACTTGGGTACAGGACAGCCAAGGCAGAAACAGGGTGGGAGCCCGTCCTAAGGAGAGAGTCCCTGGGGAGGGGGAGCATGGGCTTCCAAGTCCCCTCGTTTGAAGACCACCCTCTGGGACCTGGCAGTGCTGGTGGTAAATGCAGGCCCAGCAGTCAGCTCAGGATCCCGAGAGGGTGAGTCCTGCCAGCTGCCACATACAGGACTCCAGGGCAGGTTCTGATGCTTCCAGGGTTCCTGGGGCAAGTTCCTGATGCTTCCAGGGTGGTCCCCTCCCCATGGGTCACACCCACTGAAGCCGAGGATGGAGTCTTGCTTGGGATTTTAGATCTCTTCTGTGGATGCGGCTCACGTTGGCCAGCTGTTGTAAAATTCTAAAATATATCTATTCTATATAATATAGAGAGTGTATATTTATATACATATATACAGAGAATTAACATATATTCTATATACAAACCCCATGCACACACACATACTCATGTATTAGTCATTATAGTATATTTAAACCACATTCCTGGCACTTACGGTACTATCCGTCGCACTACAATCACCCACTATTCAGATAATGTGTAGGCTTGTATTTTCCTAACATTTTAGAGCGTAAACCCCTAAGCCTCCTTCAGTGTAAATAATGCATTGAAGTAAAATATGGACTGTCAAACTTAAGCAACAATTAATTATATAGCACATAAATCCTTCCTTGGAAATGAGTAATACACAGTCTTTTGTGCATAAATGTTTCTCTGAATTTTGTTTGAACTGCTAGCCTCATAACATTAGACAGTGCAGTCAGGATAATTTTCATTAGAAAAATAATTATAGGCTAAATACGGTTAATAAAACATTAACTATAAATTTGAATATTTTAAAAGCATGTCCTTCTAGGAGCAGCTTCTAATGAATTTTGATGAAAATACCATGATTACTTAAGAAAAAATAAATAGACATGATTATTATCCACAATTGTGAGATTGATGAATTACAAAAAAAAAAGCGATTTTAACTCAGAAAGAATTATTCTGCAAACCTATTTCATAAAATTGATAATGATAGGAAGAAGAGAAAAAATAATTCTTTATGCTTGACAGAACATTATGCCTAATTTTAATCCCATTGTCAATTCATGAGTTTGTAGTTATTAGTAAATCATAAAGCCTTCAAGTTTTAAAGTTTAAAATAATGTTAAAAGATAAACTTCTATGGAAAGATTTGCCCTCAGCTCTGAAGGGCGCTCTGTGCCGTTGGTGGGGCCTGAAGAGAGGCTGGGGCTGATCTTCTCTCAACCTGTTCCATCCCTTCCCTGTGGCTTCATGCACTCATCTGTCCCCCCAGCAAACCTGCATCCTCCATAGGTCCCTCAGTGAAATCCATTCCAGTCCTACATTCAACACTAACACCAGCGTCTACTCTAGACTCCCACACTCCGGGGACCGTGGGATGTGGGGCCCACCAAGGTAACAGTAAACTCATCAGATACACTAACCTAGGCCACTTTCCAAGATGGAGAAATGACACTGGGGTGGTCCCAGTCTGCTGGGTAACCAGCCCCAAAACAGAGGGCTGCAAGAGGAGCTCTAGTCAGGGACGGGGGTCCTGGGGCCCACAGAGCAGTGCCTTGGGCCATGACTGGCTAGACCTTTTGCTGTGCAAGTGAAGCTTTGCCTGTGCTAAGAAGGCAGTGGACTACAGGTCCTGACATGCTCCAAAGAGGAGTGTCCCTTGATAACTGTCGCTGGGAAGAGAAATCTCAAGACTTGGTCACCTCTTCTCCCTTCTTACCTCCCACCATCCCAGACACCCCATGCAGGAGGTAGAACGGCCTCCTTTCACAGACACCATTTCTCTGTACAGAATTTGAAATAGTTTCTAAAGCACGTTTCCACGTCTTCTCCATTGTTATCCTTTCAGGAAACTTGCAAAGCAAAGCCGTAACATTTTTTTTACTTTTTTGGTGTAAAATGGAGCCCAACAAGCTGTAAGGTGTGGCCATCCTGCAGCAGCTGGGGCACGGAGCACAGGGGAGCTGGCCTCCACAATGTGGGACTGTGGGGTCCCCACTTGTTGCGGCAGACAAGTTCATGGATATAACACCACACAAGTACAGTGGGCTGGAGAGAAGAGCCTGAGATGCTCGGGGGTAAAGGTGCTTTCACCCCTGGAGGCAGGTTCCCCCCATCTGAGCAGAGGGCCCTGGACAGCCCTTCGTGAAACCCAGCAGTGAGACGGTGTGTCCAGATTCGCGTCCATCCACACAGTGCCCTGGTGTCCCTTAAACCCTCCAATCACTCAGGGCCTTGGGCAGGAGCTGCATGGAGCGGGACCCTCAGAGACACTGTTGGATGGTCCTGCAAGATGGCAGGTGTTCTATTCCATGCATGTTTTGTAGATGAGAAACTACAAACCGATGAAGTGACTTGCCAAACTTAAGCCACCCAGCTAATAAGCTGTAAAAGGAATATTTGAATCCAGATGGGAGAACCCATGTTCTGCTGAGAGCTTGAATGGGTGGAAGGAGGAAGAACTCTTGCTTCCCTAGGAAGCCCAGGGAGGGAGACAGAGCCAGGAGTTAAGAAACTGTCTATGCATGAGAACTCGAGACTCTCACAAAGCTGCAAGCTGTGCACTATGACGTCCATTTGACAGAGTGGGAAACTGAGGCTCAGAGCTTCAAGGACAGAGACCGGGATTGATCCCAGCTCTGACAGCAATGCTCCATGCTGCCTCCACTGCACAGAAAGAGGCATCTCCTTGGCGTTGGGACCTCAGAACCCCGCGATAGCAGCTGGTCCCCAGATCTGGCCCCACAGAACTCATTGAAGGCAGCATAGGAATCACGATGAGGCCGACACCATGGATGACCCCAGGAGGCGCATGCGGTGGGAAGTGGGTGGGCACGTCCCCCAGGCCACCCAAGCTGTCTCGACACGGGAGCTGCTGCCCTGGCCTCTGACCAGCTGGCCAGCCTCCTTGGCGCCTCCCCACCAAGCACTGGGCTTCTGTGGTCTGAGGATCCCAGTGCAAATGAATCAGAAACACATGGCTCACTTTTCCCTGGAATTACACGTGATTTGACAAATGGTTAAAAGTCTCTGGCAAAATGCATTTGGGATTCGTTGATTGTCTAACAGTTTGAAAAATAAGTTTGAGATGTTGCACAAGTCTGAACACGGCGTTCCTTACTCATCATGCTGTTGAACAAGGAGTAAATAACTGCCGGTACAACACCCTGGAGAAGCCCCCACTTAGGGCTACAAAGCGGTCTTGGAGAGGATGAAACTGTACAGGAAAAACATCAAGCTTGCAAAGATGTTTACAATAGCAGAGGCATGGAGTTGGTAGAAGAGAAAGGTCTCCAAGCAAAGAATGGGTTTTCTCTGAGAAGGTCGCATCCCACACAAGCAACCCATTTGGCCTCCCTGGGAAAGCTGAACTCAGAGTTGTGTCCGTAGCACTTTATGTCCATCTCCTTAAAACTGTGGTGGTGGCTCATGCCTGTCATCCCAGCACTTTGGGAGGCTGAGGCGGGCAGAACATGAGATCAAGAGTTTGAGACCACCCTGGCCAACACGGTGAAATCCCGTCTCCCCTAAAAATACAAAAAATAGCTGAGCATGGTGGAGCGTGCCTGTAGTCCCAGCTACTCGGGAGGCTGAGACAGGAGAATCATTTGAACCTGGCAGAGGTTGCAGTGAGCTGAGATCGTGCCACTGCACTCCAGCCTGGTGACAGAGTGAGACTCCGTCTCAGAAAAACAAAAACAAAAACAAACTGTGGCATCTACAAGAAGATGGCATTTTATCCAATTCCCCTTTAATGAGAATGTGAGCTTAAGTTAGGTTAACTTGTATCTCTCTGTTGTCCCTAATCAGACTAAGAAAAGCCACATGACCTTGAGCAGAACAAGGAACATCTCAGCCCCCTGGCCTGTAACGGGGAAGGGAGTGGTTGGGGATGGGAAGCGGATGCCCTTTCTTCATTCCCGCCCAACTCTGGTGCTCCTGGCCGGGGACTTCCTTTGAGGCTCTGTTCCCTGGGCAGTCAGGATTTGGGCATGAGGCCTTTCCTGTTCCTATCTTACAACTGAGTCACAGAGACCCCTCTGGAGGGGTTCACACCCCAAATCAAGGAAGCGCCGATAAGTCTGGGACAGCTTGAAGGAACTATGAGAGGGCTGAGTGGGGAGGCTGGATTCAGGGTTCTGCCCATTGATCATCTTTGATGGTGTGGGACAGGCAGAAGAGGAGGGAAGGCGGTAGGCAGGGGCCACCTCAACCCCTTCCATGTACAGCAGTGAGGGTGGAGGGTGGGGGCAGCCTGTGCACAGAGAAACCATCTCCAGCCTGGAACTCAGCCCCAGGTGGAGACCATAGTGGCCCTAGGCCCTCTTCCCTCTGCCTCCCGCCTCGCTCCTCACCTGGGCCCTACAGTGTGCACACCTGAGCCTGTCTGGGTCCAGCATGAACCAGCCTGGGCCAGGTGCTCCCACCTCTGTCTGGACCCCACGACAGCTTCCTCATCCTCTTGGCTTCTGCTTCCTCCCCATCCTCCATCCTCCGCAGGGTTGTGATTTTCTCCCTGAACTTCATCATAATCGCACAATTTTCCACCCGTCTCCATGTCCCCCACCTGGGCCCGGAGACCTCCAGGTGCCTGCCCAGTCGCCCCTGGCCCCCTTGTATAGGGAATCTGGATGTCGACTCTAAATGTGTAGCTTCCTCCTGTCTCCTAACCCCTCCCCTTGCCAACCATGGGCATCTTTCCTGACCCCCTTTAAGGCAAGGCTCTCCCCACTGGATCCCAGAACCCCAAAGCTCTGTGCCAGTCCCTCCCCAGCTCCTCAAACTGACCTGCAAACAGCAGGCGTCCAGTGAAAATCTGCCTAAGTGAGTTAAGTCTCAGGTGGACGTTCCTGCGTGGGGAACTCTTGCTGTGTGATTTGGGAGAGGGTTGTCCTCATCCCTGGTGTACCCTTTCATCATCTGCTTAAATCCCAGCAAAGTCACCTCAGCTTCCAGTGACAGCAGCCGACGGGAGGCAGCGCTGAGAAGTTTGAGCAAACATCGTTTGGAAAACTCAGGGTGGGGGCAGGAAGGACCAGGGACGAGCGGATTCAGAACCAAAGCTGGTGGGAGGTGGGGGTACAGGTGGGCATACTCTCATGGCCTTCCTCCAGATCTCTTTTAACAGGAGTTTTAAAACTGATTTAACGAACAGAAAGTACCAGGGGATTCCCCACACACTGTGTACAAAGAGCAGAGGAGGTGAGAATTAACGCTGGTGATGCTGTAATTACCGTAATTACCAGACTCAACAATTGTTCATTATCTGAGATTTAACGTCTTCGAACAGTTGGAGACATGACCTGCGAGAGGCCAGTTTGCGTTCCTTTCATGGTGCTGTCCTGGGATGCCAGCGTCAGTTCTGGGGTCTGCGCACTTGGCACAGGGGTTCACGCGGGTCGGTGTCTGTGTGGCATGAGGTGCTCCATACTGCACCCAGGGGCACACCAGGAAATGAAGTTTTGCTTTGCTCACCTTGAAACCAGGCTGAACGTTCTAAATTGTGCATTCCACGTTTGTGCCTGTTGAGTGTGTGTCAAGTGGCAATTGCACAGAACGTTTAAAGTGAGGCTGGGACATACAAAAGGCAGTTGTCAAAATTTTTGGTGAGTTCATTGTCAGTGAATCAGAAACATATGACTTGAATTATCATACAAATTCATGTTTAAATCTAATGAGCACTGTCTTTGGCAAAAACCAAAGCTCAGAGTCATCAGGGAGGAGCTTGGACGCTGAGTGAGGAGAGAGACTAACATGCAGTTTCAAAGCGGGGGTGCCTGTGGCTGGGCGTGTGGAACTGAGGGTCCTGACTGTGAAGGTGATCTCCTCGCCCCCAGGTTCCCCGCTCTGTTATGGGCCTGGGTCTGAGGCTGCTGTGTCCAGGATCATCAAGGCAGAGCACCTCGGAGCCCCGAGCAGAGTCCCGCTCAAAGCTTCCCCATGCTTCAGACGTGGAGGCCGCCTGCCATGCCAGCTTGTGACGGGGACGGTGGGAAGTACAGCAGCCTCTCCTGCAGGCGGATGTTTCCTTACTTCCTCGGGAAGTTGGGACCAAGGGAGCAGTGCACCCTCTACTTTTGTACAGTTCTCCAGAAATGACAGGGGCGTCCAACTCTGTCACCCAGGCTGGAGTGCAGTGGTGCGATCTCGGCTCACTACAAGCTTCGCCTCCTGGGTTTACGCTATAGGGGCCAGCCACCACGCCCGACTAAATTTTTGAATATATATACACACACATATATATATACACACACATACACACACACACACACACACATAAATATATATATATATATTTTTTTTTAAGTAGAGACAGGATTTCACTGTGTTAGCCAGGATGGTCTCAATCTCCTGACCTCGTGATCCGCCCGCCTCGGCCTTCCAAAGTGTTGGGATTACAGGTGTGAGCCACGGCGCCTGGTCGCATCCAACTTCTTTCACAGCCTGTATTTATTTCTCATGAGGCTGAAAAGAAAGCAAGCTGCTGTGCCGCCTCCTGGTCTCCTAGGTCAGGGTGGATGCTCAGTCCTGTGACCCTATGTGCTGAATGATCTCATTCTTCAGTTGAGAAGGTGAAGCAACAGCCACAGGCTTGCCAGCCCTCACGGTGGCACAGGAGTCCCTGGCGGCAGCCTCTGAGCCTAAACCTGTCCTCTTTCTATCTGTTACTCCAAGTCATCACATCCAGCACCAGCCCTGGGCTCCTTGAGTCTTAGTTCTGATGCCGGAGCAGGTGCCAGTGAAGCTCCTCTGACTGACTCATTCTTCCAGGCCCTCTTGATGGGACCATTGGGGTCAACATGCCCTGCCACCTTTCTCTCTGTGTCTGTTCAGTGGAATCATGGCTTCAGCCAGGGCACTACATTCAGGGCCGTCCCTTTCTCTCATCGAGTGACTATGCATTCCTCGGAGGCACTGGGCCCCAGCCTGGACAGGATGGCCCTGGGCGGTCTCTTGCTTCTCAACCTTAAGAGACACATCACCATTCAGGCCGGCACCTCTGCGGTGGTGGTATCCAGGGCTGCACCGCACAGCCACTCTCCTGAGTGCACTGGCCAGGTCAGAGAAAAGCCTGCTCCCCCGTGAACCCGGGAGGCGGAGCTTGCAGTGAACCGAGATTGTGCCACTGCACTCCAGTCTGGGTGACAGAGCGAGACCGTCTTAAGAAAAAAAAAAAGAAAAAAAGAAAAAAGAAAAGCCTGCTCCCTGTCTATTGCCGCGTGGCCTCAGAAAAAGGTTCCATGGAGGCTGTGGTTTTCCCAGTGCCAGCACTGAGACAGATGCTGCAAGGGGCGGGGAAATTCGTATGGCAGAGCACTTGGGGCAGGGAGGCAGAGCTGGTCAGTGGATCAGTTCTTTCCTGCCAACTGCGGTGCGGGCCAGCAGCAGATTCCTCAGCAATGAAGGTGGGTCCCAGCAGTGCCTGTTGTTCACCTGGTTTTCCTTCTTTTCTGTGCTCTCGTTCGAGATTCTGGAAGTGAGCGCAATCTACCCCGACGTTCTCCAGAGCCGCACACCTTGACAAAGCAGTGCCTTACCGTGTTCAGCTATTCAGATCCCTCTCACACCATGCGAAGAGGCCATAGCGGTTTCCTGTGGCTACTTCACAGGTGGCATCTCCATCGTCACCATATAATCAGCGATTTTGCTGGCATAAATATAAACTAAACCTACAAATGTATACATTACAGAAGTTGTTACTTTTCCACTCCTGGGAAAACTGCCATCCCATTCACAGGACGGCCACACACACACAATGATCAGATTTAGAATCTGTCCTTGCTGCTGTCCCATCTTATAGCCTTGAAAAACGTCACTCCTGCAACTACACTGTAGCACTGCTGTCTTGAAAGTAGATTATTTGAAGGTATATTTGAAGTACATTTGAAGGTAGAAGGTAGAAAAGTAACACACATCTCTCTGTTTGCTAACTTGGTCTTTGGCTGTTAAATATTTAGCTATTTGGCATAAGGGCCTCCAATGATGCTCTTGGACAAGCCCGTCCATGCCACAGATGGCCTGCTCAGGGTAGAGAGTCCTTGGCCCCTGCCCTCCACAGCCTCCTGCTCCCAGTGTGCACGGAACAGGGTGAGGCCAGCCATGGGGACAGGTAGAGCGTGCCCAGCCCTGCCTGTCTTAACAGCGACTTTGCAGAGGAATTGTCTAAAATTAACGACTCAACTCTTTATGTTTGCTGGTACATTTCTATTGTCTGGATCACCCTGCCTCTAAACCTTCCAGTAGGTTCCGACCCCCAGGAGCACACCTGCACTGGATCCCAATTCGCCTTTCAGCGATGCCTCTCCAGGCACAGACGCTACCAGCAGCGCTTGTTCCTCCGTCCTTCTGCCACAGTGGAAGAGGAGCCCACATCGTCCTGAACTCTCTATGCAGTCAGGATAGTCCTCAAAGCCGTTCCCACCCATACCCTGCACTCTGAGTTGGAGGACATCAAGGCTGGCAGGGTGTCCTGGCAGAATCTGCTCCAAGAGACACTTCAGTGAGCAGGAGGCTGCCCCAGGACCCTGGACCCTGAAGGAAGAAATCCTCAGTCCCTCTTCGCACCCACCCTGTCATCTCAAGCTAGCGCCTCCCAATGGCCAAAACCAACCGGAAGTCTGAGGGCCAGGGGACCCTGGGTGAGCAGGACAGAGAAAGGGCAGAGAGGCCTGGGGGACGGTAGGGCCTTCTATGAATACAGCACTGACCCTGATGAATGGGTGCAGAACAGCGTGGCAGAGGACAAAGTTTTGGGCATGAGGGTCTCACAAACCTGGTTTCCTGTGAGGCCTGCCACCTGAGCCAGAGGCCTACCCAGCCCAATGAGCCCTCCGTTTGCTTGAGACTTGTCACCCTAAGCGTCCTCCCAGTGCCTGCCCAGCTGGCCCTCAGCACTCAGGGATGGCAGGGTGCTTCAGCCCTCCTGCCCTGGGCCACACCGGATGTGAGAAACGCCTTCCCTGGGTTGAGCCCAGATGAGAGCGGTACCTCTGCCCTCCGGTCCTGGGCCACGCTGGTTATGAGAAACCCCTTCCCCAGGTTGGGCTCTGATGCAGTGGTGCCTTGGCCCTCCTGTCCTGGGCCACAGCGGATGTGAGAAATGCCTTCCCCGGGTTGAGCTCCGGTGCTTCTCTTGGCAGTGGGCACTTGTGAGTCCTCTGCACCTCTGTGGACCTGGCCCAGCCTGCCTGCCTCTTCTTCCTCCTCACAGTCCTTCAGGTGCTGGGGCCCATCCTTCCCAAGTCCACAGCCCCCGTGCACAGCTGAATCTCAGCCACCGCAGCCCAGAGCACCTCAGCATCTCAAGTGAACGGAACCCACTTGCTTCCCGACACCCCCCGCCATGTGTGGCATGAGGCTGCTGGGGACCCTGAACAAGGCCCCACCTTTGGGGGATCCAGTCCCTTCCCTGGGGCAAGACTGGGTTGAACAAGGTGTCTCCCAACCCTCTGTCCTTAATACCAGTGCTCTGTCTCACCAGAGGATGCAGCTCAAAAGTACTCAATGTTTATTTTTCTAATTGACTTTCTAAATGTGTGAAACAGACTGCAGCAGCTGCTTCTGCTGTTAGGGGCTGGAGGGAGCAGATCAGGGCTGTGGCAACGGGAGCCCTGAGCTGGTGCCTCTGCTCCTGGGGATGGGGGTGCTGCTGGAGAGGAGCTGGGAGGTGGAGGTGAGGGTCAAAAAGAAAGTCTCCTGTTGTAGAGATTTTCAGCTTGTCCTCCAGCACCTGACAAAGGTAAGCAGATTCTGGATGACCTGCCTGCCCTATGTAGGTTACTCACACAGCAGACGCAAAGTGCAGCCACAGGGTCAGACCTGCCCAAGTCTCCCCACCCCGCCAACAGCCTTTCTCTCCCCTCCTCCTCTCTCCTCCCTCCTCCATCCCCCCACCCACCTCTCTCCCCCCATCCTGCCTGTCATAAGCACTTTCTTTCTTTTCCTTTATTTTTCTCCTGAAACAGAAAGAAAAGAAGGCAAGGTGGTTGGAGGCGAGGTCTCTTTTCACTGGGGGAGTGAATAGCATTTGGGGGGTGCCTGGCACCCCCCACCCATGCTGTCTGTCTTGACTGGTGCTTGACACATCGTGCTGGGAGACTGGGAAGAAGCAGGACAGGAGCTTGCCCGCCTTTTATCCTTCTATCCACAGTTCTTCTACAGCATCAAAAACCTGTTTTGCTTATGGCATAGAAACATATCCCTGATTTGCTGAAAAATTACTTTTTTATCTTCTCACTACTGACATGACTCAGGGCCCACCCTGTTCTTCCCCTCATTCTTCTTTTGTCCCCTGGACTGCAGCTCAAGATGTCACATGGCGAGGCTCTGCAGCCCAGCTGCTCAAACCTGCCCATACCACACCTTGCTGCTGGGACCCCTAAACTCCTCACCGAATCTCAGGCTGAGCAGGTGTCTCAGCTCTACCTGCCCATTATAAACCTGGTGGGCTCTCACCCAGTGCAAATGATGCTGTGATCCCCTCAGCAGGTCCTGAGAGAGGTGAGTGATTTCTTTTTGTTAAGCTGGCCAGGTGATTTCACTGTGAGTCTAAGGCGGAGAGCTGGGGTCTAAGTCACGCAAGCTCAACGGGGCCAGTATCTCCCCACAGGGGCAGACACTGGTTCATGGGGAAAAAAATGTCTTAATCTTCATATACATCAATTACAAGTAGGCATGCCATACCCAGACAGAGAGTTTCCTAGATGAGGGGCAATTAGGAAATATGTCTAAAACTCTCTCTAGGTAGACAATAATGAAAAATGGTGTTATATAAATCATATCTAAAAAAATCTGTGATAAATACACACATATGTATATACACACATATATAGGTATATGTGATGAAAGTGTGTAAAACAGGCTATTTGGAGCACTCGAGACCTGACACAGGATGCCATGCTTACATAGTCAGAAGTCCAGCTTGTGAAGGCCCTAGAGCCAAAGCCGGTGCTCCCCTTCCAGGACGTTTCACAATCAGCCCTCATGGGGCGATGCCAGGGTGGTTACAGTTATTTCACCAGGAGGCGCAGGGGCACAGGCCCCACGGTGGCTGTGTTGCAGGTGCTGGTGAACACTGTGTGCCCTGATGTAGACGCGCTGCCCAGGAGACCCCGGGGTTAGGTAAGAGGTCGCCACACTCCGCTCCATCCCCTATTGTCCAGGATGGAGCGGGAACTTACAATGCCAGGCCCCAGGACTGGTTATCAGGTGTTGGCAGAGGGTGAAAGCGTGTGGCTCCTCCTGAAAGCCTGCTCTGTCCACGGCTGTTGGAGGTGACACCTTCGTGGTTCGGATCACAGCCTCTATTTTGGCTTTGTGTCTCAAGCACGCTGGTGAGGGCAGAGCCTGTGGGCTGTGGATTCTCAGAGGCTCAGCAACAAGAACCCCTGCGCCACCAGCCTCAGGTCCCACCGGCGGCCTGGGAGCTGTCCCTGGCAGATGCAGCACCTCCGTGTGACATGACCTACATTGTAGCGGTTTGTCCCTGGCTTTGTGTGAGAGCACACATCCCCTCCCATCATCTGGAAACAAATTCCAAGGACCTCTCAAATGAAGCAATGAGGAACAGTTGTCTAACAATAAATAAATAACGGAATAGATAGAACTCCACTCTATCAAAATTGGAGAGACCTGCCAGCTGTCCAGTGGTGCTCCAGTCCATTTGCAGGCATGGCCCTCCACAGCGCACGTTCTACGGGGCTCATTCTGTTGCCCAGGCTCGTCTTGAACTGGGCTCAAGTGATCCCCTCACCGGGGCCTCCTGAGTGGCTGGGATGTGGGCGGGAGCCCCTGTGCCCGGTCAAACTATGAGTTGTGATGTGCATCTCCCTGCACAGATTCCTTCACAGACCCTGGACACCAGAGGCCAGCGCAGCCACAAGCAGGGGGGTGAAGGGGCATCTCCCCAAGCTGCCCAGGACTGGAATAAAAATAAGCGTGACTAGTCTTGGACTAACTTGAAAATAAGCCAAGTTTCCCAAAACCCTCCAGCATCTTCTTTCTGTTTAATTTTCCACGATTCTAAATATTGCCACCTTCTCTTTCTCCCAAAGGAATCTGACGGGACCTTTGAGTTCCTAGGTCCCCCTGTCCAGCAAGCTCCTCCCGGGGTCTTGCTTTCAAGCCTCAGCTCTGGGTGGCAAATGAATCTGGTCTTTACCAAGCTTTGCTCCAGAAATCAGCTGGAAGAACAACTGTGCAATGAGGCTCCCCCAAATTACACCACATAAAGTTCAAGGTCAATGATGTCGCTTTCAGATTTATAAAGAAAGCTGACCCTGTTTGAAAGTGACCTGTACAGAAGTGTCTAGATGGCCTTCCCCCAGTTAATAGCAATTCATTGAAAGTCAGTGCCTTTGCCTATTAAAGGAAAACTCGGCATTATTTTCCTGCAGATCTGAAGTATAGCCTATAGCCCTTGGGGTGCGGAAATCTTTAGAGTGACTTTTACTTTCACACCCTCTGCTGTTCTCTTCCTGCAGGTCCGCATCCCAGAGCGAGGCCCATGTGTGAAAAGCAGGATGGCAGCATGTCACTTGCTGTCCGGGGAATCAGCCTGTTAATGTGTCAGACAAAAGTCTCTGCTCAAATTTGGCTAGTGAGACTGGTCCAGGCCAACCTGGCCAAGCACCATAAATAAACGACAGCCTCACGGAGCAGAAAACCAGCACTTAATTACAGTTGTTCCCTCCGCCTACCAAGCTGGCCACCAAGCAGGGGCAGCCTCAGGTTTCCACTGGCAGGCCAGTGCTGGCTGGACTCCAGAGGTGGGGTTGCTGCCTTGGGTGATGGTTTCAGAACACATGCTGGGGGCTTGCCTCTGTCAGAGGATGTCTGCCTCCACAGCTTGCTTTTCTTGTTAAGGCACATTTTCATTTTTCTAGAGAGTTCTGTGCTTTCAGAGTGGAGAGATCTCCATGCTGCAGGGATGGCCCCATCAAGTGAAAAAACATCCAGGGCTGGGGACTCAGGGACACTCCACAGACACACCCACAAAAGCAGCATGCAGGGACTGAGGGGGACACAGGCAGTGTGGGGGCATGTGGGTTGAGGGAGGGGGGCAGATCTCACAGGGGGTGGCCCAGAGCAAGCAGGAACTCGACAGGGATGGAGCAGGAACTCGGCAGTCTAGGAGGACTTCTGGAATCATACTGGGGATCCCTGCCAGCTATTTTCCAAAGAACAAGACAGAGAGGCCAAGCGATCCTTGCAGGCAAAAGTGAATCATCATTTTAGGAACAGACTTGGATTTGCAAGGTAGATCTAGAGGCAGTTCTGCAAATTATCAGGCTATCAATAGGACTGTGAGTTGTTCTTTGCGTACAAGATTTTAACCTTTACAGGTTTTCCATATTTATAATGGCAAGGTAAGGGTAGGAGTGGCCACGAAGTGCCTATTTACGAGATACTGCTGTTCTATATTAATTTTCTGGGGTTGCTGTAACAAATTACCACCAATCAAGTGTCTTAAAACAACAAAATGCAATCTCTCACAGTTTTGAAGGCCAGAATTGGAAGTTAAGCTACCAGCAAAGTCCTGGCCCTTCAGAAGGGTCATGAGGAGGATTTTCTAGGTTCTTCAGTTCCTGGTGGCTCTGCACATTCCTTGGCTGTGGCTGCATCACTCCCGTCGCTGCCTCCATCTGCACGGGGCCTTCCCCCCGCGTCTGTGTCTCAGATCTCTCCTTCAGTGAGCTGAAGGCAACAGAAGCCATCGCTATCCCTTCCACATGAGGTCTGCCCACCTCTGGACTAGCTGGCCTGTGTTCAACTCCTGCCCGCAGAAAGTCCTGCTGCACTTTGCCCTTCCAAGTTCTCCTCGGAGCACTCCAGATACAAAGATCTGAACCCATGCTTTGTGGATGATCTAAGGTCAACTTCCTTCACTTAACTCCATCTGCCAAAACTCTTCTCAAATAACGTCACAGTCACAGGGTCTTGTGGGGCATATCTTTTATTAGGGAGTGGGGGGGACACTGTTCAGCATACTACACCAAGCAATATGTCAGGTCCACACATACAAGGCATATGTCAGCATACATGGGAGGACACGTTTACCCTTGTCCTTTCAATGCTCCCACAGAGGACAGTGTCTTCCATGGGGCAGGGAGAAGGGTGGAAGGTGGAAGCAGAGACCTGGCACACTGGAGATGCTGAAAAACTGTCCACTGACGTTCTGCCCTATTTTCAATTATTTCTAAATTACAGAACAAAATTACTCTACACAGCATACGAATTTCTGACCCTAAGCTGAAGATCAATCAACAATGACCAGAACTCACAGAGAAAGGGAAACTGGAGTGGGGTCGGAGGGACGGGATGTTCCTCAGGATGGATGTACTTACAGCTGGCTGGAGGTGATTCCAGGAGGTTATCCTTAAACCATGTATTAGCCCACCTCTCACTTTGAGTCTGTGTTAGGCCTGGAATCCAGCCGGATGCCCCCACCTTGAGGTGCTCCTCATCCTCCCAGGTCTTTCTGCAGTGTCTTCCACAGGTGCTTGAGGATGAGCATCCAGGGATCTCTGTAGAGACCTGGGGACCCTTTGCAGGGGGTGAATGGATGTGCTGTGTGGTCCAGCAGCACTAACTCAGCTGCACAGGCTGCAGTGTACCAAGTCACAGATGCAATGTGTCCCATGCCTACTCCTAGTTACTCAAACGTGTGGATTCTATAGCCCTGGGGACAGACACAGGGTGCATCCCAGATCTCCTTTCACAAGCATTTCAGAGTCTCTTGGGAGAGAGAAAGAGAAGGCAGGGGATGAAAGGAGAACTCAGAAACTCCTGGAAGCCAAAGAAAACCTTAGGTTTAGAGAAACTTGGAGCAATTAGTGCTTAGAGTTGGCAGCAAAATGGTGCTAGGTAATTAATTAACACCTAGAGTCTAAGCAGCATCTTTCCATAGGAGCCTGAAAAACCCCCAAGAAAGACCGAAGTGGAGGAAAAGGGAGAATAAGATGGGGGCGGGGAGCAGGAAATGAGAGGGACTTTGGTGACCAAGATAGTTAATGGGCCTTAATTTTTCCCCAATTTATGATGATCTCAGTTGAGCACGTCCTGGATGACAAAGAGGCTTCAAAGTCCAGCCTGCAGGTCTTGCTGGTTAGACTCAGGTCTGTATCTGCCAATCATGGGGGGACACAGGCAGATCAAGAGTCAGGAACACAGGGCGTCAAGAAACGGGGACGCACACCTAAGAATCCAGCTTGAAAATGCATCCATTGAATACATTCTGTTAGCAGTGAGAGGGAAGGTTGGATAGTCATCTTAAAAATCACCACGCCATTGGTGCCCACCAATTATTCTCTGCCAAAGAGTTTTGACTACATACAATTTGGAGATTTTGTTTCCCTTTGCAAAGTATCTAAGGCGTGTCTTCAGGTTGGAAGACATTGGAAAACATCCGTGTTGGCTTTGCCCTTTCTTATTTTATGTGAATATTTCACTGTTAACAAGAGAAGTTTCCTGAGTAAAGAAATGTCTTGGAGGTCAACAGAGAGTCTGTGTCAAGCCACGAGAGAGCGGAATAATATTCTATACGGACAACCCACGCCTCTGCAAAGGGCCCCTCTGCTCGCCAGGGGTGATGTGCTGGCAATGTCTGTCTCAGACGTGGCTGTGTCTCTAGAGGATTTTTATGGCTCCCACTCACTACTGAACAAGATGTGTTGTGGTCAATCCACAAAGTCGAACTTACCTCTAAAGAGTTGAAAGCCGCTAAGGCCTTTCTTCTGTAAAACCACTTCCTGGGAAAATATTCATTATTACAACAATTAGAGGCAATAAAAAGCCTAAAAGAGTATGGTTAATAGATCGCCTGAGCAACTCCTTCACTGCCCAATTATAATCCCACTTGGAATGCAGACTTTGGGTTACTGTATACAGCTCACAATGTGTTGGGACTGAAAAATGACACCCTTATCATGATTCCATTACTTCCAGGGTGCTTCCATCCTCTTCGCTCTTTTCCTCACTATTCTTCCTACAGCCAATGCCAAGAATAGACTGCCTGAGTGATGTCAAATTTTGGAGAAAAAATAAAATAAGTAACTCAAGTGGTACAGGATTAGGGCTATGAAAATGCAGCAATTACTAATTCGAGGGTGTAGAAAACACTTCACAAAATCCACTTCAGGCACCATTTCATGTTCCCTTTAAGAACTGAATATTAGCCAAAAATGTCTCCTGAGTCATACAGCTTCTGGCTGAAGTTTGGATTTTAAGTAGAATGTACTTTAAAAGCAAGAGAGGCTTGTCACTAGCCCATAGCAGCGGAGGTCTTTGCCAGCTGCATTCTCTAAGCCATTGAGGAAGAGATGGAAAACCTGGCTCCGTAAACCAGGGCTGCATCTCTGCAGCGCTATGCTCCTCTCCAAGAGGGGGCTGCATCTCTGTGGTTCTTCTTGGTACGTACAGGGTCTTTGCCCACTCTTTCCTCCTTTCCTGTTCTTAGCAGCAATTATTCGGAAAAGGCGGGTCTGAAGCAATCTGCTCATGTCATTTGGAGTCCCCCACACACATACTCTTGGAGTGCAGAGGGTCTCCCTGGAGTTCCGTGTGAAGACGAACCAAGGCAGGGTCATCTGGGGAGATAATTTTATGTGTCACTCTGACAGGGCCCCTGATGCCTGAATTCAAGGTTAGGCACAATATCTGTGGGATATTTCTGAATGAGATTAACATTTGAATCCACAGACTGAGGGAAGCTGTTTCCCTCCCTCGTGTGGGTGGACGTCATTCAATCCACTGAAGACCTGAATAGAATAAAAAGCTGGACAAGAAAGAATTTTTTCTCTCTTCCTGATTGTCTTTGAGCTGAGTCATTGGTCTTCTGCCTTTAGACTCCAATGCACGCTGGGGCTTCCTCCAGCAGCTCCCTGCGCCTCCTCCAGCTGCCCAGTTTCAGGCCACCATGGGACTTGCCAGGCTCCACATCACAGAAGGCAATTGTTATAGAAAATCTCTTGAGAGATGATAGAGGAAGATGATGCTAGAGCTAGAGATGCATGGGTAGATGTGCCATCTGTGGAGATGGGTTCCCCTGGAGGACGCCTACAAAACTCCCCAAGAGAGCCTTTCCATGCAGTACACGTTCCCAGGTGGGAGCACGGCAGAGGCATTGGCCAAAGTCCTCCCACCATGTGGGAGGCCCATTTTAGACTTTCTTCTCAACACCGAGAAAGTGATCGTACTTGCCCACCTGCCCACCTTCAGAGTGGTGACATCGACTGTATCCATACATTCAAGGGAGGGAGCAACTTGGAAAGAACTTCTGAGCACTAATCAGCCCTGCATAGCTCTGGAGACAATTCCTGTGGCAGCACTACAACTACAGTGCATATTAAATGCATCCCTATTACCGAAAAGAACCTTGAAGCATCACATGTCAATTCAGTAGGATTCATGATCTCAGAGAAGTTTCTGCTCCCATTATCAGCTTTTAATCCTATCCACATCAGCCCTTTTTAGGAAAAAAAAAACAACAACAACAACTCATGAATACTTTTCTGTAAGTCATTCGACTTCCTTCAAATAGGAAAAATGTTGGAATCTCAAAAGCATCCTTTCTGCTTGGCATGGCTCACCTCTTCCAGTCTGAGAAAGGTACCATTGTGTGACTTCAGTCAATTTGATAAACTATGAGTTTAGCAGCCTTTTATTTTTGAGGAGTGAGTAGCGACTTTCTCTGTCCTCGGCAGCACCCCCTCTCCCTAACTCTCCACATTATGCAGACTTCAAGGAGCGGAGCTGCCCTGTCAGAGGAGCCCTGATAGGAAGGAACTCCTGAGTGGTTCAGGCGCTGGCAGCGTCTTTAGGCCCTAGACAGGCACATTAGTCTGGATGTTAGCCGTGTCTCCTTAATTGGATTGCCTGCATAAATTGCAATACAGGGTGGACAAGTGATAGGAATAAATATGTTTTTTCCCCTTAAAAAGAACCCAAATATGTAAACAACCCGTCATGTAGGAGAGAGTGTATGTGCATCTTATTGAAAGGGGAGAAATAATTTGGAGAGATGAGAAAAGAGCACAGGGTAAAAGCTGATATTCTTCTTTTATAACGGATAGCCCCAAGTTGTAGAGGCCATTATTTCTTGCATTTTCAGAGCAAATGAACTTGACAGATGGCCGTGTCACCCAAACCCCCACCTACCAACTTGATTATGCAGAAAACAATACAATAGAAAAGAAATCATTACTGAAGGAACCTGGTTAGTCCGCAGAGGGCCGGGGAATGCAGAAGAACAAAATTACAGTGGTGGAATTGAACAGCAAGAATGCATTTAACACAAAGTGGGTTACAGCGAGGCAATCAGTCATGGCTAAAGCTATTGTCTGGGCTTGCTTGCATGGTATATGAAGTAATCTGTCATCTCCCACGAAATTTATGCTTAGTTTATAGGAGAAAACTACAAAGGTTTTGCCAGGACATGTGCTGGTAGCCTTAAGTAGCTCAAGTGTGGACCCACAGAAATGACACGTTGGACATTTCAGGATGCTTGCTGCCTTTTGTGTGGGGGCCATTATCTTATCACTGAGATGCTCCCATCTGATGCTCACATGATTTGCTGATGTGTTTGGGGAAGTTAAGGGCACAGATTCATTCAACTTCAACAATGGACAGCCCTGCATGGCAGCAGTGAGGACACCAAACACACTGGTTGGGAAGACAGAAGACCATCATTAGAGTGAGACTTCTCAAAACTTAAAGAAGAGTGCTGCCATGCGTTTAGAATGACTAACAGCCTTCTTATTTGTGGCGGTGTGTATGTGTTAGGACAGGTCAACACCAAATATATAAGCCTCGCCACGTATGCAACAGGTAACCTGGGATAGACCGTGAAATCGTGTTTTCAGCTACACTACGCAGTCATACGCCACATCTAAGACGGTGCTTCCACACCAGAAATGGATTCTTGAGACTAAGTCAGCTCCTCTATTCCTTTCCTGAAAAATGATGGGGTCTTGCCCCCTTTATTTCCTGTTGTGTGGTATTCCTCCCACCTGAAAACATCTTCCCCATCCATTGTTGCTTCCTGGGTGGGGCCAGCCTAAAAGGCCCAGCTCACAGGTAACTCCGGGGACACCTGCTCACAGGTAACTCCAGGGGACACCTGCTCACAGGTAACTCTGGGGGACACCTGCTCACAGGTAGCTCTTGGGGACACGGGCTCACAGCTAACTCCCGGGGACACCTGCCCACAGGGAACTCCCCGGGACACCTGCCCACAGGGAACTCTGGGGGACACCTGCCCCCAGGGAACTCCGGGGGACACATGCTCACAGGTAACTCCGGGGGACACGTGCTCACAGGTAGCTCAGGGGAACCCCTGCCCACAGGTAACTCCAGGGGCACCTGCCCTCTGCATGGCCTGCACCCCTATTATCCCAGGACTCCAGGCTTCCTGGCAGTGGCTGGTTTAGTTTTATCTCAGCTCTCGTATTAGACTCCATACTCACAAAGCAAGTGGCTGTGTCACGTGCATCCACGCCAGCGGCTTTCATCTGTCTACATATTACAATCTCTCTCTGTACAGAGATGTGATATACAGACATGGGTCTCTAGCTATTTAATATTAATTCTGTATTGTCTTGTACAATATCTTATATACTCACAGATCAGGGATATGGATATACAGAGTACTTAATAATTTGATATAACTAATAATCTAATTTAACATACTATTAAATATAATCATACAGGTTAAGTATCCCTTATCCAAAATGCTTGGAACCAGAAGTGTTTTAGATTTCTCATTTTTTTTCAGGTTTTGGAATAGTCATGTATACATAATAAGATCTCTTGGGGATGAAACCCAAGTCTAAAGACAAAATTCGTGTATGTTTTTATATATACTCTATACACAGAGCCTGAAGGTAATTTTATGCATTATGTTTAATAATTTTGTGAAACCTATCACATGAGGTTGAGGGTGAAATTTTCCACTTCAGTTCTGGATTTTGGAGCATTTTAGATTTCTGATTTTTGGATTAGGGATGTCCAACCTTTGTAATATGAATATAATTAAATAATATACTTATTATTTATATTATAATATAGAAATATAATTTTATATTAAAACAAATGTATATTTATATATACTATAAATAATATTATAATATAATAATATATTTAATATATAATTTAATATGTTAATAACAATGTAGGTAATCATTTGTTGAGATTAATTAAATACAAATTTGTTAAAAATTGACCTAGGGATTATATGCAGCTTTCAGAAAATTAAAACAATTTTCCAAGCTTTCACTGTATCTCTTGATTTATGCCTACTGTTTTCCGACCTATTTGTAATCAGTGACTTGTGTCTTTATTTTACATTTACTTGGTGAAAAGTAGTCAGCAGTACTATATCCATTTGCACCTTAGTATTACCTCAAACTAAAGAACAAACACAGAAATGTGTCTTAGATTATTCTAATTTCAAAAAGTCCTAGTTGAAAAATCCAGTGTTGAAGCACGTATAATAAATGTATTTTGCCAGACTCATAGCCAAGGAGCAGAGGATAGATCCCTTTCACCTACACAGGGAGCAGAGGATAGATCACATTTACCTACAGCCACTCATAAAGTCTCCCAGGATATCACATTTGCTGGTCATCATGAAGTTTGCAACCCCTGGAGAAGGATGTGTTCAGTTTATTTGGAATGGAAATGCTGCCTGTTCTGCGGCAGAGCTCAGCACCTGCGTCTACTAAAATGGAAACAGTCACTCAAACAAGGAAGCTTTAGAGAATCAACATTTCGAGCAGCCAGACCTGGTTTCCTACTGCCCGTGGCAGGCAGGAGTTCACAGCTTCACCTCCAGTACTCTGATGAGATCATGGATTTGGATGTCATCTGAGAACTCAGCCCTGTTCCAGGCAGGGGATGTTTGGGGACAGTGCCATGGTGCTGATTTCCAAGTGGACATCAGGTCCAGTGAGAGGGCAAAATAGCAGCCACTACTAATATGGGGCGATGGGGACTGACATCATCCAGCTGCACTTGTACCCCAATATTAACCCCAAAACATTACATAATGCACCGGCAATTACATTTGCCCTCAGTATTATATGGGGCAAGGTGATCGCTGATAGCCACAGGTGAGAAATATCTGCAGAGCAAAATATAACTTATCTCAGAAGAATATAGGTTAATTCATGAAATAAATTCTGCTTTCAAGTCCACAATGTATGTGAGATTCCCTTGAAAGGTAATAAAGGGAAAATAAAGGACAATACTTCTTAGAGTTAAGGGGCGGTGGTGTCTGTAGCTGGGATCCTCCAACTACAGTCATAAATATGGTCTCAGGGAGGTGGTTCCTTCCTCCCTAAATACGCACTGCATCTGAGTTGTTTCTAGGAACACACTCTCCACGCTCCTCTTAGGGTAGCAGAATTACGGCCTCCCAAATATGTATACATCCTAACCCTAGAACCTGTGAGCATGTAGATGACATACCCAAGGGAGCCGAGGCTCTCGCTGGAATGCAGGTCACTGAGGAGCTGGCCTCAAGGTGGCAGAGCCTCCTGTGTGATCCTGCTGCATGACCTGGACAGACCCAGTGCAATCATCAGGCTGTTACAGGGAAGACAGGGAAGAACAGAGAGTTGGGGAGAGAGTAAAACATGCCACACTGTTTGTGAACATGGAGGAAGGAGTCACAAGCCAAGGAATGCTTGTGGCCTCTGGAAGCTGGAAGAGGTGGGGAAATGGGTTTTCCTCTGGCCCTTCCTGAAGGGAGGCAGCCCTGCCAATGCCTGGACTTCAGCCCAGGGAGACCCACTTCAGACTTCTGCCTCCGGAGTTGTAAGGTCCCAAGTCTGTGTTGTTTAAGACGCTAACTTAGTGGTCTTTTGTTACAGTAGAAATAAGAAACGAATACACCTCCACCCGCAATCCTTTTATTTAAATTTATTTTTTAGTTTCTAGTATTCAGAAAGGTGCTCAGTGCATGTGATGGACATGGTTCTTGGAATGAATTCATTCTACGCTATTCACGAGGAGTGGTGTTCTGACCAGACTCTGAGGGTGGAAAAGGTCATTAAGAGTCAACACCTCCAGACTCAGCATAAGAATGAAAACAGGCCAGGCACGGTGGCTCAGCCTGTAATCCCAGCACCCTGGGAGGCCAAGGTGGGCAGATCACCTGAGGTCAGGAGTTCAAGATCGGCCTGGCTAAAATGGCAAAACCTCGCTTACTAAAAATACAAAAATTAGCCAGCTGTGGTGGTGCACGCCTGTACTCCCAGCTACTTGGGAGGCCGAGGTGGGACAATCTCTTGAACCTGAGAGGCTGAGGTTGCAGTGTGCTGAGATTGTACCACTGTACTCCAGCCTGGGTAACAGAGTAAGACCGTCTCGAAAAAGAAAAAAAAAAAAGAAAGGAAGAAAGAAAATGAAGACAGATGTAGTTAGACTCTTGAGGGCAGACAGTTCAGACATTCAGGGCGCCCTGGGCCACAGGCCTGGACAGGCCTGTGCAGAGGCAGCTTCTGTATTCAGCAGGGAGGCCCCACGCAGACCCACACCGAGTTCCTAGGCCGGGGGGTGATCTCGGGGACCCTGGCGGGTCTCACACTGGAGTGAAAGTCTGCATAGCAGATGCATGAAGAGCGGGGGAGGCCTCCTCCTCTGTCTCCAATCAGCAGCCTCTTCTCAGGAATCAGAGTCCAGGGCTGGGCAGCTGCCCCCAAGCAGGGGACACGGGCCTGCTGAACATCCCACCTGAAGGACAGGCCCAGAGGAGGAAGGTGGTCTCCCAAGAGGGAGCCAGGAAAGGGACATGGATGCCCCACCCCGTCATCACATGCATGAACATACAGCAGTGAGCACCTGTGGGGCCGGAAGCCACTTCCCCAAAGCTATCCCATCCTAAGTTGCAGTGACTGAGGGAGAATTGTTCCTCATATTCAGCTGGCTGTGGCCTTCTCATGGCATCTGCCATAGGGTCTATGCCAACCACCTTGAAATTCAAAGGATAATCTGCAGCCTGCCCCTGAAGGTGAAAACACCACAGTGGCCCCAAAGGTTTCTCTTTCCAAGGAAGACCACCTCACATCCCTTGACCACATTCCCATGTGGGCTCTGAGCGGCCACGCCATTCTGCTCACACCTCGGTCTTCATGTCCTTCATTCCATCAGCAAGCATCGATCTGTGTCCTGCCCTGGGCTAAGGCCATGTATAATGTACCTTTGAGAGTGAGGAATGTATACAATTTTCTATTGTTTGTAGATGTGGCTCCTGCCCTGATTAAATGTATATTCTAAATGATGACTCAGAGGATAAATGAACCGTGCAGGTTTCATACTACCAAGAGCGGGAAGTGGTCAGGGACGGCCTTTTGGAAGAGGTGACATTTAAGCAGAGACCTAAAGAATGGGAGGAAGGCAGGCACTCAGGGGAAGGGAGTCCTGGGCAGCCAGAGCCATTGGATGCTGGGAAGTTCAGCCCAGTGAATTGCAGAGGAGGCTGGGCCTATGAATTCGAACCTGAAACACAGATTGAGCTGCTGCCCTCAAGGAGGCTGCATTCTAGTGGGGGGGGGGGGTGGCAGAAAATTAATAACCATACAAGTAAGCATGTACATCCCATGTCAGAGGGGAGAGGACCGCTAAATGAAAGTAACACAGGGGCCTCCCTGAGCCAGGATCCAAAGAGAGGGTGATGTGGGCATCTCCAGAGGCCTCTTCTGGCCCTGGGAGAACTCAGGAGAGGGCCCATGGCAGCCCAGCCCTGCATGAACAGAAGGAACTGTACTGCAGACAGCAGGGGTAGTAGGGTTCCTGCAGAAATGGCAGGATGACCAAGAAGTAGCCCCTTCATCAGGATGACTCCCAGTATCCAGCCCTTAGGTCAGGCTGTGCTCTGCACAGCAGCCTGTGCAGTGGTTTGAGGGGGACCTCAAAGGAAAGGGTGGAGGCCCCCTTCTCCTCATTTCTGACCCTTCTTGCTCACTCCCCACCACCGTGTGATGACAGGAGCCATTCATGGAGAGCTCTTGCTTCTCTTTCCAGGGCTCACTGTATTTGCACGAGGCTGGCCCCTCTCCTCTCCCATGCAAGCAGCCTGGGTCCCAAGAATGTGTGTGTCTCCCTGTGTTCACAGCAGGTGGGCAGAGGAGGAGCACGCCCCATTGCAGGGCACACAGTGACATCATGAGTTCTCTTTTCCTAGGGGTATTGATTCAGGTCTGCCTGCGAGGGCTTGGCAGAAGGGCTCAAAGCCTCTTCCAAACCTGCCCCACATCTGTAGGTGGTAAGCGACCAGTGAAACCGGCTGGCAAATGTGCAGCCGAACACAGTGGTAAAGGGGAGGGCACTGGGCCTGGAGTAGGGACACCAATGCCCATGCCCACTGCCCAGACACCCCTGACATGTGGGTTCAGAACTTGGCCTTCTGCACCTTCACCTCTAACTGTCGCCTCGGGGGTCCCTCCTAGCATGAATGTTCTTGGCTGCATCTTCTGCAAGCCCAGGGAGGGCTCCTGATCAGAGAGTGGGGTGTCGATTGTTCAGTGCAAATTTGTCACAGCTCAGAACACGCCTTCCGCAGGACTGTGGGTCAATATCGCCATTTTCATCTACTCAGAGAAACGCCTGCTTAGTGAGGGGCAAGGGAGAGCTCGATCAGCATAACTTTTTAAAATAGTGACATAAGTATCTATCATTTCACTATATATGAATTTTTTAATATTTCCAATATAGATGATGCTGAATGTGGAATTTCATGAGATATGATTCCAGTTAGCCCGGGGGCCTTTGATTCCTCTAACGTTTTTTTTATCAGGTTTCATCAGCTTTATTGGAAAATGGGATAGTGCCTTATTGGAAGCTAGGTGGAAATTTGTCAAACACTTAGCCATGCTATCAGTCTCAAGCACAGTCTTTGCTACAGACACAATTATTGCAGTGGGGGTTTGGATTTTGAGAGCTCCCAGAAAAGAAAATATAGGTAAACACAGTACAAAAGCTCCTCTTACCTACGCAACCACTCCTACGGGGAGATGGGAAGACTGGAGTAAACGAGAGAGATGATCATGGTGCATTCATTGAACTCTGGGGCAGACTACTCAAATGTGGAACTAGCAAAAACGACGAATATTTTCATGCTGGAATTAGGGAGAGACAATTGAATCTAGGCTGAAATTATTTCTTAAATGATCATGTGCAAAGAGTGTACTACTTTCTCCAAATGGAAGCCCTAAGAGAGGTCTAAGGGAGAAAACTGAATTTTCTAGAGTATTTCCATGCTGAGGAGTGGGGTGAGAGTGAGACAGCAGTCGGCGTCAGGCCAGAGTGAGGTTGTGAGAAATCCACTCTGGGTGTTGGGTTCAGGAGACTGGTCAACAGTGTCGCACACTGCAGAGGCTAGGAGAGTGGTCCAGAAAGTCCTCTGAGTTGATCATTAAGAGGACTTTTCAGGGCGGTAGTTCTCTATGTGGGGTCCCCACACCAGCAGCATCACAGTTACCTGGGAACTTGGTGGAAATGCAAGTTCCTCAGGGACTCACTGAAGAGCCAGTGAACAAGATACTCTGGAGTTGTCTTGTTCACAGTCCGTGCAGACAAAGCCTTCCGGGGAGCCAGATGCATGGCCCCGCTTGAGGTCCAGGGTTCTGGGATGTTGCTGCAGCAAAATAAGATAGAGGGCAGGAGACACAGAGGAGTTCCATAAACAATGGAACAGAGAGAAGACTTTCGGTGTTAAGGAAATATACTTCCAAGATAGGGAATGTTTGGAGACAAGGAAGACTGACTGTGAGAGGGAGGAAGTAAAGATGAGACGGGGACGCAGGGCACCCCACGGATGCCACGGACCAGGAGCAGGAGCTGAGGTGAGGGCAGTAGGGAGGGGAGGATGATGCAGGAATGAAGCCTGGTTAGGTGGACAGGAGATGGAGAAGGCAATGTCTTGGTTGACCTTTACTCCTGTTGTCTTTGAGAATATTATCTTCCAGATCGAACCTTCAATCTCTTTGTGCACAGTCTAAGGCTTTCTCTAAGGCTTCCCTTGCATTTGTGCTCAGGGAAGGTTTTGATGTATTCTTTAGTGAGCAGATTTCCTTCGTGATGATGAGAAGAGGCAGCTTGTGTGCCCTGTAATGGAGCTGCAGTCGGCCTCCCTGCCTCTGACTCCAAGAGGCTGAGGGCATCCCAAAGAAAGACAGGTCAGAGTATTTCATATTATTGATGACATCGTCAGCATTTTGGCACCATGGAGTTTTAAAATCACATGAAAGGCTGACCAAAGGAATTTTAAAATATTGATTTCTTTGTAGCATAAGGGCATGATTTATTATCTTCTCCTGGGATCCCCACGGAGAGGAGACGAGGCTCAGATGCTACACCCTGGAGCTGCTTCTCCTGATGAGGCATTTAATGCAGTCATGGGGGGACTGGAGACACAGGTGACAAACTATCAGGAAACAATTCATGTAGAAAATGGGAAGGGCCTGTTCAAACGTCTGAAAATCTTCCGTCGCCACAATAGAGCAAAAGATATAGAGCAATCACTTTAAGGAAAACATGTGTCCACTCCACTGAGAAGGCATCTTGTTCCAGTAGAGACATCTTGGTCGGGGACACTCCTAGCCCGCTGTTTTCATTTTTCTGTGGAGCACCCCTGCCTGGCACAGCTGCATGGTTACTCATGCATTGGAGGAGATCTGCAGCTTTACATACTTGAGTCACTGATGCAAGAGATTTTTACAGGACAGGTCCTGCGCTGAGAGCATGTGAGCAACAGTAGCCATTGTGAGATGCACCATGGTTTAACCCCACACCAGGAGCCCAGGGACCTGGAGCTCAGCGAGCTGTGCAGGACTAGGATGTTATCACAAAACTAAAATGTGTTTCCCAGGTAATTAGCACATCTCTTCAGCAAGTAAAAAATTAAATGTAATAGATAAAAAGGAGAGAGGAGGAAAAGAGAAAAGAGGGAGAAAGAGGGGCTGTTTCAGGGTAGAAATGGAGGGGAGCCTGTTCGGCGGAGTTGGTGTCAGCTGCCTCATCTTTAGGGTCTCAGAACTGTTTTGGCTCCCTTCCAGCTCTCTCTCCCTGCACACACTCTGGCCTAAACTTTACATGCTGTCTAACAAACACAAGAGAACTTCTGCAAGGGCCTGCAGTGCAGGCTCCCACAGCCTGAAGCTGCTGTAGAAACTTGGGGACACTACCATGAACCCCAGGAGCCCCTAAGGGCCACTCTGCCTACCATGGGCCCCTTAGGGGTCTTCCCTTGGTGAGCTATGTAGCAGCAGGGTCTGCCTGGGACCAGCAACGTGATCCAACTGGTTCTAGTCAAACTGCAGACAGCCTTGGTGCTTGGGACAGTCCCTCTGGGAGTCAGCTCACCTCCCCACTGGGCTCCAAGTAGCTTCTGGCTCCAGTGGAATCAAGCAAGGCCACCAAGCACCTCTTCAGCATCCTGAGGCCATGCCCAGAAGGGCCACCACCTCTCGGCGTGTCCACGGGCATGTCTGAAAGTCAGCCAGGACTCAGAATACCCAAGACGGTCCTCATGAGCCTCTCCCTCCAATCAGGTCCTCTGCCGTAGATCTGCCTCTCAGCCGGAGGCAAGAGCCCCCACCCTGGGCCCACCCTGGACACCTCCCTTCCCCACCCCCACACTCAAGGCTACTGGCCCAAGTCATCTCCTCTCCCAGGCTCCTCTTACACCAGTGCTTTTCTGCTGCCCTGCCCTCCCCTGATCCAGTCAGCACCATATCACCTGACTCTCCCTTTGATTTTTGGGCCCCTAGATGTGTTCCATTCTTTTGCTGTATCCAAAGTGATCTTTCTAAAATGAAAATCCAGTCCCCTAAGCCCTTTCCTTGAACAATCTCAAAGTAAAGATTTCACACTGGCAGTCCGCAAGATAAATTTGTTTTGAGAACGTGGTTTCTCTGGTTCACATTTTTGGTTAACAGTTCAATCAGGAAACCAGCACCCTGGCCACCCAGTCCCACACGGTGTTAGATGCTGGCTCTGAATGGTGACTGCTCCTTTAAAAGAGGTGAGCTGCCCACCCAGCCCTCATCATGCATGGACACCACCTTCCAGGTGTCTACTTTCTGTTTCTATATATTTTGTCTACTCTGGACATGTTTATTTCTCCTATCTACCTGTAATTAATTATATATTCTTTGACCCAAATCTTCCCATTACTACTCCCCTTAACCACCCTAGCCTCTGGCAACAGAATGTACTCTGTCATTCTATGAGATCAGCGTTTTTAGATTCTACAGGTCATGCAGTATTTGTCTTTCTGTATTTGGATGATTTTATTTAACGTAATGACTTCCAGGCTTATTCATATTGCTGCAAATGACAAGATATTTTTTTAATGGGTGAATAGTATTTAATAGTGTGGATAAACCACAATCTTTTTATCCATTCATTTGTTTGTTTGTTATGAAATGGGGTCTCATATGTTGCTCAGACTGGTCTGGGCCTCCCAAGCTCAGGTGCTCCTTCCACCTTAGCCTCCTGAGTAGCTGGGACCATATCTGCATGTCACCACAGCTGGCTAATTTTTAATTTTTTTTTTTTTTTGTAGAAACAGGTTCGCCCATATTTCCCAGATTGATCTCAAGCTCCTGGGCTCATGCAATTCTTCTTCCTCAGCCTCCCAAAGCAATGGGAGCCACCACTCCCGGCCCATTCATTTCCTGGTTGATGGATGCGTAGGTTGAGTTTATGTCTTGGCTCTTGAGAATAAAGCTGCAATAAACATAGAATGTAGATATCTCTTTGACATCCTGATTTCATTTCCTCTGGATATATACTCAACAGTGAGACTGCTAAACATATGGTAATTTTACTTTTTAGTATTTTAAGAAACCGCCATATTGTTTTTCATAATGGCTGTACTAATTTACATTTCCATCTGCAGCGAGTAAGCGTTCTCTTCTCTCCACATCCTCGGCGACACTCATTATATTTTGTATTTTTGAAAACAGTCATTCTAACAGGTGTGAGGTGATATCTCATCGCAATAATTCATTTGCATTTTGCAGATGATTAGTGATGTTGAACATTTTTCATATATATTTTGGCCATTTTTATGTGTTATTTGGGAAAAAAAAATCTATTCAGTTATTTTGCACATTTTTAATAGAGTTATTGGTTTTCTTGCTATTGAGTTTGTATTTTGGATATTAAGCCCTTGTCAGATGTATGTTTAAAAATATTTTCTTACATTCTGTAGGTTGTCTTTCCACTCTGTTGTCTCCTTTGCTGTGCAAAACCTCTTTAATTTGATGTAATTCCATTTGTCCATTTCTGCTTTTGTTGCCTGTGCTATTGAGGTCTTATCCCAAAAGAACTTTGCCCATACCAATGTTATGAAGCATTTTCCCTCTGTTTTCTTCTAGTACTTTCATAGTTTTGAGTCTTCATTTGGAGTTTATTTTTGTATATGGTGAGAAATAGGGTAAAATTTAAGTCTTCTGTATGTGAATATCTAGTTTTCCAACTTCATTTATTGAAAAATATTGGTTTTTCCACAGTGTGTGTCCTTGGCTTGTCAAAACTCAGCCAGCTGTAAATCCACGAATTTATTTCTGGGCTTTCTATTCTGTTCCCTTGCCCTGTATGTTGTGTTTTATGACAGTATCATGTTGCTTTGGTTACTATAGCCTTATAGTATGTCTTGAAATCAGGTAGTGAGGTGCCTTTAGCTCTGTTTTGTTGTTATTGTTTTTGTTCAAGATGGATTTGGCTATTCAGGGTCTTTTATGGTTTCATATGAATTTTAGAATCACTTTTTTCTATTTCTGTGAATAATGTCATTGGTATTTTGATAGGGATTTCACTGAATATGTAAATTGCTTTGGACAGTTTGGGCATTTTAACAATGTTAATTCTTCCAATCCATGAACATGAGACATTTTTTCATTTATTTGTGTCTTCTTCAATTTCTTTCATCAGCGTTTTATTGTTTTTATTGTGGAAATCTTGCACCTCTTTGGTTAAATCTATTCTTAGGCACTGAATATTTTGTAGTTAGTATAAATGGTACTGTTTTCTTTATTTTTTGGATATTTTGTTATGAATATATAAAAACACTACTGATTTTTTTTTTCTTTCTTTTGAGACATAGTCTGCTTCGCTGCCCAGGGTAGAGTGCAGTGGCGTGATTTCAGCTTGCTGCAACCTCCACCTCCTGGGTTCAAGTGATTCTCATGCCTCAGCCTCCCAAGTAGCTAGGATTACAGGTGTGCACCACCATACCCAGCTAATTTTTTGTATTTGTAATATAGATGGTGTTTCACCACGTTGGCCAGGCTGGTCTCCATCTCACCAACTCAGGTGATTCACCCACCTTGGCATCCCAAACTGCTAGGATTGCAGGTGTGAGCTACCATGCCTGGCCACTACTGAATTTTGTATACTGATTTTGTATCCTGAAATTTTACTGAATTCGTTTATTAGTTCTAACAGCATTTTTTTTTTTTTTTTTTTTTTGGTGGAGTTGTTAAGAGTTTTCTATATATAAGATCATCTTGTCTGCAGATAGGGACAATTTAACTCCTTCCCAAAAGGTATCCAATTTGGGTACCTTTTCAATACAGTATGAAGGGCATGACTTCATTCTCTTTTATGGCTGCAGAGTATTCCATGGTGTATAGGTACCATATTTTCTTTATCCAGTCTGCCACTGATGGGCACATAGGTTGATTTTATGTCTTTCGTATGGTGAACACAAGTGTGCATTTGTCTTTTTGATATAATTATTTATTTACCTTTGTGTGTATACCCAGTAACAGAGTTGACAGGTCAAATGGTAGCTCTGTTTGACACATGAAAAAATGCTCATCACCACTGGCCATCAGAGACATGCAAATCAAAACCACAGTGAGATACCATCTCACACCAGTTAGAATGGCAATCATTAAAATGTCAGGAAACAACAGGTTCTGGAGGGGATGTAGAGATTTTTACACTGTTGGTGGGACTGTAACTAGTTCAACCATTGTGGAAGACAGTGTGTGGCGATTCCTCAAGGATCTAGAACTAGAAATACCATTTGACCAGCCATCCCATTACTGGGTATATACCCAAAGGATTATAAATCATGCTGCTATAAAGACACATGCACACATATGTTTATTGTGGCACTATTCACAATAGCAAAGATTTAGAACCAACCTAAATGTCCATGAATGATAGACTGGATTAAGAAAATGTGGCAGATATACACCATGGAATACTATGCAGCCATAAAAAAGGATGAGTTAATGTCCTTTGTAGGGACATGGATGAAGCTGGAAACCATCATTCTGAGCAAACTATTGCAAGGACAAAAAACCAAACACCACATGTTCTCACTCATAGGTGGGAATTGAACAATGAAAACACTTGGACACAGGAAGGGGAACATCACACACTGGGGCCTGTTGTGGGGTAGGAGAAGGGGGGAGGGATAGCATTAAGAGATATATCTAATGTAAATGATGAGTTAAAGGGTGCAGCACACCAACATGGCACATGTATACATATGTAACAAACCTGCATGTTGTGCACATGTACCCTAGAACTTAAAGTATATATATAAAAAGGATAATCATTAAAAATAGAACAAAAACAAATGGTAGCTCTGTTTTAAGTTCCTTGAGAAATTTTCAAACTGCTTTCCACAGGGGCCGAATTAATTTACATTTCGACCTACATTGTATAACTATAACATTTTATCTGCAGCCTCACCAGCATTTGTTGTTTCGACTTTTTAAAAATTGCCATTTTGACTTGTGTGAGATAGTATTTCACATTCGCTTTGATTTGCGTTTCTCTGATTATTAATGATGCTGAATTTTTTCATGTTTGCTAGCCACTTGTACGTCTCCTTTTGAAAAGTGTCTCTTCATGCCTTTTGCCCAATTTTTAATGTGTTTATCTGTTTTTTCTTATTGATTTAAGTGTCTTATAGATTCTAGATGTTAGACCTTTGCTGAATGTACAGTTTGCAAATATTTTCTACAATTCAGTATGTTGTCTCTTTATTATATTGATAGTCTATCCTGCTGTGCCGAAATCCTTTGTTTTAACTGGTCCCACAAAGGCTTTTTAATTAAAAATTCATTCTCCTTGCTCATTGTTGGTCATTTCAGATTTTCTATTTTTTCATAATTCAATCTCAGTAGGTTTATGTGTCCAGAAACGTATCCATTTTTTCCTAGGCTCCAATTTGTTGGTGTACAGTTGTTCAGAACAGTCTCCTATGATCCCTTGTATTTCTGCGATATTAGTTGTAAGGTCTCTTTTTTATTTCTGATTTTATTTATTTGAGTTTATCATTCTAGCTAAAATTTTGTCAATTTTATTTATCTTTTTAACAGAAATTCTTTATTACATTGATATTTTGTACAGTTTTTTAGGCTCTCCTTTTTTTTGCTCTGATCTTTATTATTTATTTAATTTTACTAATTTTGGCTTAGGTTTGTTGTTTGTTTTTCTAGTTCTTTGAGGTGCAATATTAGATTTTTCTTCTTTTTTGGTATAGGTGCATGTTTATTGCTATAAACTTATCTTAAAACTCTTTTTGCTATATCTCCTAGATTTTTGTATTTTGTTTCTCCATTTTTATTTGTCTTGATAATTTATTTTTTTGTATGTCTTCAATGACCCATTAAGTGTTCAGAAGCATATTGTTTAATTTCCAAGCATTTGTGAAGTTTCTAAAGTTTGTCTTGTTATTGAGTTTCAGTTTTAAATTATTGTGGTCAGAAAAGTTATGTGATATAATTTCAATCTTCTTAAATTTGTTAAGATTTGTTTTGTGGTATAACACATAATTTATCTTGGAGTATGTTCCTTGTGCAGTTAAGAAAAATGTGAATCCTGCACCTATTGGATAGAATATTCTGTAAATGTCTGTGATATTCATTTCATGTAGAGTGCTATTTATTTATTTGAGACAGAGTTCCACTCTTGTTGTCCATGCTGGAGTGCAATGGCACAATCTCAGCTCACTGCAATCTCTGCCTCTTGGGTTAAAGTGATTCTGCTGCTTCCACCTCCCAAGTAGATGGGATTATGGGTAAGTGACACTATGCCTGGCTAATTTTTGTATTTTTAGTGGAGATGGGTTTTCACCATGTTGGTCAGGCTGGTTTCGAACTCCTGACTTTAGGTGATCTGCCTTCCTTGGTCTCCCAATGTGCTGGGATTACAGGCATGAGCCACCACACCCAGCCTAGACTGCAATTTGAATCCAATATTTCTGTTATAATTTTTTGTCTGGATTGTCTGCCATTGCTTTAAGTGGGTGCTGAAGTCCCCAACTCCTATTGTATTTCATTCTATCTCTCCCTTTAGATCTATCATTATTTTTTTTATAAATCTACGTGCTTTGAGGTTGAGTGTACATATATTTACAATTGTTATATCATCCGTCTGAACTGACTCCTTCATCATTATATAATGCTCTTCTTTGTCTTTTTCTTTTTTTAGTTTTTAACTTAAAGTCTATTTTATCTGATATAAGTATAGCTACTCCTGCTGTCTTTTTGTTTCCATTTGCATGAAATATCGTTTTCCATCCCTTTACTTTTAAGATATATATCACTCTAGGTGAAGTGAGTCTCCTGTGGGCAGCATATAGTTGAGTCTTAAAAATATCAAGAATTCAATTCATTTACATTCAAGGTCATTATTGATAGGTAAGGACTTACTACTGGTTTTTTTTTTTTTTTTTTTAATTGCTTTCTAGTCTTGCAGATTCTTTTTTCTTTTCTTTGTCCTTACTGTCTTCCTCTGTGGTTAAGTGATTTTCTCTAGTTGTATATTTTGTTTCCTTGCTTTTCATTTTTAGTATCTATTATAAGTTTTTACTTTGTGATTACTATGAGGCTTACAAAAAATCTTCGAGTTATAACAAATTATTTTAAACTTATAACAATTACACTTTGATTACATTAAAAAAAATTCTGTGCTCCCCTCACACACATATTTTGAACTTTTGATGTCACAATTTACAACTTTTTATATTGCATATTCTTTAACAAATTGTTGTAGTTATCACTGTTTTAAAAAATTTTGTGTTTTAGTCTTCATACTAAAGATATATTTTTTATACAACCCAATCCCAGTATTAGAATATTCTAAGTAGACTGTATACTTACTTTTATTGGTGAGTTTTATACCTTTAGATATTTTCATGTTACTTATTAGTATAATTTTCTTTTATCTTGAAGAACTCCCTGTAAAATTTCTTGTAAAACAGGTCTGGTAGTGATAAATTCCTTCAGTTTTTCTTTGTTTGGGAGAGTCTTCATCTCCTTTGATTCTGAATGATAGTTTTGGTTTGCTTGATACAGTATTTTTGGCTGGCAGGTGTTTTTGTTTGTTTTCTTTCAGTACTTTTAACATATCAGCTTAATTCCTTCTGGGCTGTAATGTTTCTTCTAAGAAGTCTGATGATAGGTATATTGAGACTCCCTTATGTTATTGATTTATTTTCTGCCACTGCTTTCAGATTTTTTTTTTTTTTTGCCTTTAACTTTTGACAGTTTGATTATAATGTAGCCTTGGAATAAATCTGATTGGTGACCTTTGACCTTCCTGTATCTTTATCCAAGCTTAGAGAGTCTTCTGTTTGTATTTATTTAAATAAACTTTTTACTCCTTTGTCTTTCTCTACTCCCCTCTAAACTCCAAAGACCTCAAAACTTGCCTTTTGATGTTGTCCCACAAATCCCACAAGCTTTATTTATTTCTTTTTTTTCCTTTCTTCCTCTTACTAATTAATATTTATTTTCCAATAGTCTATCTTCGAGCTCACTGAGTCTTTCTTTTGCTTGGTCTAGTCTGCTGTTGATGCTCTCTATTGCATGTTTACATTTCTTTCATTGTATTTTTTAGCTCCAGAATATCTGATTAATTTTTTAAAATTATTTCAATTTCTTTGTTAAGTTTGTCTGCTAAATTTATGAGTTTTAGCATATTTAGCTGTATTTTATTAAAGCTTGCTGAGCTTTCTTGCAATAGCTATTTTAAATTATTTGTCCGGTAGATTATACATCTCTATATCTTTAGGATCTGTCACTGGC
The DNA here is from genome assembly GCF_002776525.5 of Piliocolobus tephrosceles. NCBI lineage: Eukaryota > Metazoa > Chordata > Mammalia > Primates > Cercopithecidae > Piliocolobus > Piliocolobus tephrosceles. Next base: position 2,963,566 of record NC_045437.1, read on the forward strand.
ACCTAATTTTTGTCTGTTTGATGACATTATGATTCCTTAATTGTTCTTTATTCTTGTGTTTATTTATTAATGTCTGCACATTAAAGATGTTAAGTGTTTATTCCAGTCTATGCATATGACTTTGGCTATGACTGTCTATGACTGTTCTTCTACAGTAAGCCTGTCCAGGAATTCCGAGTAGGCTGTTGTGGTCTGTAATCCCATGGCTGCTACCACAGTTGCAGAACTAGAAAATGCCCTAAACCTAAGTTCACCATGGCTGACATGACCCAGGTTGAAATCCCATGAGAGGCTGGCAATGGGGTGAGTGACTGCTTCAAGAGTCTCTGAAAATGAGGTTGTTATTAGGTGCCCTGAGGAACTGGCTTCTTCTGGATCTTTGGGGGGCCTCCTGTTGAATCACTGGATGGGTTCCTGGGCTGGCCATTTTACTCAAGTCCATAACTGCAATGGGCTGGAACTAAGATACAGAGCTGTTTCAGGTCCACACCTGAGGCTGAGATCTTTAGACTTGTCTTCAGGGTCACAGACAGATGTTTCTCCTAGTGGATTCCTGTGTGAGCAGGCTTGCTTTCAGACTGTTGTTAAGGAGAGCTGGAGCCAATTTTTAGGGCAGTTCCAAGAGTCACAACGTAATTCAAGTCAGGACATCAGCCTGCAGAACCACCACTGAGTGTCCCTCCCTCTGGATCTCCAGGCAAGCAGTACGGCTCTCAGTTTGTAGATGAGAGAGGGCAGGATCAAAGGTTGTTTGAGGATCAACTGAGGGACAAAGGTTGACAAGCTTACTATAGGACTCAGATGGGCACGCCTCCCAGTAGGACCCTGAGTGCATAGGATTGCTACCAGACCACAGCTGGGAGGGGCTGAAACTGAGATAAGGCCACCTTGGGATGTGTCGTGGGATGGAGGCTGGCAAGCCTGTCTTGATGACTCAGATGAGTGTGTCTCCCAGCAGTTCTCTGCACAGGTTGTGTAGTTTGTTGGCCATAGTAATGAGGAGCTGAAACTGAGACAGGGCCTCTTTAGGAGCTGTTGTGGAGCAGAGGCCAGAAATCCTGCCCTGGTGGCTCAAACAGGTGCATGCATGGGTAAAATTACTCCTGGGCTATGGCAGAAAGGATCTAAAGCCAAGACAGGGTCCCTTCAGGATTTGCTGTGGGATAGAGGTCAGCAAGCCTAGCCCAGTAGTTCAGACAGGCACATCTCCCTCTGGATCCTTTGTGAGTAGCGTGATTCTGGGACCACAGCTGAGGGAGGCTGGAGCCACATTACTGGGTAACCCTGAGGTCCACTGCTAACACCACTTTGGGAGGCAGAAGAGCCTCTTTGCAGAGATACTAGTGTGTGTACGCTTCCTCCAAGACCGCTTGGCAGATGATTTCGGTTATAGGGTCAAGGCCAAGCAGGGCTGCAGCCAAGCTCTTGAGGGGCAAGACTGTTTCTGAATTTGAACCTAGAAGCATGATTGGAGGATCAGAAACAGGGTTGCAGATCTGCACTCTCAAGACAACTCTCCCAAGTCTTGGGCTTGACCAGAGATTCACAATCTACTTGATTCCAAGAACTCTCACAAGAAGACCTTTGTGGATGCGTGCAGAATTATTGCTGTTGTTGAGGGTATGAGTGGGTGACCTCCTATTCTGCCATGTTGGTAACAGCACTTGCTTAACCTTCTTTCCAACTCAAATTTCTGATATTTCTGATTAACTTGGGCTTGACTGTGTTTAGGAGGATGGCAGCGCTGAAGGGAGGTTGATGCTTCTGTTCTCTTGCTCAAAATTCCTAACATACTCTATCTTCCACAAATCTTCTTTTCAATCTCCAAATGTTACAGATATATATGTGACTATCAAATTGAGAAAATTAAAAAAAGATATGCTTTTAGTTTACTTCCCATATATAGAAATCTAAATGTCAACTAATAATTTTTGACCTTATTTTTTTCTTTCAGTCATGACAGAATAACTGGTATTAGATGAACTCTCCTGCCATAAAACGACAACACGGGACTGTTTCAAGGCATTGTACAGCAGGTGGTGCAAGACCACGATCCTTCATTCATTTACTCATCACTGCACTCATTCATCAATCAAATAGGCATTAAGCACCCAGGCTGCAGTGGCCATCTTGCTAGTGGAGGAAGAATAATAGGTGAGAATAGGAAGAATAGTAAGCCAGGCAAACATTTGCCTTTCTGGAAATCTGTGTCTCTCAGACCCTGTTCATGTGGCTTGTTTGACTCGAACAATCCCAAACACCCATCTTTTTGGCAGGCTTCCATCCCCGCACCAAGCTTCTATACCTGTACCAACCATTAGGAACATTGTGGTCACTCTGTGCTTCCCCACAAGGTTGTTGCTGAGTAGAAGGGAGAAAAAACCAATGACTTCTCTTACCTTGGTTAAACTGTACTTGGAGCCACAGTAGCAGATACTGTTGGTGCCCTAACAGTTTTCCCCAAGTCCTCACCTTTTCTGTACACTTGGAGGTATTTGTGCTGTGGAGGACTTTCCAGCTGAGGGCCTTCTCTGGTCTGGGAGCATGTTCCATTTATATGAGAAGGAAGCTAGTGGTGCAAAGGAATTAATTTCCCTAGGAGCAGCCCTCAAACAATGATGAGTGGTAGCAAATAAAGACCCTCGCTTCTCTGAACTGTGGATAGAAAATTCTAAGTGTGTTGTATGGGGTGGCCCCAAGGCCCTCGTTAGGACTGAGCTTCTGTTTGTCCACAGTGTTCACCTGCCCATTAGGGCATTCTCAACTTAACTCTTCCCTACCCTGTATCACTTGCTTACACTGCCACTGCTGCTTCCTGGGATTACCTCCTAAAACATCTACCAGCACTCAATCCCTGTCTCAGGGTTGGCTTCTGGGTGACCCACATTGGAATGGCCATTGTACTCATAGGTTTGCAATCGGGTCTCCCAGATCTCTTTGGCACTGTGGCTTCATTTTTAGTTTGCTGTCATATATATTTCCTCCCTGATTCTGGCCCCTTCCCTAGCAAGCTAGAACCAGGGATAAGTTCCCCAGGGATGATTTGAATAATATTGTCCCTCATTCTAAATCTGAAGACATACTTGCTTATTCCCAGCCAGTGCCTCAGACCGGCCCTGAGCACCACCCTGAGTGAGTCAATACACTCTGTTCCTGTATTACCAAAGGGTATAGAAAAGGGTCTCTGCTCTCCAGCTGCTCACAGTTTCAATCACAGACTCAGACACCCAGCCATAAAAAACCAAGCTACATTCTCTCCCATAGGCTTGTTTATTTACATCTAATTTATAAGAGCTAACATGAGCAAAGTCAGATTGTCAGCACCAGCTGCTTGATGTACTGCCCAGAATCCTTTGCACACCTTTTGATAAGAAACTCTAAACCCTGTGAAATTTGCTGTGTGGCTGCAATTGGATGTATATTTGCATACTTGTCAAGCCCAGCCCAGCAGCAAGTTGCAAGTGAACTGCAGGAGGTGGAAATGTTTTCTTTAATTTTTTTCAGTATTTCTATGTATTTATTTCAGTGTTTGCAAAAGCTCTGTAATTCAGAAAAGGGCCTCTGGGTCTACATAAAATACTTAGACATCACATGTCCGATATCAGCTGAACTGGAAGCCACCCAACAAATCAAATCAGTCCCTGTGATTTTGACAAAGCCACCTGGGAACATAGTTCTTCAGGTGTTTTCACTGCTTTGTAATCAATATGGGCATTTCTTTCATTCGAAGTGTGGAATAGTATTAATATCCAATGTAGAGAAGATGTAACAGAGAGAGAGAACCTTATGTAGAATTGGGTAATGATTCTTACACATTGTTATGGTCGTGAACAGTTCTGAGTTAATTTAGGAAGAAAAAAATGAGTTTAGTATGTGCACTCATGTTTTATTTTTAAACCTCATTTGAGTTAAATTTTGTCTTAGTTATGGATTACTGCATAACAGACTACCCTAACATTTAGTGGCTTAAAACAACACACACTTATTATCTGGAAGTTTCTATAAGTCAGGCATCTGGTGCAGCTTGGCTGGATCCCTGGGTCAGCAGACCATATGGGCTGCAATTACAGTGTCAGCCAGGGCTGCAGTCAGCCCACAGGTCAACTGGGACAGGCCCTTTGTCCAGCTTCCCCACGTGGCTGCTGGAGATGGCAGGACCTCGGGTCCTTAAGGGCTGTGGCCTGAATGCCTCAGGGTCAGTCTTCAGAGAACTGTCTCTCTAGAATCTGTTTGCAAAAGTCCTAACCTCTGTTTCAGTAGCTGTGCAGTACACTCTCTTTTTAAATCAAATAACATTTAATCATAGCCTGTTTAAAATAGACGTATTTTTGCTTTTAAAATGGAGTTCTATGGTATTATGAAGTTCTTCATCAAGCTTTCCTCTGGACAGGCTGCTTGGAGTCATACTGGGCTCTGCATATGTGACTGAACTCAGAGGTCAGATGGCCATGAGAGCCCCTGGAGATCATGGGCCCCAGCCTCCTCTGCCCCTTGCCAGTGTTGCCACCGAGGTGCCATCACTCCACTGCTTAAAGCCCAGCTACCTCCTCTGTAAAACCAGAAGGGTTGAAATAAAGGGTTATTTGGTGCCCTCCACAGCTAATAGTCCATGATCAGAAAACAAAAATGCTCTTCCTTCAGTGGAATAAATGTGACCCACACTGATGGGATATTTGTCCGAAGGGCACCAACTATGGGGTCCTATGGAGCTGGAGATGCAGGGAGGCTGAAGGACATCAACTGTGGGGTCCTATGAAACTGGAGATGCAGGGAGGCTGAAGGTTGCCAGCCACAGGGTCCTATAAAGCTGGAGATGCAGGGAGGCTGAAGGGCATCAACTGTGGGGTCCTATGAAACTGGAGATGCAAGGAGGCTGACAGGCACCAACCACAGTGTCCTGTGGAGCTGGAGATGCAGGGAGGCTGAAGGGCATCAATTGTGGGATCCTATGAAACTGGAGATGCAGGGAGGCTGAAGGTTACCAGCCATGGGGTCCTATGGAGATGAAGATGCAGGGAGGCTGATGGGCACTAACCATTGGATCCTATGGAACTGGAGGTGAAGAGAGGCTGACGGGCACCAACCACAGTGTCCTATGGAGCTGGAGATGCAGGGAAGCTGCCTTCTCAGGGGAAGAAGAGCTCTGGCTCTGCATGCTGAGCTGCATCTTGATTTCATACTCCTTGGTTCCAGCTCCTTGAATTCGAGCCACCCCAAATCCAAACCCAGGACTGAGAACAGGAAGAAAAAATGCCCTGAGAACAGGGACCTGGAGCCTAGGCCTCGAACACTTGCAGGGCATCCCAGTGGAGGTGCCTCGTTGGCAGGTGGTAGGCACCTTCTGCTGTGCACCCCTCCATGCACTCACCATTGATGCCGCCACGACTGTCAACCCAGAGTCCCACACAAAGCTCCCTTTCCCTTGAACTTGTCCCCGGGAGCTGCAGCTTGCTGGGAGAGGTATGCCCTCTGTTATTTTCCTACTCAACCTACACAATCTCCACACTTGCCTCTTCTGATTGAATCAGAAATCACTCTAAATCTATCATTCAATTTCAAAGCAAAATGCAGTTAAATCAGCAGGCACAGAATGCTGGCGTTTTCTCTGCTTGCTGCCTCTGAAGCTGTGGCAGCTGCCTGCAGCCTGGGTTTGGGAAATGCGGTTCCTTGACTGCCTGCCCCCTCTCTGTCTGTCTTTCTCTCTTAGGTTATAACATATTTCAAGTTTACAGAAAAGAAAAGAGAAATATATAAGCAATGCTTTGTATCAACAACTGGCTTTTTAAATTGTCTCATTTTTCTATTTGTGCATCAGCGTTCTGGAAGAAGTAGAAGTTTTGAAGATTCTGTTGTCGACCTCTTTGTTCTCCTTCCCATTCTCCTCACTCCTCCCCTTTTATGCTAAATGTGGCATTGGCCATTCCTGTACTCACTTTAATGCTTTTTATACGTATGCACTGCCAATAAACTGTATACATTGTGGCTTCACATGTTTTAAAATTGGACATGCACACACATACATCTTCCTGCCATTTGCTTTGCAGCTGAATGTTGTATCTTCTGAGTATCAGCTCTTGATGCATATGGAGAATTTATTTATTTTTTGTTTATTTCTCTGTTTACTCTGGCTCACAATTGCTTTTTTCTGTCCTTCACTTTTTGTTTTGAAAAAGTTATGGATCTGCTGGAAGTTGCAAAGATAGTCCAGAGAGGTCCCCTGTACCCTCACCCAGCTTCCCCAAGTGGTTACATGCGATGTAATTATACAATGTCAAAACCAAGACTATGACAGTGTGTGAGGTGTGTAGTTCTGTGCCATTTTATCACAGATGTAGGTGTGTGTGTGGCCATCACATTCGAGATCTAGGACTGGGATAGCACCAACTACGCCTCTGATCGAACCCACCCTCTTCTAGCACCCCTAAATATGGACACCACAAATCTTCCCCATCCCTATAATTTTGTAGTTTCAAGAATATTATATAAATGGAGTCATAGAGTATGCTACCTTTTGAGATTTTTTTTTTTTTCCCAGCATGAGACCCTCAGGGAGGGACTGGATGGTGTCTCCGTGTCCCAGGCTGCACAGAGGGCCTCACACTGAAAGAAAGACACACAGATACTCCAAGGCTTGGGAAAAGCTGGCGAATGCAGCATTCATGGAATCCTGTTTGAAGAAAGCGGTAATGAAGTGGGCATTCTTCTCCAGGCAGGGTGCCTTGAACCTCTTCACACTGTCCCTGGTCGGGGCTTTATAATGCACGTGTGTTGACCAATCTCCCAACATACGTGCTGTTCCGCAGTTGCTAGCAGTGAGGTCTCCGGAATGAGTTTGCTTGCGGTGCCCCAACAAGGTAAGACAGACTGGGTGACTTAAACAACAGGACTTTATCATCTCACAGTTCTGGAAGCCTGAAGTTCGAGATCAGGTGTCCACAGCTCAATCCACAGCATACACAAGGACTTGAAGGTCTGATTCATAGTCTGACTCTTCTTTGCTTTAAAATATTCTGAAGTTCCTCCTTTTCCAGAGAGTATAATAAAAAACTGCCTGCCTGAGGCTGCTAAGGCCAACGCAAACTGATTTTCAACCACAGGTCCTACCCCTTTCCCAACTCCTAAGTCCTCCTTTGCACTTATTCCCCACAAATAGTCATTCAACAAATGCCTGGGGACCCCCTGGACCAGGCACCATAATGAGGAGCCTGAGAAACAAGCAGAGGCAGAGAAGGAGAATGTTTCTCTATTCTCACAGAGCCGTGGATGCCTGCACGCTCTCTGATACCAGGACTTGGCTTTCTCTGTTTGTTTAAACTCATAAAATAAATGCAGCTCCTAGACAATTCCTGTTCTGTGAACACAGGCTTATTGGCACTGCAAAGTCAGCAAAGAGCACTGGTATTCACCGTGATTTATGTCACGCCTGTATTATACTCACAAAAATAAAAATAAGGCTGGGCAAAATACACAATGGGGTTTTGTTCAAAAATCAAATAAATCATGAAAACTTTTGTGACAAATGCATCTGCCTTTTCCTTGCCTCTGTGCTGTATGGCACCTGATCTGTGCTTTCTGGAGTCAAAGGCTGTGAATTATTTGCATCTCCCTTAACTCTCTGTGGAACAGTTTGCTCAAATGTACTCTACTTTTAAATGCCTCTAATGGCATCTGTCGTGAGTTGAACGGCGGCCCCACAAAGGTATGTCTAGGTTTTAACTCACCAAACAGGTAAATGGGACCTAATTTGGCAAAAGTATCTTTGCAGATGTAGTTAAGCAAAGGAACTTGAGAAGAAATCATCCTGGATTATCTGGGTAGACCCTAAATTCAATGACAATATCCCTAAAAGAGGCAGAAGAGGACACACAAAGGGAAGAAGGCCGTGGGAAGGTGGAGGCAGAGGTCAGAGTGATTCAGCCACAAGCTCAGGAGCACCTGGAACTCCAGAAAGTTGGAAGGTGCAGGAAGGATCTCCCTCTGGAGCCCCTGAAGGGAGAGTGGCTCTGCCAACACCTTGATTTCAGACATTTGGGCTCCAGAATTTTGAGAAAATCAATTTCTGTTGTTTTTAGCCGCCCACTGTGTGGTATTTGCTACCATGGCCACAGGATACAAAGACACTTATTTTTTGACTCAAAAATCGAGAGCTCATGGAAGAAAGTGATGGGGGTGAGGACCTGGAGCACCAGCAGTGCAGGTGGCCATCCCTGCCTCCACCTTGGGGCCACCTGGGAGCAGCTTTGAAAGCACCTGCCATGCCCCGTTCCCCCACCAAGTCCAGCTCCGGGTCTTTCTCATGGGGGTTCACACCCATGCAGTTCTAGCCCAAGTGCTCAAATCTTCTCCCTGAAAACAAGTCTTGTCCTGTAGGCCTGGATCTCATATGATCAACACATCATTCCCACAGGACATTTCTGTGAACATCCTCAGGACCTGCCCTCAGGACCGTCCATAACAAGGATCTACTCTCCCTGCCCCTCAGGACCCAATGCCTGTTCACGAGAGGCCGACGCCCCTGTGGCTGCTTCTAGGGGCATGAGGCTGGTATCGGCCCTAGCTGGCTTGGAGGCCATGGGGTCCACTGGGTGAAGACCCAGTGTGGTCTAGAGGCGTCAACTTCCTGAGCTATGACTTTCTAAAGGCCTGGACGCAATCCCATGGCCTCCCTGGTGCCTTCTCCCTGCCTCTCCACCCACCCTGACCCTGGTCTGGAGCTGAGGCTGACAGTGTGTGGCCAGGGTGGAAAAATCACGCAGCCCCTCATGTTTTGGTGCTTCTGGAGTGTGCACATCACCGTCCTGGGCGTGGAGGCTGCGGGGCAGCTCCGTCCTCATAAAGAGGTGTCTCAGTGTGTTCCAGTTCACGTGCCACCGTTCCAAGGACTGTATCAGTTACACCTAAGTGAACCACAATAGGTCTTTAGGAGAGAGGTGTCGCACTTAGGTCCATCTGCAGTGAGAAAGCTGAGCACGGAGGAGATATGCGGCCTCCCAAGGCCACACCGTGGGCCACATTGAAACCCATGTTCAAACCCAGACCATGTGGCTCAGTGCCCACCCAGCCCGTCCCTGCAGCCAGGGCCCCTTAAAAACGTTAGGGCCCGTGGGATTAGCCCACTGACTCCTGTGGAAGAGAAGTAAATGGTAAGTAAGCACCCCCGCCCTCCACCAAAGAAAAAAAAAAAAACCCACAAAACGGTGAGCAGAAGGGACACAGGGCAAGACTGAGACCAGCAAAGGAGATGTAGGTTTGTAAAAGGAAGGGCATGTCCACAGGGAACAGAATGAGCAAAGCCACACACATCAGGGGTCCCCTGTTGACTGGCCTAGCCTCCTGCAGCCCAGGTGCCAGCTGATCTGGGCCCACGTTACCAACATCATCTATGATCGTTGATGCTATTTTAGGTTCTTAGCTTCAATTCCCAGTGGTGGTGGGGAACGGGCCTTCTCAAGGTCAAAGAGGCCAGCCTGGGAATCGTGCTGGGACTCCAGCACTGCAGAAGGCCATCCTATCCCTGTACTCACGTTTCCTGTCGGTGCTCTGCAGAACCACACTCTTACCAGCCCTGGATGTGCTCCCAAACCAGCTCTCCTGCATTTACATATTTCTTCTGCATTTTGCTTTTTGACCTTTCGGAGACCCAAGGTCATGGGATCCAGTTCCCGGTAATGGATACATGGACCTGTTTTCACATCTAACATTGCGAATGCGAGCCCTCAGCAGCTTCAAGCCCAGCTTGCTAAGCACTCGTTGTACTCAGCAGCACTTGCGTTGTGCTTTAGAACACTGTGTAAGGGACACATCCAGATACTTAGCTCAGTTCTCAAGAAAGATCTGTAATGCAATCTCGCTCTAGCCCTGTGCTATGTTGGACAGAATTCTTTGAGATCAGAGTTGAAGACACACAAGCATTATTTGGTGCACTAATCGGAACACATCTGATGAGATAAGAGCCCCATTTGTCCAGAGCGTATATTTGGCTTGGGAGAGGAAGTGGTTCATAAGCCCAAATAAACGACGGCATCATGAGCAAGCGCATCGCCTGTCCAAAGAGGAGATACACAAGGGCAAGCAGAGGAGGCAGGCCAGCAAGCTCAGAGGACATTTTGTACTTGAGAGTTCCTAGGGCTCGAAATTCCCTGGATAGACAGCAGGGATGATTTCTGAAGTAATTAGCAAAAATTGTATGCATTTGGGTCGTTCAAACAGGGTGTCAATTCTTAGGGAAACGGGGAGGGAAGGAGCCGTAGGAAGAAAGGAGAGGGTAGAAGCTGGCCCTGGAAGCTTGAAGCTGTTGCATGACTGCCCATCCCCACATAATTTGCAAGGGATGAATTTCAGAGATGCTGAAATTGAGAGCCACTTACCCAAACGATCCCCCTGATTTCTAACATTTATAAAAGTGAAGAGAGCAACTGCTTTGCAACTAAGGAATAGTATCACCACATTCAACCTAAATTGTATTTAATTGATTACATAATTAATAGACCCAAGAGGGCCCTGGGAACACAGGCATACGGGGCGCCATCTGAATCCTACTGAAGTCAACTGTGTTTGGACTATTCTTTCACTACCTGCCTTCTTTTCTTTTTGGTTCTGAGCATGTCTGTTCAGTCCCTAGAAGGAAAGCCCCCCCCCATTTCAATGTTATTCACCCCTCTTTCTCTATGTAAACTACCCAAGCTGAGAAACGTTTCTGGTTTTGCCAGATGCCTTAGAAACTGGCCCCCTTGCCCTCACAGTGTCTTGCCTCTAAAGCAAGGAATAAGGAGCTTTTCCCTTTCACTTGTCCCATGGGCACCGCTTACATGCGGAGACAACTGCCCAGAAGAGTCTTTTCTTGGCCTGAGCAGTAAATCCCAAAACTCTACAAAACATAGTGATTCTCTCTCCACCCCTGTTTTCAACTCACTCTTCCACAGAAGTATGTACATTTCTTTAAGTGCTTGCAATATGTTTGCATTCTCTCCTATCCAAACTTTCCACACCCTGTCACACGCAGTTCCTACAGACCACAAAGTCATGGCTAAAGGGTGGCTTGAGTGAGCAAGAACATTCAAGACAAAATGTATGCAGGTTAAACAAAGGCTAGCTTGGCACCCAAAATAAAGCCAGTGCTGACAGTTGCCATTGGACCACTGATTCTCTTTAACCAGTACATGGGAGGTCAAGTTGTGAAGGGACGTGAAGCTCTGGTGCCCATGGCTGCTGGCGGGGGGAGGAGTGGGAAGGGGTTAGTGCAGTTACTTTAAGGCACTAGTGGTTGCCTTAGCCCAGCCATTGGCTGAGGCCCCTTGTCCTGGATGACCCTTTCTATGATCAGATGTGCTGTTCTGTGCCAGTCAAATGGGTAGAGCAAAACGGTGCATGGCTGCTCTGGGCTTGTTTCCATAATTGGTAAGGAGGTTATGTGTGGCTGTCTCTTGCCTGATTATGGGACTATTGGTTTTTAAAGAAGCTTTAACATTGATGAGTTTGTGTGTGTGTGTGTGTGTGGTGTATCCATGTAAATATATACACAATGATGTTAAACTGAATAGTATAGAAAAGATAACTATTGAGTACTGAGCTTAATACCTCAGTGACAAAATAATACGTACAAAATCCTCCATGATACATGTTTACATATGTAACAAACCTTCACATGTATCCCAAAACCTAACATAAAAGTTCACAAAAGAGACATGTATCAGCTTTTCCTTTGAGATCAGTGTTAAGTTATACGAGTTCAAGCACCCCGTACCCTCTTCTCTGGGGTCGCAAAGGTATTTAACATTTACCTTCCACATTTAGGTCAAGGTCTCAGTTCTACCTGGAAAGTGTTTAATCCATGCTCAGGCACTGATGCACAATTGTCTGCAGCATCCGTGACAAGGTGGGGAACAAATTCTTTGTCCATTTATGAAAGAGAGGGACTCTCATATGCTGCCACCATGAAGGGCTCAGCAGCATTTGAATCAATGACCCAGAGTGCAGGTCTGCTCGGCAAAAGCCAGGCATGGCAGTTCCCAGGAGAGCTACGGGCGCCACGTGAGTCACTGCCCAGGGAAGCCAAGGCACTGGATGTCAGCACAACTCAGACATTGGGAATGAAATGCTGGAGTTACCTGGGCCAGCGGTTTTGTCCTAATAAAGAATCTCTAGGCACTCTGGTACCTTAACACTACGATTCTGATTAATTAATTTAGACGGAATCTTCCTGACCCAGAGTTACAGATTATTCTCTAAGAAACAAATAAACACACACAACAAGTTCTTTAATAAACGGTCTTCCATTTTCCTATATGAATGTCAAAAATATAAATAAGACTCTGAGCCCCACCTCAAGCACCTGCTAACGAAAGCATCTTTAATGGAAGAGAATCGCCCCACGCCACAGCCTCTGCTCTAGAAAGGGGCCCTGAAAGCGGGAAATGTCACACCCCAGTGTGAGAGATAAACAGAGGCCAGCTCCAGAGTGCGCAGGGACTCTGTAAGCAGTGTCTGCAAATGACTTTGGTCCCCTGGCGTGATGAATCATGGAGCCGCAAATCCTTTTTAGCTAATTGCTATCAGCTTGTGAGATTTTTCCTTCCATGTTCAATATCAATTTTCATGGCCATAGGAGATAGCGCTTCTCCCCTGAGCCTACTGGCGACTGGCCGATAAAACGGCAGCAGCAGCACTTAACAGTTTAAAGCGGGAGTCATCTAACATGCAGCTGCTGCTGGGGGAGAAAAGGGGAAAATGAGGGGCCACGGTGCGGAAGGACGGGTCTCGCTAATGCATTCGAGGCTGTGACCTTCTCACAAAGTCGTCCTTCAGTGTTGACACACTGTAGACTCTGTCACCGCGCAAACTTTGCCTTGTCACAGAGCCGGCACGGTCTTGCTGGAGAGGAAAGCTGGGATTTGTAGCCTTCTGTGTTGTGTCTTCAGCACAACACAGAAAATAAAATCACTTCTGAGATGGAGGTGGTTACTGTATTCTGAAGATGAATGTGTGATAGGCCACTGGTCGCACTCCTCTTGCGTAAAGCTGTATTTCATCAGAAACAAAGGGGTTTCAGTGCTGCCTTCTACTGGGACAAACCTACAAGGCATGCACGGCCCTCTCTTGTAATGAGCACACTCTCCGGCTGCATCCAAAGGAGTCTCCTCCAGAGTCTCCAGGCGCGTTGGAAGCCCACTGCACAGGAAGGAGTGGCATTCACGATGCTGCAGCCCTGACCACGCGCACATCAGCGTGAGTGCAGTCGACACAGATGGCCCATGGCACTGAGAGCCCAGTGAGGCCCTGGACACGTGACGCTGAACTAACATGGAGATCTGCACCCCAGGGTCTTAACTGTGCAGCTCAGCTTTAAAGATTTGAGATGGTGAGAAACACATCGATGAACATTTTTCACCACATTCAATAACAAACATGTTTGCCTGATCCTAAGTGAGGCCAAAAGAAATTCATATTTCTGAAGAACGTGGGGAGAGACAGTCGTGGGTCCTGCAGTATTGCCCTGAGTGGAGTCCCCACCAAGCCATCTCTCGGCCAGGTCCCTGGAACTTTCCAAGCCTGGGTGATTCTCTCCTGTGGAGCCTGCGGATGTGCCTGGCCAAAGATTTGATATCATCACTCTGCTACTTTACACTCCCAGTAGTGTAGGTCAATTACTCATATTGTAGTGTAGGTCAATCACTCATGGTGTGGTGTAAGTCAATCACTCGTAGTGTGGTGTAGGTCAGTGACTCGTAGTGTGGTGTAGGTCAGTGACTCGTAGTGTGGTGTAGGTCAGTGACTCGTAGTGTGGTGTAGGTCAGTCACTCGTAGTGTGGTGTAGGTCAATTACTCGTAGTGTGGTGTGGGTCGATTACTCGTGGTGTGGTGTGGGTCGGTGACTCGTGGTGTGGTGTGGGTCGGTGACTCGTGGTGTGGTGGGGGTCGGTGACTCGTGGTGTGGTGGGGGTTGGTCACTCGTGGTGTGGTGGGGGTCGGTCACTCGTGGTGTGGTGTGGGTCGGTTACTCGTAGTGTGGTGTGGGTCGATGACTCGTGGTGTGGTGTGGGTCAGTCACTTGTAGTGTGGTGTAGGTCAGTCACTCATAGTGTGGTGTAGGTCGATTACTCGTGGTGTGGTGTAGGTCAATGACTTGTGGTGTGGTATAGGTCAGTCACCCATGGTGTGGTGTAGGTCAGTCACTCGTGGTGTGGTGTAGGTCAGTCTCTCGTGGTGTGGTGTAGGTCAGTCACTCGTGGTGTGGGGTAAGTCAGTCACTCGTGGTGTGTAGGTCGATTATTCGTAGTGTGGTATAGGTCAGTCACTCGTAGTGTGGTGTAGGTCAGTCACTCAGTGTGGTGTAGGTCAGTCACTTGTAGTGTGGTGGTGAAGGTCGATTGCTTGTAATGTGGTGTGGGTCAATTACTCATGGTGTGGTGTAGGTCGATTACTTGTAGTGTGGTGTAGGTCGATTACTCGTAGTGCTGTTATCGCTTTTGATATTCATAGGTCTCATTTAATGAGTCTTACAAAGCGCTGGGCACCTGTGCTAAGCACTTTGCATGCATCATCTCATTTCACTTTAACTCTATGTGCTACATGAGATTATTGTCCCCACCATCTAGGAAGGGAATCCATGCTCCCAGGCCTTAAGGAAGCCAGAGGGTCATGGCACATGGAGGCCGGAGTTGGACTCACATCACGGTTTTAACCTGGCACGATGAGAGTCCTCATGAAATACTCAGGGACTTGACAATTTTTATCTAGCTGGTTTCCCCCAGCGAACCTTACATGTAAGAGGCTAATTAGTAACTCAGGGAAAGTATCAGCTTTTCACTGCTTTTCCCATTTTATAAATGTGTTCATGGACAGTTGGATGGTTTGAGGCTGAGGAAATTGCACACCCGGAAGTCAGAGGATTGGATGAACAATTAAGAGGTGACTGAGAATGTTTTGAAGACTGCTAAATGATCACCTTCCAGAAAGGAGCTGGTTAGGCTCCCTGGGTGCTGAATGCTGTCTCCACCCTTGAGTGGGCGGGTGAGGTACAGTCATGTCCAGAGCATGACCTAAAAACTGAAAGAAACCCCAGCAATCCTTCCCTTACAGTGAGTAACTTCTTTTCCATCACCATGGTACCGTCGCTTTTTGACAGGTAGGTCAGATTTCGGAACAGCAATCCTCCCTTGGAGAGGCTGGCAGGAAAGAGTGCTCAAAACCCCTCCCCAGCTCCCCTGGCCTTGGACAGCAAACGAAACCTTCTGCACCTCAATGTCACTACACATAAAATGGGAATAAGCTTACCCCCTCCCAGGGTTGGGCATAGTAGGTCATGGAACATCGTGGTTATTATTAATCATGATGTGTCTAAATCCACATAAAAATAACTTCCCCTGCAGGACCCCTGCTCCCGGGAGAACACTGCTCTATCAGCTGAGGCCCTGGGCTGACCCAGCACCACCTGAATCATGATCTTCTATTAATGTTTTGTTCGGGGAAACCCGTGGAACCAGGACCCACGGTGCTTTCCTTCTCTGCATTCTTGCCCTAATCAGATATTCTGAGCCTTCTGAACATTGTTTCCATGCATCGACTCTGGCGAAGGCTACGTGTTCCACAGTCATTATCAAAAGGTTTGCTGTCTTTGAGGCAGGGTGGATTCAACCTTACACATGGACGTGCACACACACACACAAACACACATACACACACAAACACATGAGCGTGCACACAAACACACACTAAATGCCCATAAGGAAAGCCAGCTATGCTAGCTCACCTTTGCTGAGAATGAAGAAGGGAACCTTGATATGCAATAGTTTAAGTGAAAATTCTTAGGAGCTCAAATTGCTAGTGATATATACTATTTTTTTTTATTTACAAGTAAACCTATTCTAATTTTTACAAAAATGCCCTGATGTGCTGGAGCAAAGGCTTTATTTTTCAAGAGGGCTGTTCCAGAGCTGAGCAGTACGCTGGGGTGGCTAGGGAGGCTGGGGGGCCGGGGAGATGAGTGGCTGGGGAGGCTGGGGTGACTGGGGTGGCTGGGGAGGCCGGGAAGCTGGGGAGGCTGGGGAGGCTGGAGAGGCCAGGGTGACTGGAGTGGCAAGGGAGGCTGGGGTGCCTGGAGTGGCTGGGGTGGCTGGGGAGGCTGCGGTAGTCCTATCTCTCTTGCCCCAGCAGCTTGAGCAGTTTTGGGAGGGAGTCTCCTGAACAGCCTTGGTGGAAGGAGTCATCTACACATCCCACAACCCCAAACCACAGCTCATCACAGCTACTCCCAAGTCTCCTGCATGCTGCACGAGCACCAGGGCTTTTTCTCATTAATCTTTCCAAGAAATTTAAGTCCTCCTACCCTCAAGTTTTTGTAATTCTGTTTACAGTCAGGTAAAGGGAAGCCTGGGATGGTCAGGAGAGTTGTCCAACAACTCCTTATTTTTATTCTGAATGTTCATCTGGTCTGCTTTGTCCCCCACTGGCCACAGAGGGGCTCTACGCGGGTTATCTCTGACTTCCCAATAATCTAAAATCCTCTTGAACTTCTTAATCTCTTGCTCTTAAAGTTATTGACACCCAGAGTTGGTTTTCTTTATTCTCTATAATTTGAGCAGAAGAAAAGCACCACCGGGTTGATGGGAAGTCTCCACACTGCCAGTCTCTGGGAGTGTCACGGCCCCAGTTGACAGAGCCGCCTGCTAAAATGTGCTCATGGCAGAGGCACAGCACCAAGGGGACCTGAGTGTGTCCTTGTCACGTCACTTCTATTCTCCTGTGAAGTATCATCAAACGTCGGCACTCACCAGTGCAGTGCAGTAAGGACCGCTGGAGACCCAGCCTGGCTCAAGTCACAGCTGCCGATGCCACTGCCATCTTGCAAGCCTGGGCGTGCTTCTTCTTTATTAACTTTTTCATGGCCCAGTCCCCCTCCCCGTGTCCTCGGGGGTCCTCAAGCTCTGGACCTTTGTCTTTGAACATCCTGGAGTGGAAAGGAGGTGCAGGGGGCAGGGGAGGCCCTCCTGGTGCTGCAAGGGGGTGCAGGCCCCTGCGATCACCACCACCTTTCCAGCAGACCGGCATTGAAAAGTGTAAGCCTCATGGGCGCCAGGCAATAATGGCACCCGTGCACAATGACATTCGGAGCTGCTGGGGTCACCATCCCCGGCGCTTTGCTTTTCACCTTTTATCCTTCTCAGCATCATGACTTAATCCACTCTAATGAGGTGAGCTCAACTGCCAAGAGCCAGCGGCCACACAGCTCCCTCCGGCCCCGCGTGGGGTTTGTAAGAAGCCTGAAAAGAAGGGACTTTGTCATCTTTCCAGGAAAGAAGCTGGGACGCCTTTGACAAAGTTTCCTTAGGTTTTTCTGCACCCTCTCCCTGCCCCCGACCAGCGAGTTCTCTCCATCCTCCATCCCTGCCTGAGAAATCGCTGTGCTGTGTACGCAGTACTCCTCATTAGGTGGGTAGCACTCAAGGTTGCCTGTCTGCGCATCCAACTTAGTGGCGCACATGTTTCTCCTAGCTTGAAGGACACGGCTGGTGGCCACATGTCACTGTTTACAAACAGCAGGTGATTGCCAACAGCAGCAGCAGCCGGAGTGTGAATCCCTCTTGCTCTCTTCTCACCCATCTGTCCACGCGTCTCGAGCTGGAGGGACCCGGGTGCAGAGAGCAGCAGCCAGGGCCACAGAGGCAAGATGGCATGGCTGACAAAAGCACATAGGAGGAGGGAAGACATAACCTACTTTCTTTCACCTAATGTGGCAGCATGTTTTAAAGCAGGAAACAAGAGTTGGTTTAATTGGTGAATCCCATATGTTCTCCATTGCAGGCTCTGCAGCACGGTGGCTGTGCCGGGAGATCAGATGTCACCGCACTGCTCCTGCACCTGCCTGCCGCCAGCCCGGCTCCACGGCAGCCTGGATTCATAATTAGCATCTTCTCTTCCTCCGACTCCACACTGCTGTGCCGTGTGTCTTGGTCTTGGAAAACATCAGGCCTCTGCCCCTTCTCAGGTGGACAAGAGGCCCAGGAAGGTGCACAACCAGTTCACTGAGCTCCTCTGATGCTTGCAGCTCTTCTGGCCCTCCGTGTGCACACATCTTTTATTTTTATAATTAATGCAATATTTTACTTTAATGGCTTGTTTTGGTTGAAAAAAGGGAGAAAGAAGAAAAGACAAGCACAATGCATTGAGAGCTCATGGGATTAACCGCATGGTCATAATAAATGTATATACAACCAAAGCGTGGAGGAAAAAAAAAATTGGCTGTTACACGGCTTGACCCTCCCTCCCTCTTCTCCAGCCTTAATCTGATTTTTGCCAAACCCTTTTGATGTATCAGGGGCAGGCAAGTCAGGTCCACAAGTACAGATGGACTAAATATGGAGATTAGCCCCTTCTCCTCCTGCCTGGGCTCCTAATACCTGATTAAGTCTAGAATCGCGCAATTGTCTCCGAGCTGGCTATCAGAGTGGCCGGGCTCAGAAGGGGGCAGGATGAAGGCTGATTTTGTAATGGATACTTATTTTATCCCAATGCTATAAGAAGATTAGGCCTGGGGGTGTCACATTAGCCGTGATCTCTGAGCCCCTGGTTGTCTCTTGCTGGTTTCAAACACCTCTCTTAGAACAAACAGGGAGCTTGGACCCAGAGGCCCCATGGCGGGCGTGAATAATTGCCCACTGCAAACTGTTTGAACATCACAAAGTGCTGTGTAAATTACTCAGTTTGGGCTTTAGTCGGGGTGATTTGTGGTGACTTATTGAATCTTTTCACAGTTCAGAATTAAACTTTCTCCGCTGCTAACTGCAGACAGCGTAGAATGAAAGTTGAGTCTTAACTGACAGTCCTCTCCTTAGATCAATCTTTGCAAAAGCCCCAGCAGAGTCACGCGGTGCCACACAGACTTCCCTGCATTTCAGAGGGACTGGTGGATGCCTATTCTTAGCCAAGTTATGCCTATTCAGCATGCAACTTAAAACAGCTATTGAACAGACAAAAAAAAAAAAAAAAAAAAATGGAGGGGCACTGCTTGTTTTGAATCACTCACAGGTTTTTGGCAAGAACTCTTGGCTAATTTTTCTACTAACATATCCAATTTATTTTTTGTTTGTTTTTAAACATGACACATTTCTTTAATTAATGAGGACGAACAAGATAGAAACAGAAAAAAAAGTTAAAAAATTCGTATTGGGGAAACGATATCATTAAACAACTGTCAATGAGAGAGAATTAGCTGGGCTGGTAGGTTTCCATCTGAGTTAATTCTGGGTGTTCATGGTCCCAGTGCTAGCACTACCAATCGTGATTTCAATAGGATGGGGACCGCTTCTGTATTTTAAATACATTTCTGCAATAGGTTATTCGAGGTTCGATATTAACCGGCATTTTGATCACTGTGGGCTTTACTTTTGTGTCGACCCAATCTAAGTTGTTTTTGATAAATAATAATTATAAAATAATAAAAACTATAATATCAAAATAATGATGACCTTTAATCTTGCCAGATATCTTAGAAATAATGTAGTAATGTAGGCATTTGCTCCAAAGGGCTTTCATGGTAAACACCTCAGACAGCATTTTCATATTTCTACTGTTCTCTTAGAAAACTAATAGTTCTAATATTCTGCTTTCTAATTATTTGGAAACTTGTAATCAGACATCTGAACATATAAATATTTTAAAATCATATACTATTAAGAAAAAATCAAAATTAGAATATGCAAGTACAAATGTAATTATTTAGTGGAAAGATTATTGTAGTTCTGTATATTTGTTTAGTCTGATTTGTTTTTATCATGTTATGTTTTAAAGTAAATACTGAGTAAATATTCACAGTAAGTAAGATTTTCAGAGTCCAGTTTTGCAAATGTAAAAGAAATGCAATCTACTCAGTTACAGAGTCTCCCCTATTCTCCCAAGTAGAATAGTTTTTTTGTTTTCATGTTACTACTAACATGTTTGTCACCTAGTAAAGACCAAGAAACATTGACAGAAAAAAAACTTAGACTGTGCTACTTTGTCTTAAGATAGGATTAGTAATTTAAAACACACACACACACACACACACACACACACACACACACACACCCATGAATCTCCTTTGCAAAGGCTGGCACATTGCATGATCCTTATTAGATTTGGCCTAGTTAGCTGCTAACCATAGCATTTACCTAAATTACAGAAGCATATGCAATGCTTAGAAGGATAAACTGGTTTCAATTAATACACCTATACATTTTACCATACACATTTTTGTGTTCATTGCAGGCTCACAATTTTTTGATGACTTTCAAACAAACAAAACAACCAAATATTTAAAGCATAAAGGCCTTTTGTTGGTAGGGCATAAGGTGGTAAAAATAATCTAGATAACTTTTGGTTTCCAACTCCATTTAGTTATTATCTATCTAAATCTAGGTCAGTTTATTTCTTGTAGAAAGACTGAATTCTTATAGAAGTAGTGCATATTTCTATGTATTTGATTACTACCATATGCAGGACATGAACCTAGGCACCTTAGTGATATGTGGATGAGAAACTTCTAGAAACTGACCTGCATAGGGTCATGGAAGTGTGTGCATATGTGTGTGCTCAGAAGGAAGATGAACAGGGAGCCTCCAGGTAGTAAAAACACATTTTTAGTATTTCTTACCTTCAGTCTGTTCTAAGTGCTTTACGTGCATAAACTGAGTAATGTTGTGCAGTGTAATTATTTTTATCCCCATTTTGTGTTGAAACCGAGGTGAGTTAACATGCCCAAGCCCACACCAGCTCATAGATGGGAAGCTGCACGGCTTGGCTCCTCAGTTCTGGCGTTTCATCTCATCAGGTGCATCTTGTCATGAGAGTAGTAAATAAAGGGTGACGGGCATTTCTAGGTAGGGATGCTGCATGCCATTTTGAGAAGCCCACTGATGGTTGCCTCATTCATTTTGTGTGATTCATGGGGTTGAGAGGGGTGTAGCTAAAGATAAAGCTGCAGAGTGGAGCTGAGGTAAGACTATAGAAGCATTCGGAGACAATGTGGAGGCCACCCACCTCTACCCAGTAGACGAGGGCAAGTGTCTGAAGGACTTTGCGCAGGGGCATGGCTTAAAGTCCAAAAGGAAATTCAGTTAAAACAGGATCAAATGAAATATTTACTTATGTGCTTCTCTGTCATCTCCATAGCAGTGCACCAAAAATGATAGTTACAGATTATATTTTAATGATCACATGTCAGCCTAGCTAGAATATGAGCCCAGGTTACTTTCATTAGGCTTATGATGCTAATTCAGCTTTCTCATGACTTAACTTGAGAGCTTTACGATTCAATTAAAATATAATCTGCCATTTGTCATAGTCCAACACAGACACCAACCAGCTCTCAATGGCTCCTGGTCAAGGAATTCAGGCCAAGGTAGCTCAGGGTCACCCGATCTGTGCATAGAACATATCCAAATATCATAATGGGCTAGTTCCTCAATTTCTAGCCCATTAGGCTAGAAACAGAAAACCTGAGGCAAACAGAACTTAAGCAGCTTGCCCAAGCTCTCAAATCAGTAACACTGTAAAGCTGAGATTCCAATCCAGAGTTTAACTTCAGAGCCTGGCATTTTAACATCTTTTGATTCATTGAAGCATTAATCAATCTGTGAAATCCTAATTTGTATATGTGTCATGTGTTTACAGAGTCTTCTTTTTGTTCTGAGAAGGGACCTGGCCTCTGGGGAGCATAAGCTTAGAGTTTCTTTATAATAATAGCCCATCACATTCCTGCTCCCTTGTAACCCACAGTGTGTTTCACATGCCTGGCCAAAGGTGAGCTTCCTCTTGTGATGCTGAAGTAGAGTGAGGCACCAGGCTCAAATGAGGCCCCTGGGTACTATTATCTAAGAGCTTGACTATATAAGAAGAAATGGCATCTTAGTTTCTCATGTCACCTGAATGGATTGGAAGTCACAAAAACAGCCTATGAATGATCATCCAAAGGCCAGGGATTATGGGAGCACAGGGTGGACCAGCAAGATGAACCAACCTTGCTGTCCTGCCCGAAAGACAATATCCTCAGCAACCAAACAAAAGCCTCTCCATTGTGCCCTTTACTGTTGAGAGTTAGGAGCTTGAACCCCTATTTCTCTCTCTTCTCCGAAAAAGATATCTGAGAAATTGAGGAACTAGCCCATTATGATATTTGGATATGTTCTATGCACAGATCGGGTGACCCTGAGCTACCTTGGCCTGAATTCCTTGACCAGGAGCCATTGAGAGCTGGTTGGTGTCTGTGTTGGACTATGACAAATGGCAGATTATATTTTAATTGAATCGTAAAGCTCTCAAGTTAAGTCATGAGAAAGCTGAATTAGCATCATAAGCCTAATGAAAGTAACCTGGGCTCATATTCTAGCTAGGCTGACATGTGATCATTAAAATATAATCTGTAACTATCATTTTTGGTTTTTTTGTTTGTTTTTTTGAGATGGAGTTTCAGTCTCGTTGACCAGGCTAAAGTGCAATGGCGCGATTTTGGCTCACTGCAACCTTCACCTCCGGGGTTGGCAATTATCCTGCCTCAGCCACCTGAATAGCAGGGATTACAGGTATGCGCCACCATGCCTAATTTTGTGTTTTTAGGAGAGATGGGGTTTCTCCATGTTGGTTAGGCTGGTCTCAAACTCCTGACCTCAGATGATCCTCTTGCCTCAGCCTCCCCAAGTGCTCAGATTACAGGCATGAGCCACCATGCCTGGCCTGCCTTAGTTTTTTATCTAAAAGATGGGAATAATAACAGTACTCAGATTGTAAATTTGGTGTGAGTTTTAGTGTAACAATGTAAGTTCTCATAAAAATTAAGTATAATATATGTTAAGCACCTGTTATACATTCAGGTTCTGGTATAGATGATATGGAAAAATTAAAGAATGAGACAGGCCCTGTCATCACAGAGAGGGAACAAAAGTTCAAAGGAATCAGGAGAACAACATAAGTGGTGAGTATTTTCTTTGAAAAAAAAAAAAAAAGTCTATCTTGCAGATGCATTTCAGATGATTGTCCAGTGAAGAGAGGAGACAAGGATGGTTTAATCCTGGGACAACCTTGGGGGAAGGTCAGGCTGAGGAGGACCTTGAAGAATGGGGAAACTTGGAAAGAAGAGAGGCTATGAGATCCAAACTTGCAGCAGAAGGACGGCACTCTTGGGCACAAGAGTCTGGAGGCCAAATGTGGGATGTATGAGTATTTGAAAAAGTAAGAAAATTCAAAATTTTTGTTATGATAATTAGACTTTAGCTTGTATGCAAAAACATTGGCAAGAGAGTAATAAGTAATATCACACATGCTACAGAGGTGAGTTTAGGGTAGCTTCTCCTGAAGCACAAATCCACTAGCTTAGCATGTACAATACTTGAAGGCCCAGAGAGATGGGGACAGAGTGGGGTGGCAAGCAGGTCTTGATAGTCAACCAACTGAGAGATGGTGAGGCTTTAAATTAGATGGTGGCAGTCGGAATGAAAAAGGAGAATAAAAACAATAACAGTTATAGTAATGTCAATGACATAGCAATGTTGATCACCTACCCTGTCGAAATGTTGTAAAGCACGTACATTGCCTCATGTAATTACGTGCATAATTTCTGATTTCTGTTTATATTCCTGCTATTAAATCATAGATTTCCCTCTAAAACAGTTATTGAGCTATTTATTCAGCATTTCCTTGATAGGAGACACTGTTCTAGGCACTTTACAAACATATAGAACCTTATCCTCTGGTAGCATTGCATGAGAAGATCATATGGATGAGAAGTGAGCAGTTGATTGGAGAGTCTCAAGATAAAGCTCCGTGTGTTTCATTATCATTAATAGACTGCTGGACACCTCCAAGTTAGCATCACCACTTCTGTCGGTGTATCCACACAAAGATGTGTGATTACCTTCATTCTATTTATTGTTCAGTTTTTGCAAATAGTCTTTAAATACATTAAATAAATGTTTACATAAGTTTGCAAATACTTGAATTACTGTCATTCATCGTAACTGAATCTGCCCAAGTGTAATATGATCTGTTCAGTCAGATTTTCTCATCCAAGAAGTCTGATAAAAATCCTGATTCTCATGTCCCAGAGCTGGAGGTTATGATTTAGTAGGTCTGGACCAGGGCCCAGGATTCTGCATTTTTACAAATTTCCCAGGTTACTCTTCTGCACACAGATGTCTGAGAACACAGAAAAGCCACTGACTTTCTGGTCTATTTACCTGATGGTAGCTCACTGAGACCCAGTGTTATGAGCAAACAGAAAAGAAACAAAAATCCATTATGGAAAACAGTATGGCGATTCCTCAAGGATCTAGATCTAGATGTACCATATGACCCAGCCATCCCACTACTGGGTATATACCCAAAGGATTATAAATCATGCTGCTATAAAGACACATGCACACATATGTTTACTGCAGCACTATTCACAATAGCAAAGACTTGGAATCAACCCAAATGTCCATCTGTGACAGACTGGATTAAGAAAATGTGGCACATATACACCATGGAATATTATGCAGCCATAAAAAAGGATGAGTTTGCGTCCTTTGTAGGGACATGGATGCAGCTGGAAACCATCATTCTTAGCAAACTATCACAAGAATAGAAAACCAAACACCGCATGTTCTCACTCATAGGTGGGAACTGAACAATGACATCACTTGTACTCAGGAAGGGGAACATCACACATCGCGGCCTATCATGGGGGGGAGAGGAGAGGGATTGCATTGGGAGTTATACCTGATATAAATGATGAATTGATGGGTGCTGACGAGTTGATGGGTGCACACCAACACGGCACAAGTATACATATGTAACAAACCTGCACGTTATGCACATGTACCCTAGAACTTAAAGTATAATAATAAAATAAAATAAAATAAAATAAAATAAAATAAAATAAAATAAAATAAAAGAAACAAAAATCTTTGAGATGAAAAGGCAAGTCAGCATTTTTAATGCTTCGGTCTTTGAGACATAAACAGGGATTCTTCTCACTTGGTGGCACAGAACTCCTTCACATGCTTCCCACTCCAGCCCCGCCCTTAGCATCTCTGCATAGCGCAGGTGTTTGCTCTGTCTTTCTTCACCCCACCTGTATCTCTGAGACTAGTTCACAATTCCTCTGGAATTTTTACTTCTTCATTTGCATGTTGCTGTTTCAAATAAATAAGCACGTCTGCCAGAGTCACCTTTTGTTGCATTGCAGAATGCGGGACAATTTCCCTGGGTGAGCTGAGCACAGTGCCTCGATTGAGCAATTCCATTTCTTTATGTCTGATGGAGCACTTCTGCTTGCTCAGAACCTGCAGCCAGGGCAGGGAAGCCTAATCCGAGTCTCTAATTCACAGCTGCATCCTCCTTCCTGTAGTGTGCACAGTGCTCCTTGGATTCCGATTCCACAACAAGGGTTCTCTGGAGTAGGGAAATTGCTCTGAGGAGAGGCAGGCACAGGTCAGATCTTAGAAGGGAAGTGTTATTCCTTTGAAAATTGTAAGGGTCAGTTCAATAATTGCCCAGCTGAAGTGAGCCATAGCCCAGACCCCACACTGACAAACATGCCACAGGCTCTTTTGTAATGAGGCGGGGATTTGGTCTGGGACTTCTGCTGGTTCCCTTACACTTATGACACGGGTCTTCCAGTCCCATGATGTGCCTGTCATCTCTTATGGTTTATTAATAGAGATTAATCAATAAAGACAGACACAGGGCTCTTCAGTACAGTGTGCAAGGTCAACGAACTGCAGGGCAACCACCAGCCTCTGGCTCAGCCCTGATATTTAGTGGATGTTCCCCGTCTAAAGGGTGCATGCATGAGAGAAGCTACAAAGGGAAGAGAGCAATCCTGCAGCGAATCCTGCATCTCCTTCCCTTGAGGCCCAGGGAAGAGGCAATGGGCTGTTCTGGGGGGCCACTGGGCAGGTAGGAACAGGTAGCCCAGCTGGGAAACCCACAGCCCCGGGCAGCATCTTCCTCTGATGATGCCATGGTTTTTCTGTATTTGTTCCATTTCATCCACCGGGCACCACTCTTTCTCCCATACACAGTCATGTGCCATCAATGAGGGACCCACAGAGGATGGTGGTGTCCGAAGATGATACTAGAGAAATTTCCATCACCTAGAGATGGGGTTGCAACACCACAGTGTAGCACATTCCTCACATGCTTGTGGTGATGCTGGTGTAAGTAAACCTGCAGGGCTGCCAGGAGTATGAAAGTCTAGCACATGTAACTGTGTACAGCATGTAATGCTTGATGGTGGGGACAAACGATGATGTTACTTGTTTATGTGCTTACTATACTACTTATCTTTATTTTAGACTATGTTCCTTCTACTTATATATTTTTAAAAAGTTAACTGTCAACAGCCCCAGGCAGCTTCTTCAGGAAGTATCTGTAAGAAGGCATTATCCTCGTAGGAGCTGCCAGCTCCATGCCTGTTTTTGCTCTGAACACCTTCTAGTGGGACAAGCGTGGAAGCAGAAGACAGTGATGGGATTCTACTGACCCTGTGGAGGCCCAGGCTAAGGTGTGTGTGTCTTAGTTTTTATCAAGAAAGTTTAAAAAATAAATAAATACATAAATAAAAATTAAGATAGAGGCCAGGCACTTTGGTTCATGCCTGTAATCCCAACACTTTGGGAGGTCAAGGCAGGTGGATCACCTGAGGTCAGGAGTTCAAGACCAGCCTGACCAACATGGTGAAACCTCGTCTCTATTAAAAATACAAAAATTAGCTGGACACAGTGGCGGGTGCCTGTAATCCCAGCTACTCGGAAGGCCGAGGGGGAGAATTGCTTGAACCTGGGAGGCAGAGGTTGCAGTGAGCCAAGATCACTCCATTGCACTCCAGCCTGGGTGACAGAGTGAGACCCCATCTCAAAAAAAAAAAAAAAAGTAGAATAAAACTTACAGACTAATAAAGAAAAAAAATTTTGCATAGCTGTACAATGTGTTTGTGCTTTAAGCTAAGTGTTACAAAAGAATTAAGACGTTAAAACAATTAAAAAATTTATAAAGTAAACCAGTTACAGTAAGCAATGATTAATTTAGTATTAAAGAAGGGTCATGTTTTGTATACATTTAGTGCAGCCTAAGTGTACAGTGTTTACAGAGTCTACAGGAGTGTGCAGTCATGCCCCAGGTCCTCACATCCACTCACCACTCCCTGACTCACCCAGAGCCACTTCCAGTCCTGCAAGCTCCATTCATGGTAGGTGCACTAGACAGGTGTCCCATTTTTTATCTTTCCTACTTTGTTTTTATTGTAGCTTTCCTATGTTTAGATGTTTTTAGATACACACATTCTTACCATGGTGTTACAGTTGCCTGCAGTATTCAGCACATTGACGTGCTGCACAAGTTTGTTGCTTAGGAACAACAGGTTGCACCACACAGCTTAAGTGTGTAGGAGGTTGGACCACCTATTTCTGTGTTATAGACTCTGTGATGATTGCACAAGAGAGTGGCCTAATGATGCATTTATCAGAATGCATTCCCATCATTAAGTGCCTCATGACTGCATACTCACAAGTATGCCTTTACAGAGTCACAATATATATTTTTAAGTTAATTCAAGATATTCATTTAACTATAGAATTATTATATTACCTTTTAAAATGAGGGGTATCTTTCAGGGTAAATGATTAACTTTTGAAACATTTCTTTTTAGTCTTTTTAATGCACATCAGTCTTTTGGGCACATTGAAATTACAATTGTTATGGAAGCCTACTCTTCACCAGTACACTCTCCTATATTTAAGTTCCTCTGTCCCTGGATATTTGGATAGATGTCAGTGTTTCACTCTTACACACAACACTGAGACAGTTCTCTCAGTTCATTTTTTTGTTGTTTGTTTCTTTGTTTTTATTATTATACTTTAAGTTCTAGGGTACATGTGCATAACGTGCAGGTTTGTTACATATGTATACTTGTGCCATGTTGGTGTGCTGCACCCATTAACTCATCATTTACATTAGGTATATCTCCTAATGCTATCCCTCCCCGCTCCTCCCACCCTATGACGGGCCCCAGTGTGTAATGTTCCCCATCCTGAGCTCTCAGTTTAAATTACCAACCGCATCCCTGAGTTTTTCCTTAGGAGACATTCCTTCAGTGAAATTGCTGAGCTCAAATGTCTGGAGGGGCTAAAACTCTTACTATCTATTATAAAAATACTCTACAGAAAACTTGTGCCAAATATGAAATCCCATTAAAACTATGAGAGAAGTGGCTCAGAACACCTTGGACAGGATTCAGCATTACATGCTAGATACCAATACGTCAGAGACAATTTGCTTTAACTTGCATTTTATCTGGCTACAATAATGTCAGGCAATGTTTTGTAACTTTATTGGGTCTTTTTATTTCTTATCTTGTATTTGCATCCTTGTCTTTATTGCTCATTATTTTTAGTAGAAAGTATATTAAAATTTATAATATTTAATGTCATAACCTTTGAGCTCTTCCATTGCTAAATATGCTTAAAATGTCCCATGTCTCAGATCAGATAATATAGAAAAATAGTATTCTGTATAATTTGTTAATCCATTTGGAGAATATTTTTTCAAAGTACTCAATATTTGAGTACTTGGCTGTTTTTTCAAATATTCATTTTTGGAAGCTATTTTCTGAATGACATTTCCTTCCTCATTCTGTTCATTGCATTTTTGTCCACATAACGGGGACCGACCAGCAAGAAGATCTCTCATGGAGTGTCTGTGCTGTTCTGCGGACCTCAGCATTTGAGTCGTACTGTTCCACAAAAGCTGGCATCTCACATCGTGAATGACAAGGCCCCACTAGCCACTCTGATTTGTGAACATTTTCACACTGACACTTATCTGTTTATGCTCCAAGTGAAATTTAGAATCTTTTGTGGCAAGGTTAAAAAATCCACCTGATTTTGAACATGGGCCGGAGGGTGACTTAAGTCTATACATGATTATGAGATAGACATGAACATTTCTAGAGCACTATCTGTACATAAGGTACCATAAAAAGTGCATTTTACACATCATTACCTGTTTACTGACAACAATGGTATTATCACCATTTTCTAGAAGAAAAACCTGAGGCAGAAGGAGATTGGTTTCATAGGTCAGAAGGCCACCCTTGGGTTTCACAGGTCAGCCTGAAGGGCTGGTCTTGGGGCGTGATGACAAGTCTAATCAGTCCTCCAGTTCTAAACAGCAAGGATCTCTCTCTTGCTTGAGGTGATCTTTTTTTTGCAACCACTTAGCCTCTATGTAAAAGTGAGAAGAGGTGGTACTTGGCTTTCTGTTCCTGCATTAGCTTGCTAAGGATAATGGCCTCCAGCTCCATCCATGTTCCAGCAAAAGACATGATCTCATTCTTTTTTCATGGCTGCATAGTATTCCATGGTGAATATGTACCACATTTTCTGTATCCACTCTGTTATGTATGGGCATTTATGTTGATTCCATGTCTTTGCTATTGTGAACAGTGCTTCAATGAACATACATGCGTATGTGTCTTTATAGTAGAATGATTTATATTCTTTTGAGTATATACCCAGGAATGAGATTGCTGAATCAACTGGTAGTTCTGCTTTGGATCTTTGAGGAATCACCGTACAGCTTTCGACAACAGTTGAACTAATTTACATTCCTACCAACAGTGTATGAGGGCTCTCTTTTCTCCACAACCTCGCCAGTGTCTATTGTTTTTTGACTTATTAATATTAGCCATTCTGATTGGTGTGAGATGCTATCTCATTGTGGTTTTGATTTGCATTTATCTAATGATCAGTTATGTTGAGCTTTCTTCATGTTTGTTGGCTGCATGTCTGTCTTCTTTTGAAAAGCCTCTTCCTGTCCTTGGCCACTTTTTAATGGGGTTTTTTGTTTTTCTCATGTAGATTTGTTTAAGTTCCTTATAGATCCTGAATATCAGACCTTTGTCAGATGCATAGTTTGCAAATATTTTCTCTCATTCTGTAGATTGTTTGTTTACTCTGTTGATAGTTTGCTTTGCTGTGCAGAGGCTCTTAAGTTTAATTAGATCCCAGTTATTAATTTTTGCTTTTGGTATCTTTGTCATGAAACCTTTACCTATTCCTACATCCAGGATGATGTTGCCTAGGTTGTCTTCCAGGAGTTTTATAGCTTGGGGTTTTACTTTTAAGTCTTTGATCCATCTTGAGTTGATTTTTAAATCCAGTGGAAGGAAGGGGTTCAGTTTTTGTCTTCTGCATATGGCTAGTCAATTATCCCATGACATTTATTGAATGGTGAACTTTTTTCCCATGGCTTGTTTTTGTCAGCTTTGTGCAAGATCAGGTGGTTGTAGGAGCGTGGCTTTATTCCTGGCCTCTCTACTCTTTTCCATTGGTCTATGTGCCTGCTTTTGTACCAATACTATGCTGTTTTGGCTACTGTAGCCATGAAATATAGTTTGAAGTCGGGTAACACGATGCCTCCAGCTTTGTTCTTTTCCCTTCAGATTGCCTTGGCTATTCAGGCTTTTTTTGGTTCCATACAAATTTTAAAATAGTTTTTTCTAGTTCTGTGAAGAATGTCATTGGTAGTTTGATAGGAATAGCATTGAATTTGTAAATTGCTTTGAGCTGTATGGCCATTTTAACGATATTGAATGTTTCTATCCATGAGCATTAAATGTTTTTCCATTTGTTTTTGTCATCTACCATTTCTTTAGGCAGTGTTTTATAATTCTCATTGCAGAGCTCTTTCACCTCCCTATTTAGCTGTATTCCTAGATATTTTATTTTTCTTTTAGTAATTATGAATGGGATTGCCTTCCTTATTTGGTTCTTGGCTTGACTGTTGGTGTATAGGAATGCTAGTGATTTTTGTACATTGATTTTGTATCCTGAAACGTTGCCAAACTTGTTTATCAGCTGAAGGAGCTATTGGGCTCAGACTGTGGGGTTTTCTAGATATAGAATCATGTCATCTGCGTACAGGGATACTTTGACTTCCTCTCTTCCTATTTGAGTTTCCTTTGTTTCTTTCTCTTGCCTGATTGCTCTGGCTAGAACTTCCAATGCGATGCTGAGTTGGAGTGGTAAGAGGATCCTTGTCTTGTGCCGATTTTCAAAGGGAAATGCTTCCAGCTTTTGACCATTCAGCATGATGTTGGCTGTGGGTTTATCATATATACCTCTTATTATTTTGAGATATGTTCCTTCAATACCTATTTTATTGAGAGTTTTTAACATGAGTGGATGGTGAATTTTATCGAAGGCTTTTTTCTGAATCTATTGAGATAATCATGTGGTTTTTGTCTTTAGTTTTGTTTATGTGATGAACCACATTTATTGATTTGCATATGTTGAACCAGCCTTCCATCCTGGGGATGAAGCTTACTTGATCGTGGTGGGTAAGTTTTTGATGTGCTGCTGGATTCGGTTTGCCAGTATTTTGTTGGGGATTTTTGCATCAATGTTCATCAAGGATATTGGCCTGAAGTTTTCTTTTCTTGTTGTGTCTCTGCCAGGTTTTGGTATCAGGGTGATGCTGGCCTCATAGAATGAGTTGGGGAGGAGTCCATCTTCAATTTTTTGGAATAGTTTCAGTGGATATGGTACCAGCTCTTCTTCGTATACCTGGTAGAATTCAGCACTGAATCCATCAGGTCCTGGACTTTTTTTGGTTGACAGGCTATTTATTACTGATTCAATTACAGAACTCATTATTGGTCTGTCCAGGAAATCAATTTCTTCCTTTTTTAGTCTTGGAAGGTTGTATATGTCCAGGAATTTATCCATGTCTTCCAGGTTTTCTAGTTTGTGTGCATAGAGGTGTTTGTAGTACTTTCTGATGGTTATTTTTGTTTCTGTTGGGTTAGTGATAATGTCACCTTTATTATTTCTAATTGTGTTTATTTGGATCTTCTCTTTTTTCTTATTAGTCTAGCTAGTGACCTAACTTATTTTTTCAAAAACCTGAATCTGAAGAGATTTCATAATGCTAAATTACCTTCACTTTCCATAAATAAATGCTACTCGATAACTATACATCATTTTTATAATACTGTCAAACTTGTTTTTTTAACAAATTAAATATTATATTATTATTTTCTCTATTACATTTTTTGTTTTGTTTTTAGTATCATGCTTTTAGTAGTCACTTTAAAATTTTAAAAAATAGATTCTTAGTGTTTACTTTTTACCTTAAGTTAGTACTTCAAGCAATCAAAACATCTAAGAGCCTATTAACTTCAATGAAAACCTCTGTCATTTTTGCCCTTATTGTCATATATTTTATTTCTATATATGTCATAAGCCCCATAAAACACTGTTACTATTTTTGTTTTAAGCAATTATCTTTCATATTTTCCTTTTTCAATGTGTTTTTTTCTTTTTCTGCAGCTCTCTGCTTCTTTCTGGAATCATTTGCTTTATACATGAAGATTTTAAAATACTTATAATAGCGTGAAACCTGATAGGAGCAAATATTCTCAGCTTTTTTGTGTGTGTGTGTCTAAGAATATCATTGGTTTCCTTTAGTTTTAGAATGTTTTCAGTGTGTATAGCATTTCAGAGCTTTAAATAGTCTCAGCATTGTCTTCTCTCTTCAGAGTTGTTCCCTAATGTAATGCACACCACACCTCCCACCCCAAGCTCTTTTAATATTTTCTCTTTACCTTTGGTTTTGAACAGTTTGACAATGATGTGATAAATTGCAATTTTTTTGAGTTTGCTGAGTTTCTTGAATTTGTGAGTCAAGGTCTTTTATTATTTGGAAAGTTCTGGATTATAATTTTTCAAAATAAAGCTCCTATTTTATCATTTTTCATTCACACAATGCTTCTTATCTCTCCCATGCTCCATTCTGTTGCTTCTATTCTTTTTCTTTTTATCCTTCAGTTGAGACACTGTATTCTGAAGCTTTTTCAAGCTAAAGATCCTTTTTTCATTTTAACTTTTAAATTTATTACTCCCTTTTTCTCTATACACACACACACGCACACACACACACACAATTTACTCCCTCTTTCTTTATACACACACACACACACAGACACACACACATGATATATTATAGCCTTCCATTTTAGAATGAATATTTGGGGTTACTTTTCACTTCTTCATTTGCCCATATTACCCTCTGCTTTATTTAACATTAAATACAGTTATTTTGAAGTTTTTACCTGCTAATAACAAAACCTGAGATACTTTTGATCTGCTTCAGTCATCTGTTTTCTCCCTTGATTCTCTGATACTTACTGCTTTCTCTTTGATGATATTTTACAAAATACGTGCTGGAGTCTGCATGGAATACGTTGTAGAGACTCTGGCTTCTGCTATCTTCCTCTGAAGAGTGTTGAATTTGGCTCTGGCCTTTTCTCCCAGGTTTGATTTACTACTATTTTTATGCATGATTTTAGTATGCATGTTTGTCATTCCGTTGTGATTTCTCCTTTAACTAGTGAATTAAATATGGGGTGTTTGATTTTGAAAAGATTAGAAGGAAGCCCTTTTTCAGTTGTGGACTTCTAGTTTAATTTTGTGGCTGTGAACATATAAAAGAGGCACAAGGAGCATGGCAGTATTAGGGCTTTCTTCTCTCCTTCATCTCTAAAGAGTGAAAATGAAAGAAGAGAAGATATCTTCTCTCCTACATCTCTCCTTCATCAAACAGCAAGCCCTCCCTCCAAAACCTTAGCATAGAACCTCTTATATCTCTTGTCAGAACACACTCCCTGGACTGATTACATGCAAAGAGTAAAGGCCAATAATACATTTTCTTTTAAAGGCAGGTACATGGTCATCCAAACAAGGCCAATCTAGTAGAGAATGAGGAAGTAGATATTGGGTCACTAACCAGCTATGTCTGCCACAGCATTGTGCCTGGTAACCACATGTGCTTTGACATGTTAGTATTTAGCTTGCTAGGGCTGACAGAACAAAGTACCACAGACTGGGGACTTTAAATAACAGAATCTTATTTTCTCATATTTCTGGAGGCTGGAAATCCAAGATCAAGATGCCAGCAGAGTTGGTCTCTTCTGAGGTCTCTCTTCTTAGCCTATAACAGGCTGTCTACTTGCTCATGGCATCTCTCCTCTGTGTGTCTACGTTCTGACCTTGTCTTCTTCTATAGACACCAGCCATATTGAATTAGGGTCCCCCCATAATGTCCTCAATCTAACTTAATTGCCTCTTTAAAGGCCTTATCTCCAAATACAGTCATATTTTGAAGTACAGGGGTTAGGATTGCAACCTATGAATTTTGGAAGCACAAACTACAGCCCATAACATAAACAAATGGATAATTCATTGAACTCAGATGATCTGGCCTATTCATAATAGACAGATTTGATCAACAGCTTTTCTTCAAACACTTTACTGGGTTCTTGGAAGGTCTCTCTTAGTTTTGCTTCTATCTCACTGGGTGTTTCTTTCACTATCACTTCTTAGATAATAATATGCAGCCCATTATTTAAAAATACTAACAGTGCACTGATGATTCACAAAAACCTCCAGTCCATACCTCTCTCCTGTATTAGAGTCTTGTAAATCCAACTGTCTCCTCACTCTGTCCACTTAGATGTCTAAGAAACATCTCACTCTTAATGTCTTCTAACAAGCTCTCAATATTTGTCTCCAAACTTCTCCAGCAGTCTTCCACACCTTAATAAATAATAACTATGTTATTCGGTTTGCTTTAAGGTATCAAAGTTGTCATTAAGTCTTCTATTTTTCCAATCTATATGTGACCCAGCGTAGAATTTTGTCACCTATACCTTCAAATATATTCAGACTCTAGCTATGTCTCACCACCCTCCCCCACCACCTGCCGTGTCCAGGGCGGATTATTACAGGTGCTCCCTTGAGAGGGTTTTCTTTGCTCCTCACACTTTATTATCAGAGGGAAATCAAGGAGATCCTGTCAAAATCTGTCAACAACTAATTGAAAAGAAAATTTTAATTGAATGTAGCATTTATAGTAGCATCAAATACAAAATAGACCCAGAAATATAGCTAAAAGTTATTTAACTCTCCTAAAGAAAACTGTAAATATTATTAATAGGACATTTTTAAAACTTCTAAATAAATTGAAAGGCATAACATGTTTATCAATTAAGAACTCAATACTAAAATATGTCATTTATTTCCAAATTGATGCATAGACTTACTGCATTCCCAATAAAAATCCTAGCTCTCTCTGTGTATGTCTGTGTGTATGTGTAGTTTGACAAGTTTGACTAACTTTATAGCATACTCATAAATTAATTTGTGGTAGTTTATATACATAAATGTAAGGTGAAACATTAATTACCTAGGAGTCAATCTAGAAGTAACCACTTTTAAACTTATGGTAGGGAAATATACACACACACT
Organism: Piliocolobus tephrosceles; assembly: GCF_002776525.5. Taxonomy (NCBI): domain Eukaryota; kingdom Metazoa; phylum Chordata; class Mammalia; order Primates; family Cercopithecidae; genus Piliocolobus; species Piliocolobus tephrosceles. Next base: position 2,998,881 of record NC_045437.1, read on the forward strand.
CACACACAGTCTGGAAAAGAAAAGACTGATAAATTGCACTACATTGAAGTTAAATATTTCTATTTATCAGAAGAAACTGTTTAGAAATGGAAAGCAAGCCAGAAACACTCTCTCTCACACATACACACACACACATGGAGAGAGAGAGAGAGAAAGGATATTTTCAACAAAAATATCTGCCAAAGGGCTTGAATCCACAACATCTCTACAGATTAAAAAAGGAGAAGCAATTAAATAGCAAACACATCAAGAGAGATTAAAATATCCTGGACAAAAGAGGATAGTAATATGGCTCATAATGCATTTAAAAAGATGCTTCATCTTATTTGTTATCTGAAAATTGAGAAATAAAACCATCATGAGTAAACCCCATGCCCATGAGAATGGTCAAATTTGAAAAGGTTGACAATAACAAAAGTGGTTGAGGATATGAACCACGGAAAGGTCCACGCCATGCTGCTTGTAGGAGTGACTATCACAAATGCCCAGTGTTAAGGAGACTCCACTCCTAGGTCTAAACTGCAGACCCATGAAAATGCATGTGCAACATAAGACATATGAAGGAATGTTCATTGCAGTATTATTCATAGTAGGCAAAACTGAAAACCACTCAAATGTAATTCAAACAGTAGAATTGATAAACTGTGATAGTGTCACACAATGGAGCAAGATAGCAACAAAAATGAATGAGCTGCTATTATTTGCAACAACCTGGATGGAGCTCATAGACATAATTTTGTGTGAAACAAGGCAGATCCCAAATACCAGGCACTGTGTGACTTCATTGGCAGGACTTCCCATCCCGTTTAGCAGGGGACCAGGCCCACCTCCTCTCCTTCTGCTCCCACAACACCGTCTCCTTCTGGTCCTTGAACTTGTAGAACACCCTGATGGAACACTTGTCCCTGACTCTACCTGGAGTGCTCCCTCTGCGGATTCATGGTAGACCATGCCCACACAGCTTCAGGTGTCAGCTCCAAGCCCATCTGACTGTTACCTGACATGCTGTGTATTTCTTTGTTTGTTTTCCTATCTCTTCCCACTAGGATGTAACCCCCATGAAAACAGGGACTAGCCTGCTTCTTTCATTGCTGTATTTTCTGAATCTGCAAAGGCACATGACAATTATCAATGCTCGATAAATACCTTTCAAAGACACATGGCTGATGCTGCTACACTTTATGACTTCTGTTAGCAAATAAGTTTGAACATTTCCCAGTTTTCTCTTGTATGAGTGACCTGCTCATGCTTGCGTCCTTCTTGGCATCTTCATATATTTTTTCCTTTCTGTTTCTGTGAACATCTTACACAGTCTGGAGCACCATCCAAGCAATAATCTCAGACTGTCATTGTGAGCACACTGGCTTCATTCCAATCTGTAAGAGTTAGGATCTCTCCAGTGGCGATTTCTGCTTCTGTTCAGGTTGCCCCACAGTAAAGCCAGGTCTTACCTGGAGTTTTATCACAGGAAAAGATTTATCCAGGCACCAAAAGTGAACGGTGTCACTGGATTCTTATTTCTTCAGCACAGAAGAATTGGGGTTAACATTCAGCCTGTGAAGGCTGCTGAATGTAACTCCTGCTGGGGTGAGATCGTGGCGAAGTCACAGTGGCTGGGTGCTGGGGACCGCAGCCATGAATTCACTGCCTACGTACTAAGAGCAGATTATAATAAAGCACCTATTAGTGGAGAGCCTTGCATCCCAGGCGCCCTGGTGAGGTGTTTATGATTTGTTCAGAGGCATTAGCGAATTTTGCTCAAGTGTGCATTGGACCATGTTCTGCACATTTCATGAATAATTAAAAATGGAAGTCTAAACATTTCATGTGCAGGGATTTGTGTATAATTCTTATAATAAAGACAATGACCCAGAGTCTTAGAACCGAATCAAGAACAGAGAATTTCAACAGCTTATTTGTGGTCTTGGCTGCGCCTGGGAAATGTAATCCCCCCTTTTAAAAAAGGTGATATATGAGATGGATGTTCTTGAAGATGGTGGATAAAGGTAAATTTTTTTAAAAAAGAAGAGAAATGGAGGGCTTTTAAGTGATGCTTTTACATAGCCTATGTTGAATCCAGAGCATGGTCTAATAAACATTCTGGTATTTTACACACTGCCCTTTGTTTTCTGTTTTCATCCGTAATTCACTAATGTGTTCTCTGTTATATGATAAATCCACTCTTAAAAAATGATGACTTCGACTTCTCTGCCAGGAAACAACTGGACATAGATAATACGGCATCATTGTGGGGTGTTGTTTCCAAAGATTCTGGCCCAGACTGTCAAAATGATGCTGCACAGCGTGGATCTACTCCAAGCCTCTGAGGGGGAACATCTGTCCAGAGCCTTGGGCCCTCCTGAGGGGGCCACAGACCCCTTCCTGAAACCTCCCTGCTCCTACCTGGGCCTATCCGGGGCCATCTCCTGTAATTGTCATTGTCCCCTCCCAGCCAGGGTTTCCCATGTCTCTCTCTGTCTCTATCGCCTGTTCTCAACCCAAGGTCCTCTAGAAACAGGACACAGAGCTTGGTGCTCCTCCTGCACCCTCCATAGCTCCCGTTTCCCCAGGGAAGAAGGTCATGTGGCCCCCAGGCCCTGGCCTTTCCTCACCTATCCTCCCACACCTGCCCCTCCACTAGCTCCTGGCTTCACCCAGATGCTCCAAACCCAAACTCAGGCTCCCATTCCTGCTCCTCCCTGTGTCCGGAAGGTCGTTCCCTCAACACCCCCAGACTGTTCCTAGGTCACAGCCTTTGTGCAAAGTCGCCTTTGTCATGCGAGTGTCTCACCACCCTAGTTAACAATGAGCGCAACCATTATACACCCAGACCCGCTGTGCCTCCCCACAGTGATCCTTCTCCAGTCCTGTGGCACAAAGGACCCCAAGGGAGTCAGCTCACTCCGTGACTGATGACCTGCACCCCCCACACACCGATGGCAGCTCCAGGCGGGCAGGATTGCTTGTTTTTATTTTGTGCGCTGTGTTCCAGGAGAACAGAGCCTTACCTGTAACAGGTACTAACAGGTATGTGTTGAATAAATCCTCCAGCCTTTTAGGGTCTGCGGGCACAGAAAAAGTGCTCCTCCTGCCCACACTGCCCCTTCCACCCCCACGCCATTCAGAAGCCTTTGGGAGTTCAGAGGCATCCCCTCCACAGAGAAACAGCTGCCCTGGCACCCCCGTGCTGAGCCCCCCTGCCAAGCACACACGAGACCAGTGCAAAACTTCCCTTTGGGGAGGGCCCTCTCCCTGCTGGGGAACGTCCTCAGGGGTACCTCTCTAGGACAGGGGTTGGTTCATGGTAGACTCACAGCAAATATCTCAGACATCTAAGTAGAAACTGAAGACTGCTCACAAGGAAAAACCCTTTTCAAAAACAACAACAACAACAACACCACGTACAGGCTACCACCTGGAGGACAGAAACCCGCCACAGCCCTGCTCACCCCCTCTCTCTTCTGAGGGTTCCTAATAAAGGATCTTGTGGGGGCCGCTTCCATCCCCACTTCAGGAGGGCTGCGAGTCCAGGGGAGCCCTGGCAAAGGCACGCCTGTGGATGTGTCTAGAATGCATTGAAAATACTTTTCTGAAGAAGGCTTTCAGTTTTCTGAGAGTTTAGAACACTAACTTTTTTGCAGCAGATAGCTTCATAATTGCTGCGCTGGTGAAAGGACGTGATACCGAAATGCGCTTTGCGGGGCAGGGCTGGGAATCCTCTGGTGGTGACAGAAAAGTTGTTTATTGAGTGAGAAAATCATTTCATATTTTTAGGGAATTTGAGAACCTTTGTATGAGAGATCAAGCCAAGGGGAGCTGAAATTCAGTGAATGCCAACTTTTGAAACAGTTGAAAACACTTTGCACAGATGAGAAAACATACAGAAGATCTCCGACGCTTCCTCTGCATCAGGCTTTTCCCTGAGTTCAGGGAAATTCAGCAAGCGGCACTTGAACTAACACAGAACTAAAATGTGTTCAGTGCTGTGCTCTGGTTCCCTGTCTCGGGTGCTGAGAAGCAGAGGACTGCCCATGGCCGCGCTGTCCGTAGGCCCCTCCAGAATCCCCGAGGTGGCCCATGCCCAGCCACCTCTGAGGGCACCACCCAGGGCGAGCTGGATGGTGGGAGCCTGCTGGACAGGTGGACCCTCCCCTGGGCTGAGGCTTCATATGGACTCCAGGCCTGGGTTCCCACTGAGGAAAGTCAAGGCAAGGAAGCGCGCTGGGGCACTCAGAGCCTGGTGCGAGGGCACATCTCCCTCGGCGCCCTCTGCTGCTCACTTCAGCTTCTGGACAGCTGAGGCCTCCCTGTCTGTCTCCTAGAGCCTCCATGGGGCTGTCTGCTCCTGCCCTCCAGGCAGCCGTGTCACCTGGCTGCATTGACACCTGGCCAACTTGCCTATAGAAGGTGTGAGGGGAAGAGTCGCATTGCCCTCCTGGCCCCACTCAGTGATGACAAAGGCAGATGCTGCTGCTGGCCACACTGCCCTTTCCCTATCACGGGGCAGCTCTAGTGCCTTCCACACTCAGCCACCACCTTGTGGGGCCATGCAGTTTCACCAGTGAGGCCACCTCCTGCCTGTACCCACACACCTCTTTCCACACTGCCATGGCTATCTACTTTCCAGACGGATTGAACTGTGTACCTCCCCACAAATTTTCTGTGCTTAAGTCCTAACCCCCAGCATCTCAGAATGTGCTCTTATTTGGATACAGAGTCTTGCAGATGTCATGAGTTCAGACAAGGTCCTGTTACAGTAGGATGGGCCCCTAAGCCAGTACGGCTGGGGCCCAATAGAAAAGGAAAATTGGACACATCCCTGCCCATAAAGGGAGAGTGCCATGTGAAGGTGCAAGCTTTGCTGCCATAAGCCAGGGAACCACCAGGAGCTGGAGAGGATGGGCACAGGTCCTCCCTAGTGCCCTCAGAGGGAACCTGGCCTTGTGGCACCGTGATCTGGGGCTTCAGGCCTCCAGGTTGTCAAAATACATTTATGTGGTTGAATCCCCTCTGTTCCAGCAGCCCTAGCCAGCTAACACTCACCCCACTGGGGGAGCATGGGCTGGCCAGCCTCCCTACTCGGGTGTGTATTCCCAAGCGGAGAGAGAAGCCCTGTGGCATGTGTTTGCTGACCCAGAGGCTTTAGGCAGAATGAAATATTTTAGAACAAAGGCAATTCCATCCAACTCTTCACATTAACAAATAAACAAGGCTTAGAGCAATCCACTTGGGAGGGCGTAATGACCCAAAGCCACTCAAGACCCAAACTCTCAGTCCTGGCTCAGTGTCCTTGCTATGTCTTGGTTTATTTCTTTAAATTTGCAATATAAACTTACCTAGAGGATGCACTCTTAATCTGACTTATCAGGAGTGTGGGTTGCTCTAGTCTCTCCTTACCACCATAGCCTCCTCAAGTGTATGGCACAGGACCCTCCAGGGTGGGCACCAATCCATGGAGAACCTTCCAGCACAGCTCAAATGCTCACACCTTGGTGTCAAGTGGCATTGCCATGCACACTGCACCTTCCAGATGCAGCTGAGCGCACCTCAGAGAACCAGTGCTTTCCGAAGCCGTACTAGTACAAAGAAGCAACGCCAGCATGGACCCCCGCTCTGTATACTTTCTAGGCTAAACTGCACATCATGGGGAAACATACTCATTCCTGAGTTTTCTGTCTATAAGCCCGAGGACCCCAGCGGCTGGGTGCAGGGGCTGCAGGGCCTGCCTTCTTAGTGCATGGATGGTGAAGCTGCAGAATGGGGCAGTGTGAGAACTGATGGGTGGAAACGGTCTCTGTCTTTGAATCACACGTTGAGAGAATACTGTCATGAACTTCAACTGCATGCTTTCTAGGAATGTGGAGAACTAAAAATAGCAACCTAAGGACATGGAAAAAATACAAGTTTCAAACGAGGAATGGGAATATCTGTCCTGGTCTGAATTACCTGAAGAGCTTCCCTGGCTTCCGCCTCTGCTGCTAAGACAGGTGTGGCCTGGAGCCATGTGTACATGGCCAGAGTGGGTTCCCTGTGTCCACTGGTGATTCTGCCTCACCAAGCACTTTCCTCTGAACAGCTGAATGACTCGAACACAACATTGTTTAAGGGCAAGTCCTATGGGATGGCTCCCAGGAACCCCTTCTCTACAGCATAGATGGAACAAGACTCAGGAGCGGGGGCGGGGGGTGGAGGGTGTGCAGGCAGAAAACCTTTTGTAAAGAGTCTTCCAGGGTCCTAAAACTGAAATATTTTTGGTGTGTGTTCTAAACATAAAACACACGCATCTCCTAAAAGTTCTCCTCAAAACCCCAAATGACTGACTTCTTAGAGGACACTGCTGCTGTCCTCTCACTCTCTGGAATGCTGGTGGAAGAGGAGCCGTGTGAAGGATGGGTCCAGTGAGGAGGTGAAGGGAGACGTTCACAGGGAGATGGTAAGCAAACACCTATTTGTACACTAGGAAAGAATTAAGTTCATGAACCCAACCATCTCCACTGAGTTTCTGTAATTTCTCTGCCAACCTCAGAGAAGAAAAGAATGAAAATGTGAAAGACTGAGTTACAGCCAGCTTGTGAAGACCAGGGCAACTGAAGCAAGCCCCTCCGTCCTGGACACCTGAGACCTCCCAGGGGCATGAAAACCTCAGCCATCAGCCAGGACCACTCAGAGGCCAATAGAATGGGCAACAGAGGATGACATGGCCAGGTGGTGGGCTCATGGGAGGGGGACTACACCTGTGGGCAGGTAATGGGCTCACACGGGGGGATGGTGGGGACACTACATCTATCAGCAGGTGATGGGGACACCGGGGCATGGTGGAGAGAGTACACCTGTGGGCAGGTGATGGGGTCACAGGGGTTGGTGGGGAGATTACAACTCTGAGCAAGTGATGGAGTCATGGGAGGATGGTGGGGAGAATACACCTGTGGACAGGGGATGGGGTCACAGGGTGATGGTGAGGAGACTACAACTCTGAGCAAGTGATGGGGACACAGGGGGGTTGGTGGGAGAGTGCACCTGAGGGCAGGTGATGGGGTCACAGGGGGAATGGTGGGGCTGTACACCTATGGGCAGGTGATGGGGTCATGGGGGGATGATGGGAGAATACACCTGAGGGCAGGTGATGGGGTCACGGGGGACGGTGGGGAGAGTACACCTGTGGGCAGGGGATGGGGTCACAGGGGTGAACACACAGTGCGACCCCAGTTCCTCAAGCGGCCCACACTGCATGAGCCCTACACTGCAGAAGCACAATTTGTGGACTCCTCCAGCCAGTTCATCAATCAAAGCTACAATTAATCATATGGGATTTTCAGTGGACCCTTTACAGGAAACAGGTCAGCGCATGTGATTTAAAATAACAGTTTATATATTTACAGACTACTTACTGCAGGCTAAGCATCACCATCTCAGGTCATCTTGACCATGATCCTGGAGGAAGGTAATTCCTGGTGGGCAATGAGATACCTGAGGCCCAGAAAGCCATGCAAATACTTCCAGGTCCCAGAAACGGAAGAGACAGACTTTCGCTCCTGAGTCTGGGTTGGAAACTCTGGCTCCTGGGCACTGTGGAAGCTGCCCCATTCCCCAGAGCAGGCACCATGTCCCTGCAGCATCTGGGGTGCAACCCAGGCATAGGTGAAACCTAGGATCCACAGTTAGGCTGCGTAACATCAGGCCAAGTTTGTTTCCAAATACTGTAAATATGAACCTTTGCTGGAGTCTATAGTTCTTAAGTGTTTTTTTCTCTCTAAAATCACAATTTTTGCCGAAACGAACTGGTTATTCAAGTATTATAAATTCATCCATTCAAATAACCACATATGCGCCCACGTCAAAAGGTCATAGTTATCCAAAGGGAACCAAGACAAGACCCTGCTGACCAAACTTCCGGACCTTTCCTGAAGGGACTGAGCCACATCTTGGTGATATCCAGCACACACAATGACAGGGGCAGAGGGAGCGAACAAGACAGGAAGACAAGAAGGAAGACAGCAAGAAAAAAAGAGAGAAAGAGAAAGGAAGGAAGGCGAAGAAAAGGGGGAGCCTTGTTCTAGCTGGAGATTTAATAAGGTTCTTTCTTCCCATTTTAATGGTAAATAGAGCAAACCTTCATGACAGGTGTTTCTTTTAAAATGAAATTATTAGGCTGCGAACTGCAGAGGCTGGAGAGAAAACAAAACAAACAAACAAAAGATGATTTCTATTTCCTCACTGGAGGGTCTGTCTAAACCAATGAATGCAATTTAAAGGCAGGGCCTGCAGAATAGCGGTCTGCATAATGTGCATCCAGGTCCATCCTGTGTGTGTAGAAAAGACTAAAAATAAGAATGGATAAAGGGAAATCCATTTCCTTTATCCTAAAGGATGATCCTAAAGAGAATAGGATCATCTCGGACCTGAAAGCACAGGGGAATTGCCTTTACTGCACCAACCAGAGACAAGCAGAGAGGCGGCTTCTGAGAGCAAGGTGGGGAGTCAGCGGTGACAACAGGGACACACTTGACTCCAGCCTCACAATCTGGAGTGGCCGGGGTTCCTATCCTACCCTGGCCCCCACATCTCCCAGGAGTCCCCACTTCTCCTGGTTGTTCCTCGGGACACGTCTCCCTCCATGCATCCCCTTGCCTGGCTGCTCAGGGCCAGGGTATAATCTGTTTTTCCTAATTGCTTGCTCCATAATGATACCTGTCTCCTGCAAAGGCCACAGTGTGAATGAGATGTGATTCCACGGAAGTCAGTCAGTGCTTAAATTGAAATATTATGGGAAGGGCAGCCCACTGCAGATCTTTGATGTAGCAGCCCATGGCTTGGGGGGAGCTGGGGACACAGAAGCTAGTGTCCACTGTACTCAGTTCCTCGTCATTTCAAGGGGAGAGCAGAGAGAGCAGACAGTGTCAATACAAATAATTCCAACTGAATCTGCAAAGTGAGTGCTGCAAGCTGGAGGTGTGCCCCCTGGCCCGTATCTGTGGGAAAGAAAGCCAAGAAGAACCATTCAGCATAGTTTAAATGGCTTAAAATTCATTTATATATGGCAGGCACCAGGGCAGAAAGACAAACACGTGAATACAAGCCATAAATGAAAAGAATCAACCAGTTACACCATTAAAGATATCTGAATATAATGCCAGTTGCTACGAGTGTGGAGAGTGCATCTCTGAGATGGTCAATTTCTTCCTACCCAAAAGCATGGTGATGCAGAAAGAATTGGTAGTGTCCTTTCACTTATTTTCAGACAGGCTCAAGATTACTTCCAATAAATAAGTATAATTGTTCGTAATTCGAAGAACAGACTTACTTGATGATGACATGACTTTAAATGTCAAAAAGCTAAAAGATCATACACACACCTGTCAGAACTAATACATGAACCCAGCAAAGTTGCAGAATATATAATCAACACACAAAAGTCAGTTGTGTTTTTTACACTAGTAATAGATAATCTGGAAAGAAAATTAAGAAAACAATTCCATTTGCAAAAGTATTTAAAAGAATAAAATACTTAGAAATAAACCTAACCAAGGAGGCTTAACACTTATACTCTGAAAACTATAAAACATTGCAGAAAGAAGTTAAAAACAAATAAATGGTGACATGTTCATTGTTGAGATTGGAAAACTTAAGAAGTCAATACATTGTAAAAGTGATCTACAGATTCCATTCAATCTCTATCAAAATCTCAACATTTTTTGTAGAAATAAAAAAAATTATCCTACAAATAATGTGCAATTTCAAGAGACTCTGAACAGTCAAAACAATCTCAAAAAATAACAAATGTGGACATCCCACACTTCCTGCTTTCAAAAATTACTACAAAGCTACAGTAATCAAAACAGTGTGGTGTGCTGTGGCACAGACTGACTTATAGACCAAGGGAATCAAATAGAGATCCCAGAAATATACCCTCATACATAAGGTCAAATGATTTTGACAAGGGTGCCAAGACTAGTCAATGGGGAAAGGACACTTTTTTCAAAAGATGATGTTGGAGAAACTGGACATCCACTTTCCAAAAACAAAACACAAAACAAAAAACAAGAAAAACCCTCGTGAACCTGGACCCTTACCTTTCATCATATGTAAAAATTAACTCATAATGCATCAAAGACCTAACTAAACATGAGAGCAAAACTATAAAACGGTAGAGAACACATAGGGAAAAAACTTCATAGCATTAGATTTGGCAAAGATGTCTTGGATGTAATACCAGAAACATGAATAATAAAAGAAAAAAGTAGACAAATTGGGCTTTAGGCCCTCCATTATTAAAATTTAAAAATTTGTTCAACGAAGGACATAAATGATAGCAGAAAAAGGCCACCCACAGAAAGGGAGAAAACATTTGTAAATTATATATTAATAAAGAAATAACAGTCTAGAATATATAAAAATGCCTACAACTCAATAACAAAAACAAACAACCCAATTTTTAAAAAATGGGCAAAAGACTTGAATAGACATTTCTCCAGAGAAGACATACAAATGGCCAAGAAACACAGGAAGTGGTGCTCATCATCACTAACCATTAGGGAAATGCAACTGAAGAACAATAAAATAGCACTTCACCTCCATTGGGATGACTATTATTCAAGACAAAGAAAGTTGGTGAGGATGTCAAGAAATAGGAGCTCTCGTGTACGGGTGTCAGGAAGGTGACATGGTAAGCCACTGTGAAAAATGGAATGGTAGTTCCTCAAAACAACAACAACAACAACAACAACAACAACAACAACAACAGCAACAACAACAGAGAATTAGCCAGGTATGTTGTGGGCCTATGCATAGTGGTGTGTGTTTGTAATACCAGCTATTTGAGAGGCTGAGGCAAGAGGGTCACTTGAGCCCAGAAGTTTGAGGCTGCAGTGAGCTATGATGGCACCACTGCACTCCAGCCTGGGTGACAGAGTGATATCCTATCTCTGAAAAGATGATGATGATAGATAGATAGATGAATAGACAGATAATGACAGAGCCATGTAATTAAGCAATGGTTCTTCCGAGTTTACATCCAAGGAGGACAAGTATGCAGGGATGTGTACAGTGTAGGCAGTGATAAGTCACTGTCCTGTGGAATCTTACAAGGAACAATCATTTCAGTTGTTTTCTACCAAGTGGTTAGAATATTTCATTTTTTCATAGAATTGAATTATTTTGCATAAGTTGAATTACCTGACTAAAACAAAATATTCAAATCAGCTGCTGCTTCCACACAGTGAAAGGTTTAAAGAGTTAACTAGCCTTTCCAGTGTCCGTGATCAACATCAGTGGGCAATTGGGATAAATTAACCTCCCCCCCCCCGCCCCAAAAAATAAAGAAGTTTGGCTTTCTCTTATGGTCTGTAAAATAGAAAGTCAAATGGAGAGAGACACAATTATCTTGATAGTAGAGCCAAAAATAAAACAACCCTTGTCTTGCAGCTGTTAACTTTGCAAGGGAATAAAGACAGCAATAAACCAGAGGCCTGGCTTCAGTCCTGTAGCTGCCTGTGCTTGTTGCTGTCCTTAATTGTCTCAGAAAAAAAAAAAAAAAAAAAGAAAAGAAAAAGAAGAAGAGGCTAATTACAGCAATACTACACATTTCACAGGGGTGCTATAAAAGTAAAATGAGGTAACGGACATGGAAACACTTAAAAGTTTAGGCCATGGGTTATGAGTTTTATTACTAAATATATCTGATCAGTGAGGGTGACTGTCCAGAGACCCTTCCATCTCTTAAATTCCCTCAATGATTCAGGAAAGCATAAGTTACTGGGAGGACTAGTTGACATTGTTCTCTTAGAATGATTTCCTGTCACACTTAGCCCATGAAATAGCTTGTGTGTGTGTGTGTGTGCTCACGCGTGCGCGCGCACGCGGGGGTAGGGGGGAGATGGGGGATGGGTAGGGAATTAATGGTAGAAGAAATAAGAAAAAAAAAAAAACATGGCCAACATATTTCTACCATGTGGATGTTTCCATTTTGAGTCCCTTTGAATTCTACCCTATGATGAAGAAAGCACATACAATTTCCACTGACGGGTGGGGAGACAGGGTCTCACTAAGTCACCCAGGCTGGAGTGCAGTGGCACAATCATGGCTCACTGCAGCCTCAAATGATCCTCTTGCCTCAGCTTCCTGAGTACCTGGGACCACAGGTACACAACACCACACCCAGCTAATTATTTATTTATTTTTTTTGAGGACAAGATGTCTCCCTATGTCACCCAGGCTGGTCTCGAACTCCTGGACCCAAGTAATCCTCCTGCCTCGGCCTCTGAAAATGCTGAGATGACAGGTGTGAGCCACTGCACCTGGCCACACACCCGCAATTTTGATGCCAGCAAAGAACCTTCTGTTGCCATCCCCCACACACAGAGGAGAAGGATGCTCTGTCCCCCTCCCCAGTGTCATGCTCCCCCTCAGTGTTCAGCCCGAATTACAGGCTCCACCTGGGATCGGATCTCCTCTGTCCACTTCCTACCAGGGGCTATTTGGTGAGGAGCAGGGAATGGGGGGTGACTCAGCCCACACCCCAGCTTTCATTAGAGCTGCTGTTTCTGTGTTTATGTATATCAGGCTTCTGGTTAAGATGTTTTTAAATTAGTTTTACGTTGCTTTGAGGAGAGAAAAAGGTGAAAAGAGAGATTTAGATGGTGATTGCTGTATGAGTATCTACTGTTTACTTCTTAGAAAAATCATCTTCTGAGTAACTGACCATGACAACAAGGAGAATTAAAGTCCCTGAAATAAACCAAAGTCGAAATTCTCCTTTTGTGCTTCCAGGCCTCCTCTCTCATCCCCAGCACAAATTTAAACAAATAAAACAATCATTCCTCACTTCTCTAAGTGATTTTTCTGTTATGTGACTTACTACAAAGTACAATTCTTTGCTGGTGACTTACCAGCACCTTGAAAGAGTGAAATACATTTTTCCAATCCACACCCACATTGTATTCAATCATTAAACATTTCTCGTCAATCCTCAAAGCATCTCCATTTCCCCTGTCCCCGGAGGCTCTAGTAAGGCTCCATCTTTACCCAGAACATGTGTTTTTGCCATGACACAGCTTATGTCATTTTCTGTGATAAATCTTTGTAATCACTAAGATTTAAAAAAAAAAAACATACGTAAATAAACAACAGTGTATATATTGGGCTTAATCTCACGTTGAAACCAGAAACATGTGAATTGACAAGCCATCTTTTTTCTCGCTGTTCTGACATAGATAGCCCTTGCACCTGCTTGTTATTGGACTCATTCATAAAATGCATCATGCTTATCTTGAGGTTGCCAAAGGGTCCAGTTGAGCATGGGAGGTGTGAAGGTTGCTAGTCCTCTGGGTAAATATTTGTACTGGTCAGAGACAATGGAACCCTACTGTGGCCTTTCTCACATTCAACTTGCTACCAGCGTCTTCTCTACTCAGAGAAAAAGACAATGCAAATAAAATGAAATACATGAAGAACTTGTTGATTAGAAGTTTACTGAATTATCTAAATCAAGTGACTCGTGTTAAGGCTCTTTGCTAGGGAGACCAGATCTATGATGGCTGGTGGTGAATTTTTTACCTGGAATATCATCCAGAAAATATTTACCCAGAAAATCATTATAATGCAAGACACAAACATTGATGCCATCAAAAACTCATAAATTAGTGGAGCTGAGAGCAAGTTTGTTTTTTTGAGAGCAAGTTTTGAGGTGAACACAATGTACACTCTCACTGTGTAAACTGAGTCAAGAAAAAACTCTATGACTGTCCTTTCTGTTCAACATTTCTGTATTTTCTACGACACATCCTTGCAGTTTGCTTCTCCTACTACTCTAACCTTTGAGGATTCTTTCAGTAACTTCCATTCAGCACCTTGACAAATCTGGGTGGACTGTAGGAACACAATCCACATTCAATTTAATGGGAGGGAAGTCTGGAAAAATTGTCCCTGTTGAAGATCTACTTTGTAGTCTTATGCATGACGATGCGGAAGCATCACACTCCTCTTGCTGGACACAGAAAGTTCCCTTTGAAGAAAGGAAATGAAAGTCAGCTCCTTTTGGCAAGACAGAATACACATGTATGAGCTGTGATGAAAATCACCAAACTTGCAACTGGGGAGATTAAGCATGCATTGATTATTGTTTTAAAAAGTGGAGTGTGTGAGCACACAAAACGTTGGGCTTTCCAAGTTTTATGATAAAGTTAATGTGCTTAAGATCATCAATCTCCGCTGCGTGGAATGGCGCCTTCAGTAATTTTGCCCCTGTCATCAAAGCAGCCTCGTGGGACGGACGGTTGCCCGCGCCAGTAATGAAGCACTTCATGCAGAAGCAGCTGTCGCCTCACCTGTTTGCCAGCCCATCCGAAGGCCGGAGAAATTCTCCAATTTAGCAAGCAAACTTAAGTCATTATTAGAAATGACAGGGAAACCTGATGAAATTGTACTTTCAATTGGAAAACAAAATTGCAATCAGACCAACATGATTTCCTCATGGTCTGACCACGCTAATGCCAGTCGAGACATGGGCAAATGTATTTAAAAGTCATAATGGAGCATTACCATGCGATCTCCTTTCACTGGCCCTTATTAATATAAAACTTCAATTTGCATGTAAATGTGGTCAACTTTCATATCATCAAAATACATGAGGCCTGGGAAAGTAATGAATTGAAGTTGGATGCAGCAATTACTGACGTTTATAAAGAATTTTAAAGAGGTCAGTCTAGCCTTGGCTGAGAAAATGAGGAAATCAACAGGGAATATTGTCAATATAGCAACCGGGGGAGTTGGAGCCAGTCCCAGGTGTTGAGAGCGAGATGATGATTAATAGAGAGGGAGCGCGTTGCCTCTCACCCATGAGGACTCGGCCAGACCCCAGGCGCAGCGGCAGAGCTGCATGAAAAGGTTCTTGCTGGGTCCCCGCTCCAGCCGCCTGGCTGTGCGTTCCGGGGGGAATGAAGTAGCAAGTGTTTATGAGCCAGCCGTGCTGAAGGTTTAATTGGGCTCCACAGCCTTTCCGCTCCCTTCAGTAGTTGATATGCAGTTTAACCTTTTTTTCCCACCTCAGACACACCAGAGCCACTGGGATTTTAATAAGGCGCTCGCATCATGGCTTGGCTAAACATTGACTTAGTTGCTAAATTGAGCTAAACTGCCTTATTGCGTTGTAATGGCAATTTATCCGTTGTTTAATTTTTTTAAGAGGAAATATTTATCCTGCCTGCATGTTTCATAAATCCTCAACAACGTGGCGTGATTTGGGGGGATTTTCTTTGCCTATTTGTACAAACAAGTTAACAGGCGACGTAATTTTAAACATGCCTGAAAAATCAATGCAGAGATGGCCATGCTGCTGTAATTTTGGAGGATTTAATCGCAGATAATGCAGGGTCAGAGTTTGTCTTCAGGATTTGCTGGCCATGTTTTCACAATATTACACAGATAGGTAGGGTTTCTCATGACCAGGTCTCCAAGAAAGCTAGAAATTAAACAGCCTCTTACCTAAAAGGGCCAAGGCAGGGTCCATGCCCCACTGCTGTGGAGAGGAGCCCGGCCTGTGGGGTTTTCTGCTGTCCATCTGATCTTTGCATTATCCCATTAACCATCTCTTCCCTGTTAGGCTATTTAAGAGGCCTATACACATTCTTTATAAATGCAGGTTTGGAATTCCATATACCTTTTTAAAATAAATCGATTTACTGTCTGCTCTTTTTAATTGCTTGATTCAAGGGAAGCGGCTGCATTGGGCACTTCCCACACTTGGTTTGAGGCTACCCCACCGGCCGGGCATGGTGCCAATCTCTCACACCAGATCCTTCATTTGACTCTGCTGTCCCCATATCCATCGTTCTTTATTTTTGGCTCTTTTATTATTTCTTCTTTCCCGACAGTATGCATAATTACGAATGCCCAGCCAGCTTCAGAGCTATGCAAATATGTATCTGCATTGATAGATGTATTTCCTGTCTTCAAAACCTACATCCTAGACATGAGATTCCAGGTACAGAGTCTAAATGTGATCAGTGTTGAGAGCTGGCAAAATCTCAGTCTTTGAATATACAGTATCCATTAGTGACAACCGGCTTAGCACCACTTACACCTATAACCACACTAGGACTTAAAAGAAAGCTCCGTAATTCATGTTAGTGGGAAAAGTTCCTGTCCTCCAAGGGCACTGGGAAATGGGTAAAGTTGAGGGGTATTTATTGAGCAGGGAAAAGATTCGCCAGGTATTGTGGGCACCCTTCAGTGCCTAGATTCCGATGCATTTGTCTCTAAGAGTTAGTATTTCCCCAGGGCTATAAAACTTCACATCTGTGTTTTTTCATATGCACTGTCTCATTTGTGAGCTGTATCTGGATGCACTTTAATATAATGACTGGCCAAGTGAGCATGCTATTTTGGAGGGTCTTTTTCCTGAAGGGAGTCTGCTCCAGGTGTGTGTGGGGAATGGGGAGTGGACGCTTGAAGAGCAGACGCAGAGGTCCAGGCAGCAGTGGGCATCGGCACGGGTGCAGCTGACGCTGGCACTGCAGCTCCTTCTGAAACTAATGCTTTGTTCTGACTCAAGACTCGGCCTCAAGTCAGCCATGGGCATAGGCGGGGTGGGAGAAGTGGAACAGGGCACTGAGGCAGTCCTCCTCAGGACAATGGTGCCAGCAGGAGGGACTGGGTGCTAGGAACTCAACCACACACAGTCTGGAGGAACCCGGGCTGGGCCACTCCAGCACTCCCACTCAGGAGCCTGCCTCTCTCCTGAAAAGAATCAGCACACATTTCATGCCTCTGCCAGCCAGTGGATGCACTTGGGCTTCCCTGGGCAGGTCCCTTGCTGCTCCTGTGAGGGCAGAAACATGTCTGCCTGACCACTGAGGTCACAGCCACCTACAAGGCCCACCACCCCAAGTTGTGCCCATGCTGGTGTCACCCTCAGCCTGACACCTCACTTGCCTTGTGCCTTCCTTCTGCCATCTTCTGTGTGTGTCCTGGAGCCCGTGTCTCCTGAAGTTGGGTCTTCTGTTCTCACAGGCAGACACGGCTGTGGCTGCTGCAGCCACTGACTTAACCAGCTTCCAGGAAAACACATTCCAGTCCTTAACCGCAAAGCAAGGTTTCTACTAGACAGGCTGCATACAGCTGGTGCTCAGCAGAAGCCCCACTGCTCCTTCAAACCCCAATGGTCTTGCCCATCCCAGCCTCCCGGTAAGATTTTCCCCACATTCAGGAATTTTGCCCTCCTGGGATCAACTTAAGTGGAAGCTAATGATGCTTTTCACAAGACCTTGACTGTTCTCTGAGGTGGTGGTTTCTGAACCACCTGAAGAGGGAGTTTCTGAAGCTGTGGTAATGGTTATCGCCCTTAGTGTTTGGTTGTCTTTTCTTTTCCACAATAATGGCCATCCTACATAATTCGGGACACAGAAAATCATTCTTGCTGAATAGAAGAATTCATAGCTGATGATGATAAAATAGAAGGAAATAATACAGAAACATCACATCATTTGGAGAACAAGATTGATTTTGGAAGATCGTTGAATTTTTGTAATTCCTTGTTTCTTCTTTGCACTTAAAAAAGAAACACTTAATTGTTAAGACCGTGAGCTCAAATAAATCCCTCAATTGGTTGTACTGTTTTAGGGAAGTGAAAATATCCATCCTGCTTAAAACCATTCTTCACATTTTAAAATCATGCTTAACTACAAACTTTAAAGCATTTCCTACACTTGTAACTAAATATTTGACCTTCCGTTTCTTAACGATATCTCTGGTGCTTCAGTGCTTCTGTTATATACACCACTGCGGTTTCCAAAAGTGAAAAGAAGATAGCATGCTGAAACTGTGGCTAGGACACAGCAGGAGATGAAAGCTACAACTGGGCATTTTCTGATGTTTCCATTAGGAACACAGCACAAAGTAGACCCAGGAAATTGTTTTAAATTGTCCTCTGCTAACTACATACTAATCAGGTCAGCAAACCTACCCTCTGGAGACAAGACTAACCTCACGTTCATGTTCCTTCCACCCGGGGCTCTGCAACCTCAGGAACTAATCAAAGCTGTGCCCATTCATTGAAAAGAGAGGTGCACGTCTCATTCTTATTATTGAAAAGAGAGGTGTACATCTCATTCTTATTTTTAAATCAATGAATAAACAACCAAACTTCATCCAAAGGCAAGTTACACTTTGGCACAATAATCTGACTATTGGATTCTTAAGTGTAGCATAAAAATAAGAAATTGCATACATATGTATTGGGGGATTTAATAATTAATGTTCATATAAACGTATAGTTAAATAATTTCATTTCCTCTACCGTGGTCACTGGAAATATTTTCTAACTTCATTCTAGGACTTAACACTGGGCATACTCCAGTCACTCAAGTTTCATTGGAGTCATTATCGTATGTTCTGACTTCTGGCTGCTTCTCCTCTTACCACCTTTTCCCACACATCCACATCAGTCCTGTTTGGTGAGGAGACAAGAGGCAGCAGGTCTGGCTGTCAAGGAGCAGCCCCCGCTCAACAGTGGAGCAGAGGCTGACTTGATTACTTACGTAAGTAAAGCAGAGCTATGCCTGTGAGAGCCAGCTTCCCTAAGCAAAGTGGGCTTCTATCCTGTATAGTGTGGGGTTCAGGGATTGGTGCATTGTTAGGGGCAGCAGGAAGTGGGTACTCTAGTGATTTTGCTGACATTCGTGGGAGCACAGCCCCCAAAGCACCTACACTGAAGCACCTACACTGTGGAAATGCATCACTGATTGGTTATAGGAATTTGAACAGAATCTGGTAGACTTGTGGATTGGTGTTTGAACAGGATTCTTGGAATCACGCATCAATTCACCCTGCTGTAAAATGACATATTTTCCTCGGAGTGCTGGAACTCTATTAAAATTCTCAGCATCTCCTTTAGGAGCCCCTCAGCCAACATTGCAGAAGACGCTACCGGAAATTGCCCAGGTCTTCTCTAATATTGTTGACTTTTTTCTTGAAGATGGTATTCTATTCAAAATGATCTGGTTTTCTCATTTTACACATCAATGTGTGTTTGCCCTATTTGGGTTTTTAATCTTTTGTTGGATTATCTGGTGGAGCAGTAGTTGTAGAGAAGTACTCATGAGATATTAAAACACCACACACATTATAATGAAGAGGAGATGGTGGTGTTAGTCCACGATCCAGGAACAGCGTGAAGTGCTACCAATGGTTTACAATACCCACAAGTTGACCAAAATAAAATCTAAGACTGTACTGTCATCCCTAACTACTTGGCTGAAGAAAGTAATCTGGTTTGTTACATTCGTCAAAGTGAAAGGTAAGTTTTTGACAACACTTCAGGTTGTGCGGTATCAATAAATGGAACCACTATTTCCAGGTATCTCGCCTACCTGATGCTATTTATATACACAGGAGCACTTCCATCTCTAGAGACAATGTTGAGGGAGACATAATCCACCAAGATGTTAGAGAATCTACACTTGGAATGATCTGTTAGATTCACAGAACGTGTCCAAAGGTTATTGCAAGACAGCTGAGCTGTAGAGTGAAGCTGGTGATAGTCTTTAACAAAGTCTAATTCTAAGCAAGTTATTTAGGATAGCAAGAGGAGCCTGACAGATTAGGACAAAAGTGAGCTTACCTTAAACTCTTTTTATTTTTTTGAGACAGAAACTCACTCTGTCACCCAGGGGCTGGAGTGCAGTGGTAAAATCTCGGCTCACTGCAGCCTCCATTCCCCAGGTTCAGGCGATTCTCGTGCCTCAGCCTCCCAAGTAGCTGGGATTACAGGCACGTGCCACCACGCCAGGCTAATTTTTTGTATTTTTTCAGTAGAGACAGGGTTTCACCACATTGGCCAGGCTGGTTTCAAACTCCTGACCTCAAGCAATCCTCCTGCCTTGGCCTCCTGAAGTGCTGGGATTATAGGCGTGAGCCACCGCGCCCGGCCAGTTTAAACTCTTAAAAGGATAAGATATGACCCCCCAACATTACAGGACACAAGTATGCAAGAAGAAAACACAATCATCAGTGCTTCTAGGAAATCCAGGGAATGTTGTTGACATGGTCGTGGTGGAAGCTGTCTACCTGATTGCATCAGAATCCTATTTCTGCTGTAAAAACTCACTACAAAGTTAGTGGCTTAAAACAACATGGATTTATTATCTTACAGACTTGGAAGTCAGAAGCCGAAAATGCGTTTCCCTGGCAGAAACCAGCGAGTGAGCAGGGCAGCGTTCCTTTCTGGACCCTCTAGAGGAGAATCCAGGCGTTGCTTTCTCCAGCTTCTAGAAGCGCCCATGCTCTGTGGCTGCTGGTTCCTTTCTCCATCTCCAAGTCGGCAATCTCATCACTCCACCTCCACTTCCAGGGCCTCTCCAACACTGACTCTTCTGCCTCCCACTGTCACATTTTTTGAGACTGAGTCTTGCTCTGCCTTCCAGCCTGCAGTCCAGTGGCGTGATCTTGGCTCACTGTAACCTCCACCTCCCAGATTCAAGCAATTCCTCTGCCTCAGTCTCCCAAGTAGCTGTGATTATAAGCATGTGCCACCATGCCCGGCTAATTTTTGTATTTTTAGTAGAGACGGGGTTTCACCATATTGGCCAGGCTGGTCTTGAACTCCTGACCTCACATGATCTGCCCACCTCAGCCTCCCAAAGTGCTGGGATTACAGGCATGAGCCTCTGTGCCTGACCCCCTCTGTCACTTACAAGGACCCTGTGACTACATTGAGCCCACTGGAAAAATTAGGAAAATCTTCCCATCTCAAAGTTAGATGAAAAGCAACCTTCATTCTAAGCGCAACCTCAGACTCCAAGCTTTAGGATGTAAACCTCTCTGAGGGCCATTATCCTGCCTACCACCCTCTGAAGCTGAGCACTTCATCATTTACCTGATTCCTAATCTGCCAAGCTCTCTACCTCTTGTGCAGTCAGACATGAAATCCTCATAAGCTTCCCAGTTTACTTTGTGGAAAAGACTGAGTTCTTTGAACCCAGTTCGTTCTTCTTCTATTATATCCTATATGATCATGGGAACTTGGTTCCTAAGGTACAGAAAAATTTGAAAGTGAGGTTATTACACACTATCACTATCTTCATTGAAATTTTATTTCAAAAATTGCACTTTACCCCTAGATTAGACACCCACCTCCATGCAGAAGGCAGAGCACCTGCTGAGTGGAGTCGATTGAAAACACCATTCCAGGAGCAACGCAGGGCAGTGGCTATGACCACATAAGACGCACAAGGGCGGAATTACCATCTCATTTACTGGAATACCTCCACTGTCTCACACAGGGCCCGGAACGTGGCAGAAGCTCAATAAATATTGATCAACTTATTGAGCGTACATCAGCTTTGGAGGCAGAGTTCTGGACTTGATATTAACTCCGTGTCCATAGTAGGTTATTGACCTCTCTGTGCCATGGTTCCAAAAACAGGATAATAAATGTGCGCTTCCCTATATAAGTGAATTCAGGGAAAGTTCTTGGTACAATGGAAGCGTCCGTAACTGTTGACTTTTATAGTCAGCTCACTTCAATGTAAGCCCCAGAAGGGCAGGGACACTGCTGCTTTCAGTCACCCCAGCATCCCCAGCAGCCAGGTCAATGTCTAGGACACACAGACAATCCATAAACATTTGGGGAATGAATAAAATTACGTTATTACAACACTTTCATGTGCACATGACTAAAGAATTTCTCAATTATTTTTGTAATTATGAAATATACTTAATCTTCTCCTTTACAAATAGCCAGATTTTTCTTTTTCAAAACTTGTTTATTTTTATTTCAAATAAAATACCAGATATGTAGTCTTTTCTCCCTTACTTCCACCCTTCACCCTGCAAGTCACCAAAGTCCGTTATGCAGTTCTTATGCCTTTATGTCCTCATAGGTTAGCTCCCACTTATGAGTGAGAACACACGATGTTTGGTTTTGATTCACTTTGTATAGAATAATGGCCCCCAGCTCCGTCCAAGTGGCTGCAAAAGACATTATTTTGCTCCTTTTTATGGCTGAGCAGTATTCCACGGTGTATATATACCACATTTTCTTTATCCACTCATTGGTTGATGAGCACTTAGGTTGGTTCCATATCTTTGCATTGTGAATTGCGCTGCATAAATATGGGTATACATGTTTCTTTTTCATATAATGACTTCATTTCCTTTGGGTAGATAGTAGTGGGATTGCTGGATCGAATGGTAGCTCTACTTTTAGTTCTTTAAGGAATTGCCATACTGTTTTCCATAGTGGTTGTACTAGTTTATATTCCTACCTCCAGTGTAAAAGTGTTCCCTTTTCACCAAATCCATGCCAACATCTATTATTTTTTGGCTTTTAAATTATGGCTGTTCTTGCAAGAGTGAGGTGGTATTTCATTGTGGTTTTAATTGGCCCAACTTTAAGTCAGGGTTTCACTCTGTTGCCCAGGCTGGAATGCAGTGACGTGACCACAGCTCACTGTAATCTCAAACTCCTGAGCTCAAGTAATCCTACTGCCCCAGTCTCCCAAGAAGCTGAGACTACAGGTGCCTGCCATCATGTCTAGTAATTTTGCTGACATTTTTGTAGTGATGGAGTCTCACTATGTTGCCAAAGCTGGTGAAATACCCCAAATTTTGAAGGGAAAAGCTAATTTGTTCTTCCACAATTCTGAGGCCTGATTATTTGCTCAATAAAAGTAATGTTTCCTTAATTTTGATTATGCTTCTGGTGTTTTCTGTGTGATACATATTATTCCTGAAATGATGCTCTATTTAAAAAGTCAAAGTGAAGTACTTTTCAAATGAACACTTCTTTGTTTCCTATTCCTAATGTATAAATTTGCATTGAAATAGTTCAGTATGTTTTTGTAATTTTAGTTTATTTATAACACTTCCTCAATGGCTGGATGTAAACTTCAGAATCCTGATTATTTTACAAACAAAAGAATATTATAAACCAATGTAGTCCAGACAGTGTGCTTGGTTAAAATCTGGGATAGTAGCCAGGTGCGGTGGCTCACGCCTGTAATTCCAGCACTTTGGGAGGCTGAGGAGGGTGGATCAAAAGGTCAGAAGTTTGAGACCAGCCTGGTCAATATGGCAAAACTCCATCTCTACTAAAAATACAAAAATTAGCTGGGTGTGGTGGTGGGCGCCTATAGTCCCAGCTACTCAGGAGGCTGAGGCAGAAGAATCACTTACACCCGGGAGGCAGATGTTGCAGTAAGCAGAGATCGTGCCACTGCACTCCAGCCTGAGTGACAGAAAAAGACTCCATCTCAAAAAAAAAGAAAAAAAAAAATCTGGGAAAGTATTACATGGAACCCATTATATGGGACTCTAGAATTGGAGTAATAAAATTGAAGAATATGGAAATGAAAGACCTTTTAATGATTGTATTATACTCTAGCAAATTAATAATAATATGGTCTTTTCTCAGTGCTATTTCTCGATGTGTCTAGAACATTACTAGAGTCTCCCACTCTTTGGATATGTCTAATCATCCCTGAACCAAGAAATTGTCACACTGTACAAGAAGAATTTAAGGACATCTCCCAAGAGAAGAATCCTTGTGTCTATGGAGAACCCACACCAAAAAGGGTATCCTGTATGTGATTTATGGGAATTCATTTATTATTATGTCTTGAGGATTTTAACAATACTAGGTACTTATTGATTACATAATCAGTTGTAGCATGTTAAATATTGTGATGTTTTTAGCATATGCAAATAAGAAACTAGACTTTAAGTTTTTGAGCATAAGGTGCTTGATATACCTCCTTAGAAGATCAAGTCCTCTTCCTTCTTTGAACTTGAAAAAATTGGCCGGGCGAGGTGGCTCAAGCCTGTAATCCCAGCACTTTGGGAGGCCGAGACGGGTGGATCACGAGGTCAGGAGATCGAGATCATCCTGGCTAACACGGTGAAACCCCGTCTCTACTAAAAAAATACAAAAACTAGCCAGGCGAGGTGGCGGGCGCCTGTAGTCCCAGCTACTCCGGAGGCTGAGGCAGGAGAATGGCGTAAACCCGGGAGGCGGAGCTTGCAGTGAGCTGAGATCCGGCCACTGCACTCCAGTCCGGGCAACAGAGCGAGACTCCGCCTCAAAAAAAAAAAAAAAAAAAGAAAAAATTGTAAGGATATGCTTATTTTGTGCTCAATTTTTAAAATATTGTTTTTTCTTAGTAAAGAGTTGTTAATTTTTTATGTTTTCCAGTCACTGTGCAAATAATTGAACATTTGGGAGTAGGTAACACAAGCAAGCTCTGCACCTGGGAAGCTAAGATTCTAGCAAGACTGACAGTGAACACGCACACCAAGTAGCCAACCAAGATAAAAAAGTGCCTGTGCCAAGGATAATGTGAACAGTGTACAAGGATGCAGTCAGGGACAAAATTTGCTTAATAGTCAAGGAAAGCACTCCAGGGAATAATGTTTAAGCTAAGTTGAGGTTGCAAATAATTCCACCTTGTCAAAAGCAGGGAAGAGTAAAGAAAAACAGAGGGAAGGATGATGATGTTGGATGAAGCTTCTTGAGAAGGGGAGGAAGCTGTGGGTGGGTGGGAATGCAGAAAGGCATCATAGAAGAGACTGCAGGAGGGACAGCAGTCTGAGCTCATGTGCATGAAGGTCCCATCAGGGAAGTGGACTTAATTTAAAATGCAATGCAGGAAGGTAGCAAAGAGCCCTGAGACGGTGTGGTCTGACCCATGTTAGTAAGTATGGAGCAGAGACACTGTGGGTGTATGAAAAAAGGAAGTACAGAGAAGGAGTGTGTTGACATGACTTAGAAGAGAAGATGGTGCCTTGGTCTATGTAGGTGGTAACACTATAGAGAGAGTGCACTGGTTGGGTGAATGTGGTGGGGAAGGAGACCATAGGGAGAAGTTTTAGACTGGTTGATGATCCATGGTCAGGGAGAGGAAGAACCTGGAAGCACTCAACAATTTCTGGCTGAAATCCCAGGAGAACTAATAGAATTAATTTCTAAGGCAGCAGTGAAAATGGGCATCATTGCTATGAATATATTCAAGTGTGTGAAAAACAATCACTTCAGATTTACTTACTTGAGTTCTGTCTTGATTTCATGAAAACCTGCTTTTCATGATACTTACATAGTTGTTTTTCTCATTATAAAATGTACTAGGATTATTTATTCCATATTTTAGAATTTGAATAATCAAGTATGTCCAAATATGCTTGATTATTGCATGTCACAAAATGATCTATTTATTTAAGCAGTATCCACATCTTTTTGAGCATCAGGAGATATCAAGATATTTCTATTCATATGAATATAAATATATATGTAGAGACAGTCAGAGCTGTTGTTTCTAGATAGAAGACAGCTCATTAAGTTAAGTGAATTAACTGGTTAGCAGACTAGTTACAGGTTATAACAACATTTTCAATTTTTTCAAGTTTTGATAAAATTAGTTATATGGTTTATTAATTATAATGAGGCAATGGAGGGTGTGACTTTTTTCAGACTTAGATATTTTAATATAAATCTTTAAATAATTGGTAGGACAAGCAGACAAAAACAGAATACATGATTTTGTACAAAATTATAAAAAATCAACATAATGAACATACACAAGAATGTTCAATTTATTTAAGTGAATGCTGAACATTTATTAAATGTATCATATGATCAACCATGTAATTAACATAGAAACATAAATAAAATATATAAAGATTGGAAGGAAAGAAATGCAATATGCCAAGAAAAATAAATAAAAGATACACTTGGAGAGGAATAAATGAAACTGTTCTCATTTGAAAATGACATCTTTTTGCATGTAGAAAATCTAAAACAATTTGCAAACAATTAAAATAAACATAAACATTTAGCAGGACTCTGAATATAAAGTCAAGGTACAAAATTCAAATATACGCTATAGATTAGCAAAGTGGTGAAAAGTAAACTATAAAAGACAAATTGTGTGTATTATTATCAAAACGAATACAATGTTTAGAATGAAACCTAACAGGAGATATGCAAGACCCCTACAATGAAAACTAAAAAATATACATGAGGATAAATGGAAGATCTATATAAGGAAGAATATACAAAGACTATATGTTGGAAGGGTTAATATTTTTAAAGGAACAATTTCTACAAGTTGAGATCTAGATTTGAGTCAATCCTGAGCAAAATGGCATCAGAAATGATGATGATGATGATGATGATGATGATGATGATGATG